>NC_056629.2:76346593-76697426 GCF_002870075.4 Lactuca sativa | reverse complement strand
CGGGTTTCTCCCTACTCTCCATCATGTCCAAGGTGACCTTTGATAGCACCAACTATAATGATTGGCTGCGCAATATTAAGATGACTCCTGGATTCGAGGGAAAAGAATATGTGCTTGATGAAAATCTTGTTGAAATCGATGAAGCCACTGCTAGTCCTGAACAATTAGCCTCATACAAGATATACTACGATGATGCAACAAAAGTTGCTTGCATCATGGTCGCCACAACGACTCCTGAATTGCAGAGGTTCTATGAGGACTACTGACCATTTGAGATGAACGATGACCTTGTGGAAAAGTACCACAAGAGTGCTTGTCAAGAGAAATATGAAGCGGTCAAGTCCCTCATGGCTTGCAAGATGAAAGAGGGAGAATATGTCTGTAACCACATCCAGAGAATGCAAAGATATGTGGAACACATTATTAGGCTCAATGTGCACTTTGATGAGGAGTTGTCCATTGACATGGTATTGAACTCATTTCCAAGTTGTTATGATCAGTTCATATTGGCTTATCATCTGAACAACACGGAATCCACATTGGCCCAACTCCACAACTTGCTACATAGTGTTATGTAGGGAATGAAGGGAAAGAATTCGACCTCTTCTACTAATGCTCTCATTCTCGCCATTGGACAAGGCAAAAGGAAGAAAAGGAAGGTTGCTCCAAAGGCTAATTGGAAGAACAAGGCCCCTATTTGGTTATCTAGCAATGGGACAAAGGCAATGCCAAACTCAAACATTTCAGCTGTTAATGATCCCAAATAGGCCACTTGTTATGAAAAGGGCCATTAGAAGAGGTTTCGCCCCAAATACTTGCAAGACATCAAGAATGGAAAGGTGAAGCCATCGTCAGTAGGTATATACACTATTCAAACTAATAACTCACAATATACTCGTTCTTGGGTCCTTGATACAAGATGTGGTTTTCACATTTGTTCTGATTTGCAGGGGCTAAAAGAAAATGATGAGGTGGAGCATGGGAGGATGAATCTGATCATGGGCGATATGCGATCTCATATTACGAAGATTAGGACTTATCATTTTATGCTTAGTAGTGCAAATAATTTAGATTTGATAGATTGTTGCTATTCGCCAGAAATGAGACAAAACATTATTTCATTTCATGCATTGTTTAAACAATGTTTTCTCTACTCTTTTAATGATTTGAATGGTTCAATTCTGGTTTATAAATATGGTGTTTTTATATTTGAAGGTTTACCTCGTAATGGTGTGTATGAAACTGTAATGTTGATAGCTTAGTTAATAGTGTATTTCACATTGATTCGTCTAATGGTTTAGACAAAACATGTTTGTGGCATTATCGTCTTGGGCACATTAACAAGAAATACATCACCCAACTCCAAAAGGATGTAGTATTGGAATCACTTGACCTAAGGCCAAATCATGAA
Source organism: Lactuca sativa (assembly GCF_002870075.4). Classification (NCBI taxonomy): domain Eukaryota; kingdom Viridiplantae; phylum Streptophyta; class Magnoliopsida; order Asterales; family Asteraceae; genus Lactuca; species Lactuca sativa. The sequence continues at coordinate 76,696,015 of NC_056629.2, read as the reverse complement.
TGCGAATCTTGTCTTTTAGGCAAGATGACAAAATCACCTTTCACTGGATCTTATGAAAGAGGTGAAGGTTTGTTGGACCTCAAACACATAGATGTGTGTGGGCCCTTCAGATCCACCACAAGGGATGCTAATCGATTTTATGTAACATTTATTGATTATTACAGTAGATATGGTTATATTTACTTGATCAAACATAAAAATAGACCTTTGAAAAGTTCAAAGAGTTTAAAAATGACGTCGAGAATCATTTAGGCAGCAAGATAAAGATGCTACTATCTGATAGAGGAGGAGAGTATCTTAGTATCAAGTTCCATGTCTATCTCAAGGAATGTGGAATAGTTTCACAATTGACTCCTCCTAGGACACCACAACCTAATGGTGTGGCTTATAGGCGCAATCGAACCTTGTTGGACATGGTTCGTTCCATGACGAGTCAAGCCACTCTTCCCATTTCCTTCTGGGGGTATGCTGTAACATCATGATTTTTCACCCAAAATTTGTCTTTTAAAAAAACAACTTTTAACAGATTATGTTTGTAGAAGACTTACTATGAATATTTCAAAGAAAAAACATCACCAATGTTACCTTAATGTCAAAACAAACCCATCAAAATTTAAAGTGGCACAAAAACAAAATGATGAAAACCCAACATGTCCAAATGGTATCATATCTAAAGATACTAAATATAACTACCCAAAGAGTTCCCATCCTCACGAAGGCATCATGTCAAGCTACTTGTTCTAATACACAACAATCAACAAGCAAAGAACAAGTTTTAGCATAAGCTAAATGAGTTAGTGTTAAAAGAACACACATATCATAAATGGATCACACAAAACATTCCCACACAATTAAAGACTCACAAGCAAAACATAATAACATCACACCACATATTAAACACTATTTAACTCAATTTATTTTATTCTTCTTTTAGAGCTTCTTTTTATTAGTTACTCTCCTCAGTCAGGCTTTAACTAATTTTCTAACTTCTCACCGTTAAATATTAAGTAATATTTTATCTATGCTTTATTTTAATAATGACTCACCGCTTCTTACCACTGTAATTATTATAGTAATACTTCCTATATAAGGTCTATTCATTCACCACAACCCCATGGCAAGTATCTCGTTGGCTACTAACGTTACCGACACGACCCAATGCACTAGGTGAGGCGTGAATCTCACCCGTAATCATTGCCCCCAGTACGTTACGTTCGCTACTCCGACATTGTGCATATGTATACATGCACTGTCGTTAAGGATTGGTACAAACGATGCTAATTCCACCGCGTTACGCCTCCGAATCCCACGTGATGTTTGCGCTGGCCCCACCACTAGACCAACATCACTCTAGCCACCCACCGTTCAGACCATCTCTCGAATGATCTCCAAGAAAAACCATTCGACCCTGCTTTAGCATAAGCACTTTTTCCATTGGTGTCGTTCAACCCATCGGGTCCTCGCAATAATCCGAATAGGGTATATACCTATGTCTAGGTTACTACCATTCACCCCGCTACTATATTCCCCTTTTTTAATTTAATAATAGTTAATCAATTAAGAAGTTACACTTTTACCCCCTTCAAGTAATCATGAAAATATTATGAATTTTCTTTTATAAATATATTACTTCTTTAAGGTTTCATTTTCTTGTAAACATGTAAAAATTTTATTTAAATATTACATCACACATCACTTTCATACACAAGACTTCAATAATGGTTTTATAATACTAGCATGTTTTTGCTAAAACAACTTAGGTAAATATTTTCAAACAAATATTGAAATGCTCACATCATATAATATCTATGTACAACACTCGATCTAACATGACATTATCAAGCATCTCACATCAAACAAATAAGAAACTAAAATGCAAATATCTTGAATTCACTTACACATAAAGCAATATAACATCCATTGCACATTATTCAATGCAAAATGGGGCACATACATTCTAGGTAACTAGGTTCATTCCATTTCATCTAACATATGACATTCTCCTAACAATGTACTTCGAAAACCACGAAATTAACTCACTTTGATTTTTTGTACTTATATCAACCCGAAGACGAAGCCTCGTAACTCTTCAATCAATAAATACCTAAATAATGTTATGATAATATTTAGGTTCAAACACTTTGAAATTATAATCTAGAATCTTAAACTATAGTATCCTTTGAACAAGATTAAAATGGCCGCATATATGATTCAGTATTTCAGACTAAGGATTTAATATTATCTCATAAACAAAATAGCTTAAAATCTACGTAACATAATTATTTGTATATTTATTTACATTAAACATTAGCTATGTTGTAATTCAATAATCTAAAACCTTATAATGATAACTAAAGTATTAACACTCATATGTTCTTCCCAAAGTAACTTCATGGTTCTTAGATCACCATTTATCACCATGATTATTCCATCCTAATCAATAATCAAAAGTCAGATGATGAATGTGTTTGAAAATAATGCCTAGAACGTATGCATGCCATCTACACGTATATAGATGGGGAGGTGATATATCCACTTCTATTTTTATCCATCCACTTAAAAGTAATTGTTTTGACATATATGCCCTTTTATATATATATATATATATATATATATATATATATATATATATATATATATATATATATATATATATATATATATATATATTTTAAAGACAGATAAAAATCTCCAACAATGTCAACGTGGTTCTTCTTTCCAAACGATGATTTATTGTCTTCCTTAGTTATCGTTCAAGAAACGCCGTTTCTTTGTTTGCGTCGGTCGCCGGTTGTCGGCATCGAAAAGGTTGAATCTGTAATAAACTAAGCAGTTTACAGGTATTAATTATATTATATTATTGGTTTTATTTGATTATATTAGGGTTCTTATGTGTATATTATATTATGTTTGTTTTTATCAGGAGTTCATGAGGCTTTCATAAGTTTTTCACTGTATATTCATTGATATCTATACTTGGTGATAGTATTGCATGAAAACATTGATTTTGCAAAATGGGATTTTACTAGGATTAAGGATTTGGTTATAAAATTGGTGTACGTGTTAGCATAGCTACTAGACCTTTAACACCTAAAACGAATCTAATTAGTATATGAATATGTACGTGATTAAAATTACTATAAAATATTGCAAATTTGTTTCATGTTTTGATAATTGTTTTATTGTTATATAAACAAGTAAAAACCTACATCCTTCAACATGCAGGTATAATTAATGCCAAAGAAGATTAAACATATACTAACCTATTTTATTTATGCTTTATATCCTGTCATCGACACCATTTCAGTGCACTAACTACTAATTTTAAAAGCCGATCATATTTTCTATAAACCCATAACCAAGAAAAAAGATTTAAACTCCTTGATTTATGTTTTATATTATGCTATATGCATCGTTACAATAAACTAACTACTAACTTGATTTATGTTTTATATTATGCTTTAGGCATCATTGTAATAGATTCATCAAGTCCTATGATCGAAAATGAATAACAATATTTAGCGAACTCCAAATTTGAATCATATGATGAATTGCTAAAGAGTGTACGAAACTTTTATTACACTAAAGGATATACATTATCTATTCGAGATTCAAGTAAAGACAATATGTCAAGTTGCAATGTGACCGGGGAGGTTCCTATTGAGATAGATTGTGTATTAGTGATAAAAGAAAGAGGAACATCGGATCTCGTTTGATCAAATGCCCCTTCCAGATTGTAGGTAAAAAAGGAATTGACGGTTCTTGGGTAGTTAATGCAAAAAACTTAACTCTTAACCATGAACCGTCTACTGATATCTTTGGGCATCCATCATTTCGTCGATTATCATTAGATGACGTACAAAGTCTCAAAAACATGTCACTTTCTGGCATACCCCCAAGTCAAATTCTTTCTTCTTTGCGTTAGAGAAACGAAAACCTTTCGGCTAATTCTCGAACTATATACAACCTGAAGGCAAAACTCTGTAAGGAAAAGTTGCAAAATCGATCAATGGTTAGTTCCTTATTTGAAGAGCTTAAAAAAGGGGTTTTATTTATGATATTTTATATAATACAGTAGGGAATATAACCCATTTGTTCATCGCACATCCTTTGTCAATTAAACTAGCAAAAATCTTCTCAACAATCTTTGTAATGGACTGCACATACAAAACAAAAAAATACCACATGCCTCTCCTTGACATCATTGGTGTTTCATGCTTTAATACCTCATTTTCATCTGGGTTTGCTTTTTTGGAGAAAGATGATGAAGATAGTTATATTTGGGCATTAAATGCATTTAAGAAGATTCTTGAAAATTGTAACCCGTCCGTTATTATGACTGATAGAGAGTTGGCATAATGAATGCCATAAAGATGGTATTTCCCAACACAAGAAACCTTTTGTGTATTTGGCATATCGAAAAGCATGTGTTAGCAAATTGCAAGAAGCATTTTGAACATGGTGATGAGTTTAATAATTTTATGTCAGGTTGGACAAATGCAGCATGTTCAATTACACCAACTATTTTTGAGAATAATTGGGCTGAATTTGAGTTCTTGTATCAGACGAAAAAAGTTGCACTTGAGTATATAAGAAACACATGGTTGCCGTGGAAAGAAAAGTTTGTTAGTTCATGGACAGACAATTGCTTGCATTTTGGTAATCGTTCATCTTCAAGGGCTGAAGGCGCTCATGCTAAACTCAAGTATCTGCAAGTATCTACCAGCGCTCATGCTAAACTCAAGTTGGATTAGGTGTCTAAGTTCAGGGGTATGAACTCACCTGGTGTAAGTAGGTCCGACGAAGGTGCCGTTTGGACGTTCGGTGTCACGCAAGGACTCGAACACACACACAATGACCTATTTAACATATGATAACATATGTTAACATACAATTAGTATATTTAATACTAATTAAACAAATACACGCGCTCAAAGGAGCGGAAAACACTTTGGATAAGTGTTTGGGTGTCCCGGGTAGCGTCTAAAGGTGTGTATGGCTAGGGAATGGAGTTTACTCTCCAAGAGTAAACTCACCATAAGGTGTTTACGGCCCTGGGACACTCCCCATGAGTTTACAGCCGTAAACTCATGGTGAGGGTGTTCTAGGATGCTTAAAGGCCTCATTTCAATTGTGGAATTTTGCTAGACTTAAATATCAAATGTGTGAATGGGTTTAGAGCATCAAATGGCCCCCTTGAGGAGTTTACAGCCGTAAGCTCCTATACCCTCTTTCTTTTGGTGTTTTAAGGGCTTAAGTGGTAGTGGGTAAATTCCTAAGCATTTTTCTAAGTCAAATGGGGAGTTTAAGGCACCAAATAACCCCTTTGTGGGAGTTTACGGCCCAGGTACCCTTCCATGAGGGGTTTACGGCCGTAAACTCCTTATGGAGTTGTTTTAATTGCATTTAAGGTCCCTAGCTTGTTGTTGGTCGATTCTAGAATTTAATCCAAGGCCATTGGTGTGTTTAAGGGCATTTTTAACACACAAAAATGAGTTTACTCCCCATGAAGAGGATTTTACGGCCCAAGCATGTTCTTGGGAAGTAAACTCTTGTTTACTCTTCCAAATGCCAGATCAAGGTGTTCTAAGTCCGATTCCATAAGCCTACAAGTCATATCTAAGCCTTAGGGACAATTTGGAGGGGTTTTGGGGCTTAAAAACCCCATTAATTGGTGTTCACGGCCCAAGAGTGTTCTTGGGCCGTAAACTCATGATGTTGTCCCTATTTTATGTTTTAAACTTGAATTTGTACGCTAGATAAGTTATACAACGAGTTAGGATAGTTTACCTACTCGTTTGGGGCTCGAAACGGATGATTTTTGGCTCAGGAAAGAGTCGTAGAGAGAGAGAGAGAGAGTTTGGAGAGTGTAAAAAGTCTCCAATGGACTCCACTCACCCTTATATAGGGGTTGAAGTTGGGGCTCAGTGGGATTCTACCCGATACTGTCGTTATACGGGGCTTTTGGTCGCACCCGATTTAGTGGTCGTAATAATAAAAACTAGCTTTTCCAACTAAATGGAAATATGTGTTATGTGTTTTTATTTCCTTTTATCACGACTAAATGGCCTATTAAACATAAATAATTGTAATGTTTATTTAAGTGACGATCTCCAATTAACGGAACTTTTATAAACTGGAATATTTCGTTAACGGTAACGGGGAAATGTAACGGGACAACTTGGGTTGTCACAGTATTTTTTGATGACAGGAACAATTATCAATCCAAACATAATCTGTAAAAACCATCATAGCCAAATCATAGATTGCTTAATCAACAAAATAGAATACCACAGTAGTAGATGATAATCTAGTTAGAACATATTTTTCTAAAAAATCAAGAAATTGACAATTTATTAGAATCTTATCACACTGATAAAAGTCATAACAAATTGCAATAGATTGAATTGATAGTTTACAATAATAATAATAATAATAATAATAATAATAATAATAATAAAATGAAGCCCTATCAGAGATAGAAAAACCTAAGGACGAGACAAAAAAAAAACACGTAACACTACAAAGTTGCAAACATCAAAAACACATGATGCTAAAAATCTAGAAAAAAAATCAAAAACATGTATTTAGAATGTAACATGACAAAAAGTCAAATATTACAGCAAAGTATATGAAATGAACTAAATTAACATGTATTTAGATTATCCAAATTATTTTGAACAATGTTTCTTCAAAAATATACTTATTGTTGTTTCATACTTACATAGAAAGTTTAATAAAAACATGTTAACTGTAATTATGCAATTTGATTCTAACATATAAAAATGACCACATAGAAAATTTAAGACTCAAATAAAAAATTTGTCTATAATACTGTAAATCTTATATTTAAGGAAATAAGATCATTCTTAATTTAGATTCTAAATTCTTAGCCTACTTTTGATGTAGTTCATGTAGTAATATGTAGGCAAGAATGTTGATATTCAGTGTTGTATATTGTTGTTACTGATAAAAAACTAAGTTGTAGTTTAAATTAAAAGTTCTATTTTCATTGTAAGTATGTTGCTATAATTTGTACAAAAATAACATAGCTATTGCAGTTTATAGAGGTTGCTGAGGATCGAGTACAAGTTATTAGGTTAAGCATTTAATATGAAAAATTATACATTGTTGTTTTGTTTGACTTAATGATGTAATATGTTAAGCCAAAATAACCTTACGCGATGTTTTATGAGATTTCAAAAATAGAAACATAACTTTGTTAGTCATAGAAAACAATATTTGAAAGGTTGTATTTACTATACAGAAACATATATAAATTAGATTAATTATAGTTTAACCCTTTTTGGATTAAATTGCTTATAAAATCCATCACCTTAATAGTGAATAAAAAATAAATTAAAAGACATTTACAACACGAAAAAATCACAACGGGTCACTGTTAAAAATGTTATAACGATGTACTTTACGTGTACATTCCTAAAAATGGTTTAATATGAAGTTATTATATTCGACAATAAAGTCAGAAACAGTAACCAAGTTGAGATAGTCAAACAAACATAAATAGTAACAACAACCAATTTGATCCATTTTTAAATTAAATTACCGATTTATCCTTCTGATGAACATAGTCCATGCTAAATTAATGATTTAGCATTCAAATAAAAAATGGAGGTATCATGCTAAAAAATCATTTTAGTATAGGTGTCATATCAATATCTATTGTTGAATTTCTTTTCCGGCCCAATATTTTTCTAGTTTCCTAAGTCAAATTACTCTTTTGCCCTTATGTGTCCTTACTTAAAGGTTTCCTGCATCTAATTTGCAATCAAATTAAAATAAATCACATAAATTTAGGAGTTTATTGATACTTTCAAAAGGTAAATTTGAATCTTTCTTCTTTATTCTATGACAAATAAAATTATCTTTTTTCCCTAAACCTTAAAATCGTACTTAACATTTCAAAAAAATTCATCTAACAATATCAATAACCTTTAGTTATGATTTCAATTTAAAGTTAGAAATGTTGTAATTCAACCATCATATTAGGATATTAATTTACATTCAAACACTAAAATATATCTCTTTATTCCTATTATACCCTTATCCTCTATTTTCGATTCGGTATTACCACATATTTATCTTAACAAATTTTGTAACTTCTATATCAAGATTGCAATCCCTGTAATTCACCCAACAATTTAAGATATTATATAAAATCAAAATCAGTAACCAGGTTGAGATAATCAAACAAACATAAATAGTAGCGACTTACGATTTGATCAATGTTTAAATTAAATTACTGATTTACACTTCTAATGAAAATTATACATACTAAATTAATGATTTACCATTCGGTTAAAAAAATGGAAGTATCATGCTAAATGAATACACAAAAAATTGATTACCATGAATAGGAAAATGGGTAGGGTGCATTTTTCATTCTATCAAAATACTTATGTTTTAACTGGTTTCCATCAAAGCACATTTTTTTTTGAATTAAAGGTACGTAATAGTTTTTCCTATTTATTTGAAAAGTTTCAGAAAAGTTGTTAATCGATTTCATGTAAGTTGTGACAAAGAAAATCGAAATATATGAATACATATATTTGACACAGGAACAAAAAAATAATCGAAAAAAAATATAAAAAGGCTAAAGAAGGTACCGACCTTCTAGTGCACGACAACGAAGGTTTGAAGCAGAGAATAATGATCAAATTTATAAGCAATAAGAATGATGTTGAAGGAGAATGTTTGAAGAAAAACAATGATTGAAAATAAATGTGAGCCGCGGATTCAAGGATAAATCGTATATGTATGTGATAATTTGAATTTGATTTTTTGGTATTAATGGTTTCCTAATAAAAATTGATTTTATATTAATGATTTGCTAATATAAATGGATTTATATTAATGGTTGATATTTAATGCCTTAATTGAAATAGTTTTAGTAATATGTTTTTAAAGTTGACCATTTTAAAATCTTTATAACTGAAATTCAAGATTTAAAATATGAGAAGTTTTTATTAGAATTAGATACATTCCATTTCAATGGATTTAAGTTAATTTTGTTTGACAGTTGGAAAGTTTTTATTGGAATTAAATACATTCCATTTGAGAAGATGATGTCAGCAATTTGATCTAATGCTGGAAAACATAGGATTGAAATACAATCAATGGCCAAGATTGTTTAAGATGATGTCATAAGATTTTTGTTTTAATATATATTAAAGATAACATAATTATTGATATGCTTATTTAATGAGCTTTTTAAAAAGAAAAAAACTAAACAAGTTTGACTTTTGAAGCCAAAAACTATAAATAAAGGAGTTAAATTATGAACAATATTAATTACGGTTAATGATGACATATTTTCAAAAGATGCCTTGAAGGAAATGTTTGCTTCATTTTGTAGAGATTTATGTGAAGCTAAAACAGATGTGTGATAATTGGAGATGCAAGGAAGAGGCAACATGCAAAATCTAAGAATACATGACCAAAAAATCACCTTATGGTGCTACATTTTGTTATGAACACACAAAACAATAATTGAAGCACAACCATTGGCATGTAGACGAAGAGTATTAGGGAATTATCGTTTAAGAGAAAAAAAAATAGAGGAGAAAAATAGGCCGGTATTCATGTTTCTGGCCAGATTTATAGAGAAACTGATACTTCATATATAAATAGAATAATATGTTTCAATTGATAACATAATTGCTGATTTTAAAGATTCTATAATTAAATGTAATTATGCTCAAATTGCGAAATATATTTTAGAAAGTATGAATAGATTCTATAATTAAATGTAATTGTTTTTGAAATATAATTGCTAAATTTAAAGATTCTATAATTAAATGTTTGAATTCTATTTGGAGAAGATGATGTCATCTATTAGATCTAAGGGTGAAAATCATATGATTGAGATACAATCAATGGTCATGATTGCTTCATTGATGTATTAAAGGTTCTCTTTTAATAATATTTAGAGATTTTAACTAAATAACTACACTTTGGGGACACCTTATTAGCCTATTAGGTTGGGGTATGTGTTACCCTCATTTTATCTCTGTCACCGTATCATTTTTTTCATTTTTCTTTTTCTCATCAAAATCCAATTTGTGTGTGGGAAGCTTCATTCACTACTTAAAAAATAAAAAATAAAAAATAATTGATTTTGAGAATTTATAATTTTTTTAAATGAATAATAAACATAAAAATTAATTAAAAATAAAAACCACTTCATTAATTAAAATAAAAATTACAGAAAACAAAGATTTAAATAACTATGAAAAAAAACTGACTAACTAACTACATTGTAAAAAAACATAACGATCTACAGAAAATATTTTTTCATAATCTTCTCCTTTTTCTTCAAAACAAGCTTGAGTGCCGGTCCCGAAAGATGATCAGTGTTTTCTATTAAAAACCTCATATCCTCAATTTCTTGTTTCTCTGCGCTCTCATTGTTTTTTTTTTTTTTTGTCGAACGCGAAACGTTCAACGAAATTAAGATTATATCGATAAAATGTCTCCGACAATTTTCGCATCTCGTCCACGTCCATGCAGAAATCGAATGCACTCGAAGAAGTCTCATTTCCCTTCATTTTTGCTTTGTCCCTACCCATCGGTCGGGCAATTTCTTCTAATTTGAGTTCGTCCTTCTCATTTAAATCTAGACCAACCTGAGCATCGGATGAAGTTGTGTAACCACTAGAGCATATTTTCGTCTGTTTTGATTGATGTACTTTGAAAGGGATGTGTTTGGGATTGGGGTTGGGTTTAGGTTTGGGTTTGAGATTGAAAGAGTGGGATTTGAGTTTGTGGTTGATTAGACGAATGTTGATTGAGAAAAACAACAAAGTTTAAGAACATGTTAGGAGTTACATTTGGAACTTGGATCCGGTAATATTGCCTAAAATTTTGGTATTGGAATTGTAGTGGAGATTGAGTGGGAGAAGCGAGTTGGGGCCAATAAACCCCTTGTGATGAATCGATAGAAAAAATGTTTCGAGTTGGGGTGTTTGAACTCGAAACATTGGATTATTTTTTTCCTTCTATCGATGATTGGGGTTTGATTGTTGGTATTCATTTTTTTGAAGAAAGTGGAGAGAAATTTACAGAAGAAGGTGTGGGTTTGAAGCTTAAAGGGCATGGGTATTTATAGATGTTAAAAAAAAATTGGTATATAGTTATTGAAAGCAAAAAAAAAAAAAAAAAAAGAATATATATATATATATATATATATATATATATATATATATATATATATATATATATATATATATATAGGGAAAAGGGAATATACATTACAGCCCCACCTAAACTTAGGTACTAAACCTCTTGAAAATACATTGTTTTACTATATAAAGATTACGGTTAATGGATTCATGATTAATACTTCAAGATATAAATTCAAGATCGACACAATAAGGTTTAGGGTTTAGATTTAGGGTTTAGGGTTTAAATTTAGGGTTTAGTGTTTAGGTTTAGGGTTTAATAATGCTCACTTGGGTGAAGTAATAAATGATAATTGAGGAAAGAAAACAGGGATGATAAAACGATAATGAAAGAAACAAATGTTGTGGAGGATGATATATTTACCAAGTGAAACCAAACCGGGTATATCTAGCATGTTAAAACGACATATTTTAGAAGTTTAGTACCTAAGCTTAGGTGGGGCTGTAATGTATATTCTCTATCCCCATATATATATATATATATATATATATATATATATATATATATATATATATATATATATATATATATATATATATATACTGTTGGATTAATGTCTAAGCTCATAACTATATTTGGTATGTACTCAAGTATTAATTTAGAATTAATTTTGTGGTGAAAAGAGGTTAATTGAATTAAGGGGGCTGAACTTGTAATTATTGGATAATTGGAAAGTGAGTTGAGGAAACCCTAAAGATAGGGAGTGGACAAAATCCTTATGGATAGCCGATAAGATTTCGTCCAAGGGCTTGTTTCTGGAATGTTCTTATGGGCTGCTTAGAGCCTAAGCAATCAGATAAGGACTTTGACTGAAACCCTAATTCCTCACCGATATAAAGGACCCTAGGCTTCACAATTTCTACTACCACTTGAACCCTAGAGATCATAGAGCCGACTTTGAGCCTCCCCCTCTCTCTCTAAGATTCTCCAACTTGCTTTGGTGTTTGTGATCTATTAGAGGCACAACATTTGAGGTGCTAAGGTTCTCAAAAGCTCAAGAGCTTCAAGCAACAATCAAATGTAACATTCTTACTAGTTTAATTATGTTGATTTCGAGTTTTGTTGTATGCTAGATTTGGGTTTGCAAGTCATGAATAATTATTGCATGTACAACTAGAAAAACTAGATCCAAACATTAGGGTTTGCATGTACACCATAGGATTGATGTATTGCTCATAACCCAACATATATATATATATATATATATATATATATATATATATATATATATATATTAATTTCCTCCCATTAAAAAACTGTCAACTAAAAAAGGGCGGGACTCTTCCCGCTTACTGGAACATCGTACCGCCGGTGAGGGAAAGGGCGTGCGGGAAGGAGGTGGGGGGACGGGTTGCTGCAGTCTCTCTCTTCCCCGTATTGGTTGGAATCCAATTTTTTTATTTACTTTTTTTTTACTTGGTTGTTTTTTAACGGTAGGAAATTAAATATATATATATATATATATATATATATATATATATATATATATATATATATATATATATATATATATATATTCTATTTTTTGCTTTCAATGGCTATATGCTAAATTCAATTCAATTTATTTTTTTTAACTTCTACAGCATTTACAAATACCCATACCCTTTAACCATCAAACCAATACCTTTTTCTATCAATTTCCTTCTACTTTCTTAAAAAAAAGGATTGTTGACAATAAAACCCCAATCTTAGATAGAAGAAAAAAATAATGTTTCAAGTTCAAGCACCCCAACTCGAAACATTTTCGCTATTGATTCATCACAAGGGGTTTATCATCCCTAACTTGATGCAGCCATTCAATCTCCACTATAATTCCAATACCAGAATGTTACACAATATTACCTGATCCAAGTTTCAAATGTAACTCTTAACATGTTCTCAAACTTTGTTGTTTTTCCTGATCAACATTCACCTAATCAACCAAAAACTCACATCCCACTCTTTCAATCACAAACCCAAACCCAAACCCTACCCTAATCCCAAACACAACCCTCTCGATCTTAACCACAATACGAAAACATCGATGAGTTGGATGAAGAGATTGTACGAAAAATTCAGCCTACACCACCCTCCCCCCCCCCCCCCCCCCCAACGCCGCAAAGGAAAAAAATTACAGGAGGGTGTTTCATAACCGGGAAGACAGAGAACGATACCATAGCTTCCACAAGAAGAGCTAATTATGGTAAAAGCTTGGGTTGTCATTTCATAGGATTTGGTGATGGGAAATGCACAATCGGCGGATCATTTTTGGCTTCACATTCTAGAGAGGTTTCGGGTGGAGATGGGAAAAGGTGACGAGTACCGTACCAATCAAAAATTTAATTCAAAGTTTTAAGATATAGCGAAGGTCGTTTCAAAAATGAATGGGCTATACAACAACCTAAAAACCCAACGGAGAAGCGGCCAAGGAGATGAATAAATACTTCAAGAAGCTTCACATTTTTATCTCGAGGAAATGGGAAAGCCATTCAAGTGGCACTGTAACTTTCCAAAAATTTCAACAAATTTAAACTTTTCAAAACAACCCATTTATTGATAAAAGTGTTTACAAAAACATTATCTCCAAAACATGGTTTAAAATCAGAGTCTCCTAAGATCCATTCCGTTGTAAAACCAAGGATTTGTATGGTCACACCTTCTCTTTGCCACAAATCATCTGAAGAACCTGAAACCATAAACAAAACTATAAGAACGAAGCATAGTTAGTTCACCCAAAGTACTGTAATGAGTCCACAGCTAAAAGACTGGATTACCCTTGGGCCCACAGTGTGAGTATTGCTTGCCTATCAGGCCTACAACTCATATCTAGCTTGCTCTTGAGACCATAGCATAAGTATGGCTTGCCCTTAGGCCCACAACTTATGCCTGGCTAGCTCCCCAACCCAATCAGTCATCAGACTGGAATACCAATGTTCAACCCTCAATACGATTTTGTTATACCAGTCGGTGCGCAGTTCGTATCTAGAATGCTACTGAGCTTTAAATGTGATTCTGGCATGAGCTACCTGACCCTTAACTCATATTTGGAATGCTCCAATACCCTCAAGTCCTCGGTACATGTCTGACATACAACCGGGTCCTCAGCTCATATCTGGAATGCACCTGAGCCCTCGATATGAGTCTGGTATGCCCTAGTCGGCCCTCAACTCATATCTGGAATGCACCTGAGCCCTCAGTAGGAATTTAGCATGCCCTACTCTGCCCTCAGTACGACCTCAACCCAACACAATATTTCGACAAATAACAACATATACAGATAATTATGCAGACAGAATCACAAGTACCCCTACAAATCTACAAACTAGCATATCAAAACTAGCATGCACATCAATTCCATATTCAACATATCAACGAATATCAGGTTACCCAACCAATGGGCCGGCCTCGATGCCTTCAACCCGAAAATATAGTGAGGAAAACTCACCTCGCACTGTCGAATCATATAAAAAATCCTTGGCTGCTGGCTGACAGATCCACGAACTATCAAGATCAAAACAACACGTAATCAACATTGGGGTCGTAAGCCATATCCATAAATCCATTACTGGGGTAAATGACCACTTTACCCTTCACCTTTGGACTAAGACTTAGGCCCAAACCTAATAATCCACAAGGCTAATTAAACCACCCAAGGCTCAATCTTGTTGGATTTGGTGTCTAAGCTCATAACTATAATTGGGATGTACTTGACCCGATTATAGCATGGTCCTTTTGGGTTGCCTTCACTAGTAAAATTTGATAGGATGGAATTTTGAGAATAAGGTTATTTATGATTTATTAATATATTACAAGTATAATATATTAATATGAAATCATATTATTTGATTAGTATTGGTCAAGAATTAATTTGGAATTAATTTTGTGCTCAAAAGAGGCTAATTAAAGATATGGGGATTGATTATCTATATCAATGATTCTTATAGTGTGGGCTAATGATCCATGGTTATTTAGGATGGGCTAAACCAATGTGATAGTCCATGAAGGTTTTAACCCATGGAGCCTAAGTAATATCAAAGGTCATTAAGGTTTGCAAGGATGTAACCCTAGCACTATAAAAGGAACCCCTCATGGCCAAAATCGGTTGCATCTTTGATTCTAAGAAAGTCATAATCGATTTTGAGCTAAGTAACTTATTCTCTCAAGCCTCCTCTTGTATATTTGTGTTTGTGAACCATTAGAGGCATCACACTTGAGGTCCTCAAGCTTTCAAAGTTCAAGAACTACAAGTCCTTCTAAGAGGTAAGTTATCTGGCTAGTTGTATTGCTCAAATGCCAATGTGTATGCTAGTTAGGATGTATGCTTCGGAAAATTGAAAATATGCATGTATAATTTGAGAAAACATAGATCCAAAGCATCTAGGGTTGTATGTGCACCATAAGAGTGTTATAGTGCTCAAAACCCAACAGTGGTATCAGAGCCTAGGATTGTTTTATGTTATACTTGATGCTTGTTAATTTTCTGGCCTCTGACTGATGAACTCACCGAGTCCACTCAGTAACAAGGGCAACTTGACGAGTTAATTCATGCACTCGTTGAGTCCATGGCTCTGGTTGTAGAATTTCGAGTTTTGTTGGCCTAGATTGGATTGGAATCACTACTACAAATTGTTTTACATCATTAAATATGTTTTTTATGAATATGTAGTGATTATGCTCATCCAATCACAAGATAATTGTCAAAGTTTTAAGATAATTATTGTTTTATATGATAAACAAAGTTGCTTGCAAAATTTTGACTTTATATTATCTTGTTTATGAGTTTATATAGATCAATCTTGAATTATATGATAGTTTTTGTTGTTGAAAACTTTATCTAAATAATTTTAATGACCTCCATAGCTTGTCCTCAAGTTATGGAAAATGAAAAGTCTCACCCATTAAAATAACATTAAACTCATAAGTTACGAATTCCAAGAGTCATCAAAAGATAGTTGTCAAAATTCTTTTAATTCTTGTTAGTTTATATGTTAAGCTAGTTAGTTGTATCATCTGATTTGAAACTATTTTGCTTTGAGTTAGTTTAGATCATGATTAAAAAAAATTAAATGATAATTTTCCTTGTTAGAATTGATTTAAATGTTCTTTAATGAGCTCCATAACTTGTCCTCATGTTATGGAACATGAAAAGACTTATCATAAATGTTTAATTGAACTCCATAACTTGTCCTCGAGTTATGGAAAATCAAGAGTCTTTTCATAAAACCAACATTAACTCATAATTTATGGAAACCAAGAGTTTTGAAAAGTTTCAAAACTTGTCCTCAAGTTTCGGAATTTGTAAAGTCTCACAACTGAAACATTTAACTCCAATGCTTAGAGTTTTAAAAGTTAAAATTCAATCTTTATACTATTATTATATTAAAAGTTAATATATATATATATATATATATATATATATATATATATATATATATATATATATATATATGTATGTATGTATAAGACAACCATTTTATAGGCCGTAACCTTATCCCAGTCACAAACTTGAAGGGAACAATCGAGATTTAAACATGACATTGAAAAGTTCAATGAATCTCAAAGAATCTAGGAATTTCAATCCATTTAGAACTTAATAATCTGTTTCATTTTTCATGGTGGAAATTGGTAAATCGTCATTTACCTACCTTCAAATATTTGACAATTGGATTACGGCATCCCTCTTCACAATTGTAAAATATTGTGTTGGATCCTAGCCTTTATATTTCGTTTAGGGTGTTATATTAAGGACTTAAATCAATGAACTTGAATTTCTCCCTTTATAGATGTCTAGGTCAGACAACTATGGTCTTCCTGAATCAGTTGGAAAAGGCTTTCCACATGAAGATGATATTCCACAATAGCATACTTCACTTCCTCCACCTCTTCCAATTATTCTCTTTGACCCACATGTTCGATGACTTGAAAAGTTCAAGGTCACTCGGGCCCTACTGGTGAGCAAACATGAAGATGGAAGATATGTGTGTACACATGTCTTGGAGATGAAGTCACACATTGACATGCTAGGAATGTTAGGATTTGATGTCTCAAGGATGTTAACTATTGACTTGGTTCTTCAGTCACTTCCCGAGTCATATAGTCAGTTTGTTAAAGACTACTATATGACAGACTGCGACGTGACCCTTATTGATCTTACTTATTTGCTTATTGTTGCTGAGTCTGCAATGATTTGGCGCACTGGTAAAGAAAATTTTATTAGAAGATCTACTTCTGAAACTTTCATGGACATTGACAATGGAAACAATGGAAGTCCAGAAAATATTTCTCTTTCCAAGGGAAAGGGAAAGCCTAATTCTGATATAGTCACATGTACCATTCCCAAAGAGTCCATATGTTTCTATTGGCAAGAGAAAGGGCATTGGTTGCGACGCTGTCGTATCTACCTGAAGGATCATAAGAATGGTAAGATCAAAAAGTTTGACTCTACTTCAGGTAAATCCACTATCTAACTTTATTAAGTTCCTATCTGCAGATTCTTAATACATGATGTGATAAGATTACATTTTGTAGGATCAAAGGAAGCTTAAAAGAAAGGCATGCAGAGTCTGATCATGAAAAGATGGATTTCAATCGCATGGTTCGATGATCGGATTTTGAGTTGCTGCTTAAGAGTTATGATAGATTGCTGAGAAATTTGTAATAACATAACTTTCATTTATAATTGCATTGTAAGGAAAAGTTTTTCCGCAATTATATAAATAAAGAAATTTTTTTTTATCTTATTTTATATTTCCTTGCAATGACATATGTGAAAATTGATGTTTGTATTGTTTTAGCAATATGGATTTGATTCTTTCGTTTGTGGTAGTGTCTAAATTTACCAAATAAGGAAAGATTCTCATCACCCAAGTTTCAATTGGACAGAAACTTGGGATCATGCAACTTGTATTTTATGATGAATGAGAACCTTCATCTTTGGGAAATTAGGGCTAATTCCTTGTTCACATATATAGGTGAGTTAAGTGAAGGACCAGAGGATCGGGTACACTTGGTTGTGCGTTGGTCAGGACCACCACAAAGAAAGACAATACTATTCCTTATGGTTTACTAAATTTAGTAAATATGGTTATGCTTACAAGATTAAGTATAATCCTGAGTCATTAAAAAGTCTCAATGTATAGCAGAACGAATAAAATCAAAGTCGGTAGAAAGATAAAAGTTACTTCAATCTGAAAAGATGAGAGAGTACTTGAGTATCGTGTTTTATGATCATCTTAATGATTATGAAAACCATATCACAATTTGATCCTCTAAGGAATTGTTGAAATGGTTAAATCAATTAAGATGAATCATACTTCGTTCCAAAATCAAATCTTAGAGTCAACCTCCTAGATTGTATATTGAGTCACATATCAAAAAATGTTGAGTAAAATGTTTTCTACTCTTGTACATTTAAAATTGGTAAGTTGTAATGTTTTGGATAAAACAAAGATCAACTAAGACCGATTGTCAATAGTGTTTGTCTTGATAAGAAATCACACTGACTCTTGAATATTTGTTTGTCAAATGATGTTCTTGACAGAGAGAAACTTATATGTCAAGAGGTCAGTGGGAGTCTTAAATATCTTGAAAAGTTTTAAGAAATAATCAAGAGTCAACCTATTGTTAATCACTAGTACAGGACTTGAGGTTTGTAACCTATCGTGTTGACATATTCGTGTTTCTGTGCCCATTCTAGTTGGGTGACTATGTATGTGAGTTCTATGAGTTCTCAATTGTTTGCATTACAACATGGAAGCAATGGTAGGCCCTTGTGCTGCTAGGTGGCAAGGAATTAAGATTGAACAAGTTCAGTCCATATGATTTTGGATTTGTCACTAACCTTATCTTGAGATTATGGTTATGGCAAATTCAAATGGATAGGAACACATACACCATTAAAAATCTGTGTCATAAGGTTTCTCTCTAATTCATGAAAATGATTATAAGGAAACGCTTTAACTAAGTAGATTTTAAAGAGTTAGAAATTGTGATATTTGCATTCTCGAATTCGATTATGACTACGACATCCATCTTCATAGTTCGAATTGTGAGAAATGGCAAAAGGTCTAAACATTTGAGAATTATTGCTGTAAAAATTGTTTAGACACACATATGAGCTTTCTAATAAAACGTGTGTGAGCTTAGATAAAGGCTTATCAAAGCATCTCGTGTCAGAAATATGAACTTCGGTAAGAAAATCAATAAAGGCTTATCCACCTGATTTCTAGAATTATGTCACAGCTAGTGGGAGCATAAATATTATGCAAGTAACAAAATAATTGTTATCCTAGTGGGAGCATAATTATTATGGTAAATTTTACAAGCTAGCAATGTTAATTATAGAAAACAAAGTTTTCAATTCCCAAAGTTGCAGGGTTGAAAAGTTGTTTTGCTATAATTAAGGGAGAGGAACTTATACTTCATTTCAATTCTAAAATTTTAAATTGAGATTTTAATCAAATTTAGTCAAGGTTTTATATGAATACCATGTTGAAAGGCTTCAACATTGGAAATTCTATATATGGAAATATTATAGCAAAAGACTGGTCAAGCATCATGTCTTTATGTAAGACATTATGAATCGTATCCCATATGCTTCAAGTATAGGATTGATTGCATATGCTATAATATTCATGTGTTCTAATTTCCAAATGTCTAGGGCGTTAAGAGGGAAAAAGGACTAGATCTGGATAGGACTAAAGTTATTAAAAAATTGCTAACAACAATCCAAGGTTCGCTAAAGATTGGTTGCTTATGGACAGTTGGAAGTATAGTAATGGATGGACCATATTGACATTATTATGAATAGACAGGATTCTATTAACATTAAGTTGTCATATGAAAAATATGGATATGTTTCCATAATGGGAGTTGGATATTAATAATCTATGAGAAAGTTAGAAACATTTATGCAAAAAGGATGTTCAAAGGAATGTGCTTTCAATATGAGACTTCGGATCTATCGAATTGGCTTGTAACAATCTCCAATGGAAAGTTTTTGTAATTGACAAAGTCTCCGTGACTTGTGTACATAGTCATTACAAAAGGATCACTACATATAAGTTTAGAATCTAACAAATTACAGTAAGTGGCAAGAACTTGGTACTCTTACACTTATGATAAGGAATTGGAATTGGGAAATGAGTATCGTTGGAAATGTTTACAATTGATCTATTTCATAAAGTAAGGATCATAGGTAAACATAGTGTGCATGCTTGGAGCATGGGATAGCTATTGTTTTAATTCAAGTATTAGTTGATAAATCGAAACAATATACAATGAATAATGTGTAATCAATATGGTGATTAAATAAAAGGTGTTTTATTTATACTCAAAAGTTTTAGGGCCATACAAGATTAGTATTATTCTTTTGTTTCACTTTGCACGTTTTGACTTCCCGAATAATAAGATTATTCAAACCATCAATAGTCGATCATACTTTGGAAGTAGGTAATGAGGCTAGACTGCCATTAGTTGGCTTGTAGATTGTCTAAGGCGTTAGACATAGCAAAAGTTCGCTACACCATTCATGAGTGCTCCTGAAATAAGATTTGAGTATTGGATTCAACCCGATCTCACCTGAATCACTTCATGGAATTTATCACGAGTGATTGTGAGACGATAGTATCATATAATCTTCAAACTAAGATATATGATTTGTTGACTACGAGTTGGTTGTGCATAGATGATACGAAAACAAATTGGTAACTTGATGTTATAAAACGTATCATTGTGGATGACTTAATGAGTAGTTAGTACAAGCATATAATGTTGAACTTTATCTGTTCCTTTTATCCTAAGAGGATTAAAAGCAATATCTTGGGCCCCTCGATGATTCAGTTTTGACTATGTACGGGGCCCGATCAGAACTAAATTGATGTGTTCAGTTATGTTCTATGTCAGACGAAGCAGAAATCGGGAAATAAATTGCAGCACAATAAGTATGACTATGTTCCATGTATTTTTCCGCATAGATATCTTGAGAGCAGAGTGATATATGATCCCTTATCTAAAGGACGTGTCACTGACTAGGCCAGAGTTCGACAACGGCTTCTGAAAGCTTATGATTGCTAATCGGATCCTGAAGTTGCATTGACAGTTAAAGTTATTAGAGTTATTCAAATAGGAGACTGTTGGATTTGGTGTCTAAGCAAATAACTATAACCGGGATGTACTTGAGCCAATTGTAACATTGTCCTTTTGAGTTGCCTTCACCAGTGCAATTTGATTGAATGGACTTTTGAGAATAAGGGTATTTATGATTTATTAATATTTTACAAGTATAATATATTAATATGAAATCATATTATTTAATTAGTATTCATCAAGAATTAATTTGGAATTAATTTTGTGATCAAAAGAGACTAATTAAATATATGGGGACTAATTATGTAAATCAATGATTCTTATAGTGTGGGCTAATGGTCCATGGTTATTTAGGATGGGCCAAACCAATGTGATAGTCCATGGATAGTCCATGGAGGTTTTAACCCATGAAGCCTAAGTAATATGAAAAGTCTTTAGGGTTTGCAAAGATGTAACCCTAACACTATAAAAGGAAACCCTCATGGCCAAAATAGGTTGCACAATTGATTCTCAGAGAGTCATAATCGATTTTGAGCTAAGTAAATTATTCTTTCAAGCCTCCTCTTGCATATTGGTGTTTATGAACCATTAGAGGCATCACACTTGAGGTGCTCAAGCTTTCAAAAGTCAAGAACTACAAGTCCTTCTAAGAGGTATGTTATCTGACTACTTGTATTCCTCAAATCCCAATTTGTATGCTAGTTAGGATGTATGCTTTGGAAAATTGAAAATTTGCATGTATAATTAGAGAAAACATAAATCCAAAGTATCTAGGGTTGCATGTGCACCATATGAGTGTTATAGTGCTCAAAACCCAACAAATCTATGGCCCGATTTTCCAAAATAGGCCTAAACCCATTGCATGCCTTCTCAAAAAATAATTATCAGCCCAGAACCTGATGGCCCAACATGTCCCAAGACAACATGGCCCAAAAGATGTCCCAAACCAAATTCCAACGTGAAAAACCCACCTGACTGAGTACACGGGGTGTACTCAGTTGTATGGTAAGCGTACATGCTATTTGGCTTGTACGCTGCGGGTACAGACTTGTACGCCCAACGTTGTCACACCCCGGCCGTCGGCGGAAACACCGGGTAGTGTAACGTCATTTTTCGTATCACAGTTATATACCATACATTGAACCATACTAAAGAAAACACATACCTTTATTGATGATTGAAAGTTACATTATTGTTTTCCTAGTATTTATTACATAATATACGACTATGGCATACTTCTTAATGAATAGAAAGATAATAGTAAAACTTCTCCTGTTAGAATACATACCAGCTTTTGAAGTTCCTGAAAACACATGCATTTTAAAAATACGTCAACATAAAGTTGGTGAGTCCACAGGTTTTGACTCCATAAAATAATACATTTTCACACATTCAAAAGTATAGTTTTGAAAGTATCATTTTGACTCTCCAACATTTAGTATGTATATTAGGTATAATAGTATACTTATCAATTAAGTATTATACCTAAACATTTCTTAATCCTAAGGTATAAGTAGGGGAAAACTTATACTTAACATTAATACTTGTATACGACAAGGTATAATGTTTCTAACAATTTGCTACCATGAGCCTGTAACCGCTGCTATGACATAATACCTCTGATAGAACACACTCATGATTTACCATGAGAAACAAACACATTCATGATTTACCATGAGAAACAACACTGTACGCTTCATCGACGCCGGAACAATAACAAATAAAAGGATAGTTCATCACTTGCTTTTGGTTGACTGTAGCTAACAGTCACAAGTGGGGTGGTCAACCCGCATACTAATTATACATGACTTCCTCGCTCACACGGGATTAACGGTTACAGTTCAGAGGATTTCCGCTAAGATCCCCAATCTTAGTTGAAGAATACAATTACTCATGTAGACTTTGACGGCTTCCTATAGCTTTAACAACAAAAGCATCTTCATGTCTAAAAGCGTAAGTTACTAGACTATGCTTTTAAACATTACTTCTAACTTCATAATATTTAGGCAGTATCACCGCTATATCTTGAAGTAAAACCAGGTTTTATCTTGACCTAAAACCAATAATAACAACATATAACGTTTCTAGTTTTATCTTGACATAAAACTATCAATAACAACATATAACATATCCCATTTTATCTTGACATAAAACTAACAATAACAACATATAACATATCCAGTTTTATCTTGACATAAAACTAACAATAACAACATATAACATATTCAGTTTTATCTTGACATAAAACTATTAATACCAACATACTTTATAACTTAACATATAGAACTTTCGAATATAACTTCGGTATTATATCGTGCACCACATATATATAGAATCCGAAGTATAACTCAATATCTACATTAGTAAATTAACATAATGATAAGTTGATAATAGTTGTATATATTCAAAATATTATATTTAGAACAATCATATCCCGGTCATCATAAATATATACTATTATATAGACATAATAATAACATATTTATAATATCTAGCATGCGTTTTCCCCCGAAATATTAGAAAGTGGGGTCGTGAAATTCACCCTAGTAGCGTGATTTTATGTTGTCTAAGCAGAAACGGTCAGCGTACAAGATCGTTGGGGCTCGGGATGCAAAATGGCCTCAGCAAAGGAGAGAAAGGGAAGAAGTTTTGGTGTAAGAATGGCTGAAGTCGGACCTGCTATTTATAGTAGGGATTTTAGAAACTCACGTTGTGAGTTTTATAAGGCTCACGTCATGAGTCTTGCATGTTCATCCCGTAGACTTGCCATTTACGTCCCTAGCTTCGGAAGGTGGCTATGTGACTCCTTACGTCGTGAAAAACTCCTTGTTCACGTTGTGAGTTTGGATCTGATCCCCTCGTAGCCTCGTCATACACCTTCTAGATTCCGAGATATGGATAAATGACTTCTCACGTCGTGAGTCCTTTGCTCACGTCGTGAGCTCAGTTAGATTAGGGTTTTTGACAGCTGAATCTTCGGAAGGTCGTAACTTTCACATTTGAACTCCGTTTTTGACGTTCTTTAGATGCACGCGTAGGTATTTAAGAGTACTACAACTCTCTTTCAGACTTAAATAGCTAATTCTAAGTCTATTTTAAATTCCTCTTATTATAGAGATTTATAGTGTTCAGTTTATCATAACTTCTTCATGCGAAGTCAGATTCAGACGTTCTCTATATTTTTGGAATCGTATGGACGTATACTTTGAGTTGTATCATAAAGAAAGTTCATATTTGTATTAGAGTTTATCATGAAATACATAGTACATTTATCACATTACATGATTAGCATAATCACATATGATTGTTATTGACCTATTTTGGCTAGTGTTACAAACGTACTCCTCCATTAAGCCAAAATCCACCATTAAGCTCTTAATGCTTAAGTCCAGAACTCCAAATCAGATATTTGAGTCCCAATAAGTGTCTACAACCGTAAAGTCACTGACTTGGTGACTTCACGTGCCCCATAAAGACCCAACTTCAAAATATAACACTCTACCATCAACAAATGGACATAAAATCTTACATGGATGAACGTAAACCCTAATGGTGACAACTTTATGCAACTAGATGCACATAATGATGTAAAAAAAACCACCATAGAGGCTAAGGTACGATTCCTAGGTTTTTGGGGACTTGGAGGCTAGTAAGGAGGCCAGCCCTAAAGACTTTATGTGCTTATATAGAGTATAACATAAAAATATAGGGTTTTTCATTCACCCTCGTACGCCCCCCATATATATATATATATATATATATATATATATATATATATATATATATATATATATATATATTATGGGTGAGTTGAGGGCGACCCGACATTGTTTTGAAGGCCAAGATACTTGGGGCGGACAAGCTTTATGCTGAGGCTAGGTGCTGACCAATTTTATGTTTACAATTGTGGATTAAATTATTTTATGTATTTATGAGGATCATAGGAATGCAAATGTGTGATTGTGTACATACATCATTAGTTTATGTGTTGAGATTCCTCGTTGTTTTTCTATTAACACTCTGATTTAGGAATTATCTTTATGAACAATGGTTTTATTTGGATTATTACTTTATGAAAATGGTATTTATCTTGTTCTAAAAATGATAAAAATTATTGTAAAAACTGGGATGTTACACGTTTTATTCATCTCCTCGTTTCATGAAAGGTGCTTCAAGACACAAACAATTATTCCCTGGAATCCTTTTAAGAGAAGAACTTGTGAAATACATTTCGTGGATGTGCTACATATAACAAATTATTGTCTAAAAAGTATTGGACCAAAGCAACTGATAACAATATTCATCCTTCCGATTGCCAAGACCACATACCTTCAATTTCCCTAAGGATGAAGCTTGCTACTAAGGTAGACAACTCGATCAAAGAAAAACCTTCACATCCCATTTTTATATATATTATTCTATAAAAAATCATTTTAAGAATAAGAATAGAGGCAATTGTTTGATATTTAACAATCCTTAACACATAATATGTAAAAATATATGGCACACATGTAGTCAAATCAATCCCTAACATTCTAGGAATCCATCTTATTTTCATTACCAAATTTTTTGACAATTAGCTAATACAAGTGCAATAGATATGCAGAAAATATTATAATAATTTAAACTTAATTCAAACTACAAGTCTAGTTTTAAATTTATAAATCCTAACAAACTAAACTGACTATTTGCATCAGGCAGTATACCTTAATTGGATATAGTATTGGTTGAAGTAAGTTAGAGTGTCGAACTCCAAAGGAATTGAAGTGTATTAAATGAAATACTAAAACAAAGTAATTCTAAAATAAGCAAAATACTATTAAGTAAAAGATGCTTTTGATTAGAATTTCGGATCAAAAATGAAATTTGGTTTACTCACTTGAAGTGTAATGGAAATGTGATAAACATTCACTGATATCTAAGTTGATTAACTCAATGCTAGTATCATTAATCCTATGATACTAAGTTATCCACCAGCAATGATAACTTTCTTAAACTCGATCTATTTGTTCATATTATTTAATGACCAAACATGTATGATTAGTCCCAAGGTTAGTGACAACCTCTCAAACTATTCAAGTTCTTGAAACAATCACAAATAATATTATCAATTCTATTCTATTTAACCTAGGTTATCACTACACAAGTCACAATTGCCAATGCTGTTGACTCAGTTTTCAGTTTGAACAATTTAATAAACATTGTGATTAAAGATATATAATCAGAATCTAATCATCGATCATGCACTCAATTACATTAACATAACAAAATCATTATCAATACTCATGGATCTTTAGTTAAGCATTAACATAAAAAATTAAATATTATCAAATTCATTTCAATGAATTAACATAATAAATTGAATAATATCTAAATCGCGACGTGAATTTTAAGATCTTCAGACATCTTTGAAATCTTCTATTACGTAAAAAAATCCGGAAGATCTCATCGAAAGCAAGTTTTTTCTTTTGTTCTTGCTTTAAAAATTATAATAATTGCTTGTTATCTTGTGTCAAACAACCTTTGAAATTGTAATTCTTTATGATTCAATATTTTGATCCGTTATGTGATGTCAAATGATAATCTTCTTATACAATCTTTTGATCCATTATGTATCCAATCTATTAAGAAAGCACATGTTTTTTAGTTATATAATGAGATTTTGAAATTAGGATTCAAAGTCATCAAGTTATGTCTTAAAGAGTTACAGTCTAGGTAAATATTTGGTATTATGCAGAAAAATGTTGAAGTGATGACAAATTATGTTCTTCCAAGTTCTGCAAACTAATCAATTTGGGTTAGAATGAAGCATCTTTATTTTGAAACATTTAACTTAACATAAAACAGATAGTTAAATGTTTATTTTTATCATTCAACACCGCAATATAAAAGGTTCCAACAAAATATCATATTAAAAATTTAAATTTTTTTTCCAAATTGAGATTTTGAAATTTTGAATCCTGCTAAACAACTTTAAGTCTCATTATTTAAGCTCTAGAAAATCAAAATCACAACTAGGATTGCTGAAATTATAAGAAAATATAAATATTCAAAAAAAAAATTATGAATATATATATATATATATATATATATATATATATATATATATATATATATATATATATATATATATATATATATATATATATTAAAAATTAAAAATAATGATTATTTTTAAAAAAGAAAAGTTGTGTTTCCTTTATACTTGATGGAGTTTTTTTGGGGTTGAAATGAAAATGCGTAAAGTGGAAGAGAAGGAGGGCGTGCACTACCAAAAGGCTATTGACTTACTATCATTATTTTGTAAATAAAAAGCATGAACAAGTCATTTTTAATATCACACACAATATAAATGATGGCTTTCTCCTTGCCATTGGTGAACCATTCTTTTCATTTTTTTTTGCTTCAAAAGCGACATTTTTCTTTATTTTCTTCCGGACTTATTTAAGCAGTTGTAAACCTTTATATAAAAATGGCAATGATATGTTTTTACTAATAAAAATACCATCTTGCGGTAATTGGATTAGTATACAATATAAGGAAAATATTATTTAGAAAAAAAGAAATTGATTGTATTTTCAACTTTTTATCAGAAAAACAAGTATCTAATATAATTTTCTAAAAAAATTATCAATCTAACTCAATAATTTTTTAGATATAAAAAAAATCAATATATATCAACGGAAAGCAAACGGACAACAAATTGTGCTGTGTCAAATGTTTTGTAAAGAATTATTGTTTATATGTTATAATGTTTGATATGTAAAGGCACATGCTGATTACATACCTAGGCCTGGCAATCGTGTCGTGTTCGGGTTGGCGTGTCGCGGGTTAGCGGGTTGGCGTGTCAAAATATGTCAACCCAAACACAACCCATTTAAATATACATGTCACGGGTTGGCGGGTTTGGAACATAAACCCATATATGACCCACCAACCCATTTATTTAAACGGGTTCACAAGTTGGCGGGTTCGTGGTTCAGATTTGGGTTCATGGGTCCGAATTTTACATATTTAAGTCTTAAACATCCTAATGAATATTAAAAACATTCATAGAAACATGTTACAAACTTAGCTTTATAGGTTACGACTTATGACATTAGACCATTCACCACGAGTCATAATGTCAAAACAGTCAAATGGTCTATGAATAAATGGTATATTTTTATAATACTTATTAAATATTAATACTTGATACATAAATACATTTAAAAATAAAATATTTTTTTTATTAAGAATATAAACGGGTTGGCGGGTCAACCCGTTTATTTTTTGAGAAACCCATATATGACCCGTTTAATAAACAGGTTGGCGGGTTGGCGGGTTAGCGGGTTGGCGGGTTGAAAAACTCAACCCAAACCCATTTATTTCGTGTCGTGTCGTGGGTCGTGTCGCGTGTCGTGTCGAGAATTGCCAGCCCTATACATACCATACATTAACAACTATATGAACTTATATTCAATAAACGCATCAAGTTTTATACCTATTATTTCGACACAAGTTTAAAAAAAAATTTGATTTAGCAAATCGTATTATTATTATATATATATATTAAAAATGTCTCTCCTTGGGAACAGTAATTTTCTAAAGAGTTAACAAAATTAGTCCCTTATTTATTTACGTATGATTAGTTCTGTCCTTTTTGTAGTTTTTTTTAGAATAGCTCCTTTAATATCAAAGATTGTTTTATTTATTTATTTATTTATTAAATATGTGTTGTTTATTTGATTGCTGACATACATGTTATCTCCTCATAAACATACCGTTTCCCCGACTAGGTAAGCCAAGTACATTACGATTGGTGTCATCACCTCTTCCAAGAATCACTGCTTCATCTCGATCATTCCTCTCCTCTACCTTCTTCTATTCATTTTCAATCTGACGGTATACTCTTTCGATTGAAACCAACAGGCATTTGTTGCTTCGATATACCCCCGATTTTGGCTTCGATTTTGAAGGTATGAATGTAAGTAAGCCCTAATTTTTCCTCCGGTCAGGCCATCAACCCTCTTTCGCCTCTGTATCTCAAAGTTTTTATACAGGTAACTCCTAATTTTTTGTTT
Source organism: Lactuca sativa (assembly GCF_002870075.4). NCBI lineage: Eukaryota > Viridiplantae > Streptophyta > Magnoliopsida > Asterales > Asteraceae > Lactuca > Lactuca sativa. The sequence continues at coordinate 76,666,685 of NC_056629.2, read as the reverse complement.
TCAAAATTGACCGAAAAGCATATGTTTATTGACTTCATTCTTTGTTTTGTAGCTCCAAATCCTCGTGGTATATCTACGCATCGGAGGTGGTTTTTAGTCGGCTCCAATAAAAACTGATTTTGAACAAGCTCTATGTATCCGTTATATATTTTATTCTACCTTTTTCCACCTACTTCACCTAATCACCATAACAAGAAACGAGGCAGTGTCATCTTCCAAGAGAAAGCTCTACGAGCCTGGTGAACCATGGAATCCGAAGATGGATGTAGTTTGCCCGAAACGCTAAAAACACCGGTTTAAAATCCACCTTCTATACGAATGACGTAGTGATGGATAAGCGTATACCCCCACCGCTAGTGTTCAACCGATTTGCCTCACTGTGACAGTCGCCTTTTGTCACCTTCGCCACTTAAGTCACCGAACTCATTATCTCCTTACCCACCTTCATGTTAAACAGGTATCGTCTTTCCCACTTTTGGGTCTTCATTTGAGTTTGATTTTCGTTTGTTCGACCCATAAGGTAATCAATATAGGTCTTCATTTTGATTTTTCTTTTCATTTGATTTTTGTTTATTTCATCATGAAATTCATCGACTTTTCATGGCCCAAACACATAGAAATATTGCCTTTGGTCAGCTCGACTGGTATTGTTGAATTCAGTTTTAGTTTCATCTTCAAGATTCCCAATTCTCTCATCATCTCCGACAGTCAAAAAGGTTAGTTAAATGATCATTCTCATTTATGAAGTTGTATGCTCGCTGATTTGATTCTGAACTGTCAGTTAGGGCTATAAGTTAAAATTGAATTTCTAATTTCTACTTAAATTTTCTATAAATCCGAACTGAAGGTGATCCTTTTTGCAAATTCGTTTTTTAATTATCTCCTTTTTCATATAGTTGGTTGACATTGTTGCTGTTGAGATCACTCGAGGACCAAATATCCCTTTCCACCCACACAGCTAGGACAAAGATGATGCTCACATGTCTGTCAATGAGGTCATTTGCCATGGGATTCCAAATGGAAGGTATCTATCTACCTTATTACCTTTGTGGTGTTATAAAAAGTCTAGATATCTCAGTTAATATTTGAACACTGTTATGCTTTCGATTCCATTCGATATCGGCATCGACAGGAGTCAGTAGGAACCGGTCGATTCATCCTTTATTTTGCATCCCCTTTTGGTGTCTGGTTTGCCCTAATCTTACTTTTTTCGACTTTCAAGTGGAAAAGAATGAGTGAGGTGTAGAGGTTGGACGCAACCAATAGGGAAGCAGGAAGAAGCTTTATGAGTTTGCATATGCAAATAGTTTGTTAACTCTTTTGATGTCATAACTTAATTTATATTATCTTACTGGCAGGGCTACATGAACCTTGATAAAGTTCATTATTTTAGGATTACACTCAACAAGCACTCGATAGATGTGGTTATTTTTTATAATGGTTTAATATTATATAATATATTGGCTAAAAAAACTTAGCTTCTTTCTATGATCTTGATTTTTGAGAAAACGGACACTTCTTTGATACAAGGAAATAAAAAATTTGGTCTTAAAATTTTAGTTGCTGCCTTCAAATTACAAGGTAAAATTTTACTAAAACCTCATTTTATGTGTTATCACTATTACTTTTAATCATTTATATAGATCTTGATTACATATTTATTTATGTGTCCATTTGTGTAGGTAACAAGCTCGTGCAATGAAAGTCATATTCTGGTGAAATTGAGATTTACCCCATTTAGGGTTGCATTTTCAGTCAAATTGATGTTTGTGTGGCTCTTCCAACTTCAGTATAAAAATGCTACCATGTTACCATGCCACACATATTTACTTCTATCCAACTATTTTTAGTATACTCTTCCATTAAAGATATTTTAATAAACTGCATAATAATACCTTAATTGTATGCAAAATCTCAAATCTGGACGATTTTTCCTGTAATGTTGTATTTTGTGTTCGAAATCATGCTTCCATCAAAGGAATCAAGAACGCGTTACAAATATGGAGGGATAAAAGAGTATGAAGTATGTGAAAATTCCACTGTGTATTTGTTCTTTGACTCTTTTCATCCCAATGAAGTGGTAAGTCGACATACTTTCTTCTAGATGTCGTATTCCAATAATGATTAAAGTATGGTTTGCCTTTCTCATTGTATATTTTGATTTTTTCCTATTGTAATTGGCTTTTTTTAAATGTTTTTTTTATGTGGGCAGTTTAGGAGTTTATGTTTTGCTATCTATTTATGATAAAGACAGAAACTTTATTCTAAGTAAAATGTGTGCGTATAATGTTCTAATAGTTTTGGCTAAGTCATTTCTCCAATAATAATGACCTTATTAATACTTTCATAATTGTGTTAATGAAGATGGAAGCCTTGAGGAAGAGAAGAGACAAACATATATATATTCTCTAATTCGAACCTTTGGATCAAAATTAGAAGAACTTCATATAACCTAATAGGGTAATTGGATTTTAATTATGTGGCAACTCCACTGTTTCAGGTTAGACTCAGCTGGACATTTATTTGATGTTTGTATGGGACAGGTGGGATTACGCCATTTGGAGCCGGTAAAAGGCTATCATTTCCCTGATGGGTATGATTTTTAATAAAAAATGCAAAAAAATTGATGTTTCTTTTCTTAAACCAATTAAGTAAATATGATTGAAAGTTTTGTTTTAGAGGCCATATGTTGAATATAAAGGTATAGTTCCACAGTCACAATTGCAAAGTAAGCAAAATGAGTTAGAGGTTGAAGCAAATAATTTGATATCAAGGGGAAGTAAGTTATGTTTATATATTATATTCTTTTTTAACTATGATTTATACAAAAAGTTAGTTATTTTTGAAGAAATGTATTTATAATATTCATTTTTTGAGAGTATGGTTTATGTTGCTCTCTATCCGTATGAAGAAGCTACTTTGTTGTGTAATGGTGCCCTTACTGAATGCATTTCAAAAGGTGTGCTTCTTTCCTAACTTTTTACACCTTTTTTACAGATTTGTATAGCACTACAGTTTCAAATATTCACTAACTAGGACATTATAATCTAAGAATTACATCTATTTACAGAAGCAAATCGTTAAAGGAAGAGTTTATGATTTGGCACCCTTTGATTTCCTTTTTGAACTTTTTTGCTTATGTGGCGTTATTTGAAAATGTGGTAATCGTTTTCCAGATCATCATCATTTAGATTGTCACATAACCAAAAAAGCAAAAAAAAATTGAAAAAAAATGAAAAGGGAATCTATCTGATAACTGGTTCTCTGGGTTAAAAATAATTGGTTTGTCAAAAGCGAACATCATAGCATTTTTAAAATAAGTTGTTAATCAAATATATTCAGATCCATTATAGGTAGTTATTGTATTTAGGTAAAACGCTATGATGCTATATTTAGGTAAAACGCTCAATGCCTTGGATTTATAAAAACTTAATTATAAACAACTAGGAAGTAACCCGTCAAATATAAAAGTGCGGGGAAAAATTATCCAGTTTAGGTACCATTACCACTTATGCCATTAGGTTATACTTTGTCTGTTGTTGAAAAAACTGTCCCCGGTCAAATAAATTGTTATTTATTTATTTTCCCTCATCAGGTGTTTTCTGGATTAAAAGTAGTTTGACATTCTGTCTGGACAATGGATGTAAACATTCTTTAATGTCTCATGATATTCATCATTTCATTGTCACATGATAGTCTATCATTTTGGGTAAAAGATTTTTTCAAGGACACAACAAAAAGACTTGAAAATTTTAGACTTATACAAATGAGACTAGGAGGTGCTTACTTAAAGACACTGGAAGTAGGATGTTGTAATAAACAAATTAGTAAAAATAGATTGCTATTTAATTAACATAAATTAGTAAAATTCCCTTCTAACTGATTTTAAGTGAAATTCAACTAATTCTAACTGAAATATAATCAGACATCAAATATGGCAAACATATCAAAATACATGATTTCATTTTGTAGATATTAGGACATGATGGTGGAACTGAGGCGAGTCCAATAAGTTCAATCAAGCATGCTGGTGGTCCTTGGGAACTTGGACTCACAGAAACATAATCTACATTCTTGATCTATGTGTTGATAGAAAAATGTCCCCTGATTTGTGCGTGGAAGTAGCTATAGCCTATAGTAGCTTCATCTTTGTCAGATGAAAGAATGTTGGAAAGTATGAAACTGGTCGAACTATTATTTATAAGTGGATAAATGGATAAAATGGTTAACACATGGTTTACTATTTGAATGACGTTATGTAGAATTCATCTACCTTTACTCTACTCGTGCTATTTTTATGACTGTGGGTACTTCTTTTCAAATGGTTACCAAACATCAATAAAAAAAAAAATGACATTTTGGCTACAATTCTTTCTATTATTTATTGTACCTGATTCCGTATTACAAACGAATGTTGACCAATCCCCGCAATGCAGGGCACCTTTTCTAGTTATTATTATTATTGTTGTTATTATTATTATTATCTTTGTTTCAATATTTTTATTTTCTAAATTGATTAATATTTTGCACTTGCATTTTTCGTTATTTTAGATCAACATGGAATCGGGTGAGGATCTAGGGGACCCGGGCCACTACTCCGTTTCTACGTGTAAGTTATATATATATATATATATATATATATATATATATATATATATATATATATATATATATATATATATATATATACTAATAAAAGAGTAGCTCTTTTGCCATGTGTCACCATATTAGACATTTTAATTAATGTGTTGTCACTTGTCAATCTATTAGTTTTCCATTTTAAATTTATTAGACCTCCTCATTAATGTGATTCTATTTTAAATTTTAAATTTTAAATTATTGTTTTAATTAATTCACAAATAAAAAATATCTATTAAAAATTAATTTTATACATTTATTTGAATCAATGATTATAATTTCACGTAACTAATAAAAAATATCTCTTAAATTAATAATTTATTTAAAATAACTTATTAATAATTTTGAGTTTTTAATATAAAAGTTTGATTAATTTTATAACCGTGGTTCCCACGGGTTATAAACTAGTACACTAATAAAAGAGTCGTCATTTTGCCATGTGTCACTATATTAGAACTCTTAATTAATATGATACCACTTGTCAATCTATTAGTTCTCCATTTTAAATTTATTAGACCTCCTAATTAATGTGGTGTTATTTGGCAATATATTTATTCTCCATTTTAAATTTTAAATTTTATATTATTGTTTTCATTAATTCACAAATAAAAAATGTCTAATATATATTAAAAATTAACAATATATATTTATTTGAATCAACGATTATAATTTCACAAAACTAATAAAAATATATAATAATTAATAATTTATTTAAAATAATTGATTATTAATTTTGAGGTTTTACTATAAAATTTCAATTAATTTTATAACCGTGGTTTCCACGGGTTATAAAGTAGTACATATATATATATATATATATATATATATATATATATATATATATATATATATATATATATATATATATATATCTTCTAATCTTCTAATTCTAATAAATAAATCGATTTATTCTCTTATTAACAAGTGTCATTATATTAAAACTCATTAATATTATGTCCATTTTAAATTTAAAATTTCAACCCTAATTACATTGAATTTTAAATTTTAAATTTAAATTTTTTTCACTTCAATTATATTAAATTAATAACATTAGATTTAAAAATAAAATAAATTTATATAGATTATAAGGTAATATAACTTTACGTATTTATTTATATCAACGATTATAATTTTATATAATTAAAAACAATATTTTTTAAGTAATAGTTTATTTAAAATATATGATTAATAATTTTTATTTTTTAATATGAAAGTTTAATTAATTTTTTAACCGTGGTTCTCACGGGTTATATATATATATATATATATATATATATATATATATATATATATATATATATATATATAGACACACATACACACGCACACACACACAGAGAGAGAGAGAGAGAGAGAGAGAGAGAGAGAGAGAGAGAGAGAGAGAGAGAGAGAGAGAGAGAGAGAGAGAGAGAGATTACGCATCCACATTTATTGTGTGGATGTAGGGATTATTCTAGACAAATCAATTCAAAAACAATGGGTTAGGGTATAGTAATAATTGTCTTTTTTCATTAATTTTATGCATTAATTAGATGAGATATTATTCATTTATTACTAATCATATCCCATTTTTAAGGTTAATTTTAATTTGAATACATTATATTTTAAACTATATACTCCAGTGTACGACTTTCTTCATAATCATACCTTCATACTCAATTATTTGTGGAAATTGAAATTGAGTTTCCTCACAATAATCCAGTTTAGGTACACATGAATAATATATAAATTCGTTTGTTTGTTTAAACAATATGAATTCCATTTCTTGTTTATATAATTAACATATTCGATTAGGAGGGTGTTACTATCATTTTTTTACAGGAACAATCCAACATTGAATAGCCGTATGAAGAATCAGATGATTCTATAATATTTCAAGTGATTTGAGTTCTAAAGGAATCAACCGACATAAATTTTTTTGAAGAAATCAAATAGGATTGAAGATGACTATGGAAAAAGAAGATGCTCGATTTGTCTTCAATTAGGGGATCATGACATGAGAACTTTCCTATTTTCCAGAAAATCAACCTAGAAGTTTTAATTGTTTCGATTTTGTGTTTCAATAAAAATAAGGTTTCACTTATATGTATGTGTTGAATCTATCACAGAAGCTTAGAAACTTTAAGTGTTTTCGTTATGTTATTCAAATAAAACACTACATCATTTGATGTATAGGTAGATTTTCTTACCTTTGGTGTTTGTTTTTCGTTTTTATAATGAACAATATCAATTTTATTGGTATTATACAAGTATGTGGACATTGTTCAAGAAGTTAAATAAAATGTCCAACTATTTTTTAAATGACTGAATGCCTAATGATCTTGAATGAAGATATAATATTCGATTATGTCAAAATGTATATATTGAATAAAATGGATTGTTAGTTACTATTATTAAAGAACTAGTTGTGAAATTCGTATATTATACGAGTTAATTAAAACATAATGTTAACAGGAGCGATTAGATGAAAAGTTTATTTTGAATTTGAAATATGAAATAAGTGAAAATTATGAAAAAAAACGTGCAACAAATAAATTAATTAAAATTATGTGTTTAATTGTTAGACCCGTGTACTAAACGAGTTATTATAATAAAATGTTAAATACAAATGTTTAAAGTGTAAATTTATTTGAAATTGAAATTGAAATTTCAAATTTCAAATTAATAGTTATTATAGTAGGTTTAATTTATGGAAACTAAATTAATGATATAGTGGAAATGAATAATGAAGTAATTGACAAGTGGAAAATAAATATATTTCAAAATTATGACAAAATGACATGTGGCCAAATAAATGAGAGAATGACAAGTGACAATAACATTTTCATTTATTAGGGTAGAAAGGAAAATAATTAAATTCATACCATTTGCGTAATGGGGTTTCTAAATTTGTAGTATCATATAAATCGTTTATAACGGTCTATTATTTAGTTTTTAAAATACAAATTTTACAAATAATGTTAAATGCATTTTAGTTTTGGTTAAAAACCTATTTTGGTAATGGGTTCCCATTGGTAATACATAAGTTGTTGGTACCAATTCTAACATAATGTTCATTGATGGAGATAATTTATTTAGATATATAAATAAAATTTGTTCTGCTTAGCATTTAATATTTAATAATATATTAAATTCTTAGAATAAATTGTAAAAGTAACAGGATTATAACTAATTAATAATATATTTTTATAGAACAAATATTTTCATTTAATGAATGTTCTCATTACCATATTTTATAAAATAAAATAAAATCATTCTTAGCTTTAGAAACGTTGATATCACGTGTTATCAGTTATAAATATTTGTTTTGTTTGTTTTTTGAAATTCCTATAGATCAAGTAGCTGATATTCATTTCTTTATTCATTATGATCCTTAGAGAATTTTTTTTCATTGTCTCTTATTATATTCCTTCTAATTGGTGATGAAGTATCTTCAGTTGATGAAGAAGAAATTCCTATAAGTTATGAAACAAGAAAAGTTATGAAAAACAAGAAATCCAGTTTTCTGAATACAATACATTTGACAAAGTAAATTTGCAAATTGTTAAAAAGGAAGGTGAGTTTCTTATTATTTATGTAGTTATACCTTTTCATATTGATTTTTTAATAAACATTTTAAAGTTAATTATGAAGCTGTTTCATGGAAGTCAATTTAACATATGAAGGAGGTTACGCATCTGCAAACATTGGTCCTGATGCACTTTATAATGTCGGATTATCCATCGGTGATACTAGTAAATCTAATGAAGGGGATTATTCTAGTTATTTAAAGTGATAATATTTTATTTTTTTCGTCATACCAATATGTTAAATCGATATATATTAATATCGGTACACTTATTAGAAGACTTTGAAGATGAAAAAATCGGAAACTACTCATTTGATGACGATAATATACAAGAGAATATCGATTTTCTATGAGGTAATATTAGTTAATATAAATTTTATATAAAATTTTGGTATTTTTAAAGAATATAAAACAGTACATAATTTGTTTTTTTTTCAATACATTGTGTTTATACAATTTTTTTGTTATTACTTTTAGACAATCACATGTTGAACATGATTACGTTTCACCTAGTGTGTCAGTATATTAGACCCTGAAGTTTATGATCATTTACATTTTATATAAAAGTTTGGTATTCTTAAGGAATATATAACAACAACATTCTTTAGTTACTTATCTAGATTTCCTGGTTCATTTGAATTATATCCAACCACGATAGTTGCATTGCTTTCTTTATTTACCTGTTTACAATTAGAAAACATCATCGTTATTATCTTCGCCATATCAATCATTTCATCCATCACACCAGGTAACTTACTAAACCGAGTCATTGTAAGTTCATCTTGTGCCAATACATATTCCACATTTGGTTGCATATGATTGCATGCTTTGTCCATATTCTGTCTCTTAACAACCAAACCTCTAAAAGGTGATAATTGTCGATCATCATCACCAACTTCTTTTCCATTGCATTCTATCTCATTCTCATGCTCATTTTCCTTAACATAATCATTTTCATTGAATCTTTTTAATTAACCACTCTTTCAGTACTTCGCTATTAGGAAAATTTTCCAACCCATCTTTTAATGCAACTTACATATTACTCTTATCTGCTAGCAGTTTACTATAAATGCGCTCAAATACAACAACATATGTATTTGATATGTCAATATTAGTGTACATACATGCAATAAAAAATAGTTAATAACAATTCTGTCAGAAGAAATTACTTTTTTATTACACATTTTTATATATAGTTACTGATTGACACCACTTTATCCTAAATAAATAAATTTGAACATCCGACAAACAATTTAATAGTTAAATTCAAAACAACATTAACATTACCTCAACGTCTTTGTAAAGTCCCCTAACTTGTTCCTCCTCTTGTTCACACTCAATCTTTCATCATGTGATTGTGTATCCTCGAATTGCCTCCCGAAACCTCCCAAATTAATTTATGTTTATTGTATTCTTATCATCTTTATTACCCTTTACATGCACAATAAACGGTAGCCTTTTATCCAACATTATAAATAAAAAAATGAATTACGAATAAATAACCAAATTTTAATCTAATAACATGACTCACTTACCAATAACAAAGTAATAGGCCCTGAGTAGTAGCATGTTTTGTTATCCCTTCTCCATATATCCTTTATAGTATGTAGGATGTCTAACATGCACTTACATTAGTCAATCTTCGATAAGTCCTTTACCATAACTAACTTACCAACAACTTTCACTTGATTGGTACCACCCACAATTGATTTGATGAAGGTGTTAATGAATAGAGTAAGAAAGTTAAGCCTAAATATCATATTGTCTTCTTCTGTACTTCTAATATGTTTCACATATGTTTCCTCGTCAAATTTTTTGTCTTCAAATTATGCTTTCCATTCTTCCAGCATATCATTACGATTTTCACAATATGGAATTCTTTTCAAATCCTCATTATCCACTAGTAAACCCATCATCTTATGCACCAGCTCTTTCGTTATCTCATGACTCCATTATCCATCACAAGCCTATTGGTTACTAGATCGTATACATCTAGTAGATAATAGCTTAACAAACCAAGTACAACATCAATATCTATATGCATCAACAAACCAAATCCCATATCTAAAATTTTTTTTTTTTTTGTGTTATTGACAACACTTTAACGATTGCATTAATCCTAGTTGGTGTCATTTTTGTAGGAAGTCTTCTTAAACCATGTGGATAGTCTTTTTCAGCTTTTTTTGAACTTTTCATTCCAACTAATTTCCTTATTCTTAGGTGCATTTTTTTCATAACATGTACCCAAATTTGTTCCTTTTTTCCTACATATTTTCTTTTACCACCTCGTTCTATGTTTTTTTTTCCTATATCATCACAGGCACCTTGTCAAGTTTTTTCTTTAACCTAAGTTCTCTTTCTCTTGTTAACACATGTAACATGTGTTTCTTCTTTTTCACACTCATACTAGGAATTACTATTATATGTGCATTCACTACATATTAAAAAACATTCTTAAAACATAACATTAGCATTTAAACAGAATAAACATGCAAACAGTTTTTAAAATTCTAATGGAATACATCATATTCTAAAAGAACATACATGTACAATCAGTTTTTATCAGCTAACCATACAATCAACCACTTACCTCTACTCTAATAAAATTAATATATTCTTAGAGAATACAACCAAACTCCATTTTCATTAACTAGATTATTAGGATTTGTTATGTTAAATTCAACATTCAAATAAACTAAATATTTCCAGCAGAACTTAAGTATCTAATAAGAACAAAAAATTTGAACTTCCAAAAAATAAAGAACGCACAAAAAAATATTTTCAACTTCATTCGAAGAGAATGTTAATAGATGCACTATATATTTGAACAAAATTATAACATCTATCACAAGTATCTGATCTGCTAAAGTTTGGTTTGGTTAATGCATGAAATTCGCCAAGTTTATGGTTGGTCACGGCATAAGGGGGAAGCCTCACGACGTGACACCAGACTGAGGCTCGTGTCTATATTCGTGGCTCATGACGTGACACATAGGCTATCACGACGTGAGAGGGATTTTCCTAATCACGTGTTTTGTGCCATATTTAAAGGGAGTGAGGGGCTAAGGTTTTAACATCCTCAACCTCCATCAGCCTCCTCTTGCCCTAATCGAAGATAGCTTCCCGTATGACCCTGGAGAGCTTATTTGGTGAATTTTGATTCCTTGAAGAAGAAGAAGACTCCTTGGGTGCATCCTTTTTGCAAACAAGCTCGTTCATCATCATCTTGCAGTGCTTTTGGACCTTTGTAAGTCCTAAAGCTCTTGCATTTATCTTTTATGCTTGTTAGATCTAAGATTTATAATTTCCTTATTTATGTTTGGGTCGGGTAACATGCATGGGATCCATAAAATCAGCAACTTTATGGGTCATTGAGTCATTTGTTTAGTATAAGTTTCAGATCTAAGGTTTGTTGTTGGTTTTAGACTCTAAGCATGAGTCTTGGCCTTATTTTCTCCTTTTTGATGGGTGGTCACGACATGGTCGTTACCTAAAGTTGACCATGGTTTACTTTTTTTGGGTTAAGCTAGGGTTTTAAGGATGTAGGCTGAAAGGGTATGTCTTTACAATTGTTAGGTATCATGTTGATACTGTATACCTTGTGTGTGAGAGTTTTTGTAGTTCTAGATGCTATTCGTGAGGTTAGTCTTCTATCTATATTACATATGTGGTAGTGTATCCATGCTAACCTTGGGACTTACTTGTTGATTGATGTTATTTGTGAAACTGTGTTGCTGATATCTCATGGACAGTTGTGAGTCCACACGACTGCTGATAGTCCCCAAGGTTGTTGATAAGCCTTGAAATATGTTTTTAGTCCATAGGGTTGCTAATAACCCATAGTTGTTCATTTTTCTTAGTTGTATGTAATATTTTGGGATCTCACTAAGATTTGTGCATACAGTTGTGGATTAAATATGTTTCAGTTACTTCACATGACCGTGGAAAGGTGAAGGCTTGAATGTACACTCCGGCTTTCATATTTTATGTTTTTCCACTTTTTGATACTCTGAATTGGTATGTTTGTATTTGATTCACCTCAGATTTCTACAGCTTGGTTTTTATAGTATTTAATGTTTCTCTAATTAAAAATGAATTTTTTGTTAAAAATATGGATGTTTCAAAAATAATAATATCTAAGCACAATCCATTGGAATTGTGTTGATTCTCTAAGTGATAACGTGCCCTAAAAAGCATGAAAGGAACCGCACCCATCCGCGACAGAATGCCTTAAGGCATAGCGCCCGGCAGGACAGACCTAACGGAGCTTAGTGTCCGCCAACGCCCTTGAGAGCAGGGCGCTCCCGCAAAAAGGCTCGCCCCCTCTTGGGGCGTCTTCCGCTCCGGGACAAATGTGACGGTCAAGCGACAAAGCAAATGTTCAGGGCATTACCGCCAGAACCAATGACATCGCTCTGACAAATAGAGGAGCACGATCCTCCAATCAACGCTCCTGATCCTGCCGGATCTGACGATCCTGTCCCATACGAACGATCAGGAACACCTAATATAAAAGGCTGCCCTTAAAGCCCCGACATGTAAGCAATCTTCTCCAAGTAATACACAGAAACCCTAGAGTACCCAACTGACTTGACCGTCGGAGCATCTTACCGGGAGCTCCTCCTGGGAAATGACTGACGGCCTTCTTTCATTGTGATATCCTAGGATTAACGGAGCTATTCTTGTTAGAGTTCGAGCAGACGGTCCCCAAGGTCAGATAATTTGGCTACATCCATTATATGACGAAAAACAAAACTAAAAGCACACCATTCATCAGAACGAAATGGCATCTGGCGACATCGGAGGTACCAGTGGAACACTGACCAGTCCCATTCGATCAATGACATTGTTAGAAGAAAAACGACCACCTATAGCAGTTACCAGAGAGGTGCCAGATGAGGGTAGTTCAGTGGTAACCGTCGAACCACCAGATAGACAACAAATACCGACTAGAGACGAACAACCTATTGGGTTTTGTATACTACAACATCCTATGGTTCACATATAACCCTAAATGCTTTGGATCTATGTTTTCTCTAATTATACATGCAATGTTGTTTCCAAAGCATTAAGCATACAACTAGCATGTAATTGAGATAAACAACATAAAATACTAGTTAGGAGTTTACCTTTTTATGTAGCTTGTAGAACTTGTTGTATTTTGCCTTTAAGAACTTAGTACCCCAAGTGTGACACCTCAAATGGTTCACAACACACCTTAGACAAAGGATGACTTTTGAGAGAGTTTATGCACACTAAAATCGGTTATGACTCTACAAGAACACTCTAGCAAAACTTCTGCACCCAATTTTAGGCTATAGAGTGTCATATATATATATATATATATATATATATATATATATATATATATATATATATATATATATATATATATTGTTGGATTAGTGTCTAAGTCCATAACTATTTTGATATGTACATGACCCGATGGTGCATGGTCATTTTGGGTTGCCTTCACCAAAGCAACTTGATAGGATGAATTATGTAGAGAAAGGACTAAATATGATTTATTAATATATTATGAGAATAATATATTAAAGGAGAAATCATATTGTTTAATTAATATTAGTAAAAAATTAATAAGAATTAAGTTTGTGGCTAAAAGACATTAATTAAACTTGAGGGACTAGAACTGTCAATTGTGTGATAGTTGAATATTGGGCTAATGGACTCCATATTAAAGGGGTGGACGAATTCTATGGGGAGACCCATTAGAAATCGTCCAAAGTCCTTTAAGAAAGGAGTACATGGGTTGCTTAGGGCCTAAGCATCCAAATTAGGGTTTCCTTGTTAGATAACCCTAATAGCCTCACTATTTAAGGACCCCTTGGGCACCAAAAACGTGGGCAACTGAATCCTTAGGGTTTCTACATGTTTTTGGGTGTCTCCTCTCTCCTTATTCTTCATCCTCTTGCTCTTGGTGTTTGTGAACCATTAGAGGAGTGACATTTATGACTCTAAGGTTTCTAAAGTCATTACAAGGAGGATTTGGGATTGTTATTGTTACATAACAATCAAGGTATGATCTAAAACCTAATTCATTTGTTATATTGATTATCATATACTAGATCTAGGGGTTGAAGTCTTGGATGAATTGCATGTACAATAGAGAAACCTAGATCCAAGCATTAAGGTTTGTATGAGCACATAGGATGTTCTTATGGTTAAAACCCAACAGTGGTATCAGAGTCTAGTTGGTTTCTATTGTATTGGTGCCTTGGTTATTTGTTCAAGCTTCAAAATCGATTTTTTGGCCCCCTATCTGATGAACTCGGCGAGTTCCAATGTGGACTCGGCGAGTAGCTCCAACTCGGCGAGTCCATAAAGGAACTCAGCGAGTTCGAGCGTCAGAAGGAGGCTGTTTCGGGATTTTTTTTTTGCCTATTTTAACTTAGGATAATTGCCATAATTGTTTAAAATTAATAAAATTCGAATTTTATTGATTCCTTATGATTATCCTTGTCAAAATAAAATATTTTGGTCATCTAATTAGATAATTGTTACCTTATTTGATAAATGTTAAGTTATGGAAATTATTTGATCATTATCTTGCAAGAATTTGAACTAGATCTAATTAGATAACCACCAATTATAGTTAATTGTCTTATTTGAATTATGTGATCTAGAATATTCTTGACAAAGTTTGGAAAAGTTTCAAATTAATCCCTTTAGGTTTTATAGTTTAAATTAGAACTCAAAAGTTTTGTTTTGAAATTTAAATAGTTGAAACCCTAATGTTTTGAAAAAGGTTTCAAAACTTGCCCTCAAGTTTTGGAATTTAAATTTTGATTGAAAAGTTTGATTTTGAAATATTTAAATTCTAAGCCCTAATGTTTTGAAATGTTTCAAAACTTGCCCTCAAGTTTTGTAATTTAAAAGTTGATTAAAAGTTTAGTTTAGAAATGTTAAATTCTAAAACCCTAGTATTGTTTTGAAAAGTTCAAATCACACCCTTATGGTTTTATTAATTAATTAAGGTGTATAATTAAAAGAGGTTTAATATATCCATAAAGTTTTGGTTTGCAATTTAATTTAATTAAAAGTATAATTATTAAATTAGACCACGTAGTATTTTAAAAGTGTAAAATACACCCTATACTATATATAACATTAAAAGTCTAACATTATATATATGTATGAGTAAAAGTCAGTCTTACCGTTAGTAGGCCTCATTCACGAAGTTGGTCTATAAGGGGTGTTTAAGGAAATTGCCTATAAAATGACGATTGAATGGGTATCCACTCTTACCCACCGCACTCTTGACTAGTGGATGGTCGTTAGCCGAACGGGTAGGATATGACAGAAACCTTCCATTACAAGTATAATGAAGTACAAAAGTAACTAAATGTTTTTACAAATTCCCAATCTTAGTTACTTTAGGCAAAAGTGAATTGATGCAATTCCATGAAATTACACTTTGTACCCTTGCGAAGACGTTAGTGGAGCGTGTGTGGTTAACCGGCACCACTAAATGGTTCTAAGCAAAGGTAGTAAATGGCGAATCAATGTTTGTCATATTTTGGTGGAGTGTGTGTGGTTTACCGGCACATCGAATAGGTGACTGTAACATGTGAGGGCACCATGTAGATTTGCATGGTTATTCACACCCGCTTTGTGATCCTCGGTATCCCAGTCACAAACTAGAGGGGCATATCGAGATTTAAACATGCCATTGAAAAGGTTCAATGAATCTCAAAGGATCTAGGAGTTTTCAATACATTTAAGACTTAATCTGTTTTCGTTTTTCATGGTGGAAAATCAGTGAATCGTGATTCACTTACCTTCAAATGTTCTGCAATTTGGGTTACGGCATCCCTCTCCCGAGTTGTGGAATATTGTGTTGGGTCCTAGCCTTAATATCTCATTTGGGTGATTTATTAAGGACTCAATCAATCAACTAACTTGAATTTGTTTTCTCCCGTTTTGTAGATGTCAAAGTACGACAACTATGGTCTTCCCAAATCCCGTGGAACAAGCATTCCACATGAAGATGATATTCCACGATTCGATCGAGGAACAACAAATCATACTTCACTTCCTCCTCCTCCCGTTGTTCTCCCTAACCCACAAGACCGAAGAATTGAAAGGTTCAATGTCACTAAAACCCTATTGGAAATGAAACATGAAGATTGTAAACCCGTGTGTGCCCATGTTCTAGGAATGAAATCACACATCGATAGGTTGATAATCTTGGGTGCGTCATTCCCGGATAAGTTGGCTGTGAACTAGGTTCTGCAGTCACTTCCCGAATCATATAATGAGTTCAAGAGAAAGTATTATATGATGGATCATGACGAAAACCTCATTGGCCTAACTTACATGCTCATTGCTGTTGAATCAGAAATGATTTGGCAAAGCAATGGAACGTATTTGTTGGGAAAGTCAACCTACCATGCTTCCGAGGACGTTCTAGGAGAACCGACCTGCGTTTGCTGCCAAGAGAAAGGGCGTTGGATACAAGTCTGCCCTAAGAGCCTGAAGTGTCCAGAAGATGGGAGAGTCAAAGAGTATGGTTGTGGTTCAGGTAAAATCCACTATCTAACTCCATTAAGTTCCTATTCATTGATTCTTAATACATAATGTGATAAGATTGCATTTGAATGTTTTGCAGGATCAGTGAAAAGAGAGGAAGCTTGATGAGAAAGCAAGATGAGTCTAATCACGAAGAAATGGATCTCGATCGCATGGATTCGAAGATTAGATTTGAGCTTAGAAAGTTATGATAGAGTTGTTAGGAATATTTGATTACATAGTTTTTTCAGTTGATTTTGCATTGTAAGGACATATGTTTTCCGCTGCTTTTATGAATAAAATAAATTTTGATTTGACTCATTTATTTATTTATTTATTTCCTTGCAATGAAACCGTTATGAAAAATTGATGTTTGCATATTTCTACAACGAATGGATGTGATTCTTAATTATGATAATTGTGGAAATGTCGAGAATTTACCAAATAGGGAGAGTTTCTCATCGCCCAAGTTTCAATTGGACAGAAACTTGGAATCATGCAACTTGGTTGCACGATGAATGAGAAATTTCATATTTGGAAATTAGACTAAGTCGTTGACAAAGTGTCAAGTGAAGGACTAGGAGATCGAGTACACAAAGTTGTGTGTTGATCAAGTCCACCACAAGATTAACAAAGATATTCGTCATGATTCACTAAAGGTTTAGTAAATATGATTATACTTATAAGATTAAGTATAATTCTGAATTGATTAAAAAGGTTTAAATCAATAGCAGAACGAATAAGAAGAATCAAGTAAGCAGAAAGATAAAAGTTTCTCTATTCTAAGAAGACGGGAGAGTACCTTTTATGTTTTATGATAGGTCTTAATGATTAAGAACCATATCTCAATTAATCCTCTGTGTAAGTCTTAGTACAATTGTTTGTCTGAGAAGAGGAATCAAGAATTGAGGAAATGGTTAAATCAAGAAGTCAATCATACTTCGTTCCAAAACAAGTCTTAGAGTTAAGATTATGACATTGAGTGACAAGTCTTAAGAAGGTTTATAACATTCATCAAGTGTAGAATTTGGAAAAGGATTTTCTTATTATCGTACATTTGAAATTGGAAAGTTGTGATGTCTTGGATAAGATAAAGACCAACTAGCACCAATTTTATATGGTGTTTTGTCTTGATAAAAGCTACACTAACTCTTGAATATTTGATTGTCAAGAAATGTTTATTGACAAGAGAATCTTATATGTCAAGGATTTAGTGGGAGTCTTAATGGTCTTGAAAAGTTTCAAGAACTAATCAAGAATAAACCTTGTCGATCATCACTAGCACGCAAATAGAGGTTTACAACCTATCGTGTTGACATTATCTTGTTTCTGTGCCGTTCCAATCGAGTTAATTATGCATATGAGTTCGATGAGTTCTCATTTGAATGCATAAAAGGCGAGGGCCTTGATCAATGAAAATTACATTGATAAGAAAGGGTGAGCTGCTTAACTACTTGGAAGACATGGTGGGCAGCCGTGTTACCATAAGGCAAGAAATCAAGATTAAGAAAGTTCGGTCCATATGAGTTTGAATTTGTCGTAAACTTTGGTTTTGACAAATTCACATGGATAAGAACACATACACCATTAAAATCTAAGTGTCATAAGTTTCCCTCCTTCATGAAAATGACTGTGAGGAAATACTTTCACTAAAAGAGATTTTGAGAAGATAGTGATTGTGATAATTGGATTCTCGAATTCGATTATGGTTACGGTATCCTTTTCCATGATTCGAATTGTGAGATTTGGCAATTAGTCTTAATTGTTTAGACACACATATGAGCTATCTAAAGGAAAGGTGTATAAGCTTAGATAAAGGATTATCAAAGCATTGGGTATTAGAAACATGAACTTAAGAAATTCAATAAGTATTGTTTTTTGGAAGTTAAGCTGGTTTCTGAATACATGTCAAAGCTAGTGGGAGCATAAGTGTTATGTTTGTAATAATCATCATGATAGTGGGAGCATAAATGTTATGATTGTATGATTATTAAGGCAAGTATTACAATTTAGCAATATTAATTATAGAAAACAAGACTCATACTTTGCAAAGTAGAAAGGATGTAAAGTTGTTTTGCTATAATTAAGGGAGAGAATATTATGCTTCATTTCAAAACTAAAGGCTTAGGTTATGGAATGTTAATAAACTTAGTCAAGGTTACATAGTGATTTCTTAAATTTCGATTATGATTACGACATTCCTCTTCATAATTCGAATCATAAGAACGTGACACATAAGATATTATGGCAGAAGATTGATAAAGTATCAAATCTTTATGTAAGACATTATGCATCGTGTCCCATACGCTTCGGGTATAGGATTGATTGCAAATGCTATAATATTTGACCATTCTAAAATTTTCAAAATGTCCAGCACATTTAGAGGGAAAAGGACAAGAATCGGTTTTGACTAAGATAATTAAACAACTATCAAAGGACAATCAAGAGTTCGCCGAGGATTGGTCGCTTGTGAGTAGCTGGAAGTATGATATTGGATGGTGCATATCGACATTATTGTGAATAGATAAGATTCTATTAAGAATGAGTTGTCATATGGTAAGTATGGAAAGGTTTCCATGTTGGGAGTTGGATATTAAGAATCTATGTCTAGATTAGAAACTTTTATGCAAAAGGATGTTAAAAGGAATGTACTTTGAGTGAAAGACATCACATCTATGGAATTGTCTTGTAACAATCTCCGATAAAGGACTTTGTAATTTCGTTGGTCATAGTCATTGTGACTTTTGTGCTATGACATTGCGAAAGGATCATTGCATAAAATGTTAGAATCTAGAATATTCTATAAGTGGCAAGAATTGGATATTCTTTCACTTGTAGAAAGGATTGGGAGTTGTGAAATGAGTATGATTGGTAATGTGTTCATTTGATATATTTCACAAAGTAAGAACCATAGGTAAACATTGTGTGCATGCTAAGAGCATGGGACAAGTGTGGTAATAATTCAAGTAAGAAGTTGATTATCCGAAACAACAAATAATGAGTAATCGATATGGTGATAAATAAAAGGTGTTTTATTTATACTCAAAGGTTTGAGGCCATATGGGATTAGTATTATTCTTGTGTTTCGCTTTGCATGTTTTGACTTCCTGAATAATTTAATTGGTTAAGAACAGTCAAATTATTCGAACGGGCCACAGTCATTCATATGTTGGAAGTAGTTATGAATGAAGACTGTCGTGAATTGGTGTGTGGATTGTCTAAAGTGTATTAGACATAAGCAATTGTTTGATGCAACGTTCATGAGTGCTTATGAATATGATTTGAGCATTGGATTAAACCCATGCTCACTTGGATCACTTCATGGATTTTTATCACGAGTGATTGGTGAGACGATAATATCTTATCTTCTTGAAACCGAGATGTGTGAGTTGTATCTTGCGAGTCGGTTGCACATAGATAATATGTAAACGCACCAGTAACTTGGTGTTATAAAACATATTTTTGTGTGTGATTTGATGAGTGAGTGCAAGCGAGCATTGAGTCAAAGTTTATCCGTTCCTTTTATCCAAAGTAGGATAAAAGTGATATTTGTGGGCCCCTCGATGATTTAGCGATGGCACCTAAGCGCTTGGCCAAGCCGAGACTAAATTGATGTGTTCAATTGTAGTCTGTTGTCAGTCGTCATAAATCTGAATTCGGGAAACAACACATGGACAGAGAGAATGATTTAGATCCATGTCTCAGTCTATACGATATCTAGAATGGAGGAATATATGATCCCTTATCTAAAGGACACGCGTATCTGATAAGATCAGAGTTGACAGCGGCTTTAGGAAGCTACAACTGCAGATCAGGATCTGAAGTCATACGCGGAATAGTTATTAGACTTATCCAAGTGGGAGACTGTTGGATTAGTGTGTAAGTCCATAACTATTTTGGTATGTACTTGACCTGATGGTGCATGGTCCTTTTGGGTTGCCTTCACCAAAGCAACTTGATAGGATGAATTATGGAGAGAAAGGATTAAATATGATTTATTAATGTATTATGAGAATAATATATTAAAGGAGAAATTATATTGTTTAATTAATATTAGTCAAAAATTAATAAGAATTAAGTTTGTGGCTAAAAGACATTAATTAAACATAAGGGACTAGAACTGTCAATTGTGTGATAGTTGAATATTGGGCTAATGGACTCCATAGTAAAGGGGTGGACGAATTCTATGGGGAAACCCATTAGAAATCGTCCAAAGGCCTTTAAGAAAGGAGTATATGGGTTGCTTAGGGCCTAAGCATCCAAATTAGGGTTTCCTTGTTAGATAACCCTAATAGCCTCTCTATTTAAGGACCCCTTGGGCACCAAAAACGTGGGCAACTGAATCCTTAGGGTTTCTACACGTTTTTGGGTGTCTCCTCTGTCCTTATTCTTCATCCTCTTGCTCTTGGTGTTTGTGAACCATTAGAGGAGTGACATTTGTGACTCTAAGCTTTCTAAAGTCATTACAAGGAGGATTTGGGATTGTTATTGCTACATAACAAAACCCTAATTCATATGTTATATTGATTATCATATACTAGATCTAGGGTTTGAAGTCTTGGATGAATTGCATGTAAAATAGAGAAACCTAGATCCAAGCATTAGGGTTTGTATGAGCACATAGGATGTTCTTATGGTTAAAACCCAACATATATATATATATATATATATATATATATATATATATATATATATATATATATATATATATATATAATTTACATAAATAGTCCCTTTTAATTTAATTAGTCTCTTATGATCATTAATTAATTCCAAATTAATTGTTAATCAAATCTAATTAAATCATATAATTTTATATTAATATATTAGAACTTATAATATATTAATAAATTATAACTAACCTCTTCTCAAAAGTCCATCCTATCAAATTGTCGTGGTGATATGCAACCCAAATGGATGATGCTACTCTCGGGTCAAGTACATACCAATTATAGTTATGGGCTTAGACACCTAATCCAACACAACCTTACTCCGCCGCCATCATGACAACAATCACCCCGACACAGACATCCCAACCACCGACAACGCCAAAGATCAAGATGCCATCAATGGTAACCGCCTACGTCGCAACATCGGCTATACCCCAACATTCGATGCCAATCCAGATGACTCCGCCACTGGGCCAACTAATAGTGGCACAGTCGGTAGTCCCTCAAATACCACCACTATGTAACCCAGTGGATAGAGCCCAACCAACGACCCTCCAAGCAATGCTACCACTAAATTAGACAACCAGTATCCAGCCAACATTGTGCATTGCCGATAATCCAGACACCAGTGGAAGCACAACCCCCCCCCCCCTTCATGCCACCACTGGCCCAGACAATGGAAAACCAAACACCGACTTTCTTGACATCGCCATTTCTGGAAAGCATGCGTACTCTGCCTGCAATCTCCCATTACCAAAAAATTACGCCAAATAACCTCCATACCCAAAACTTGCCCACATCATCCAACCATCTGCTAACATTACGGTTTCCACAACAAGCGTTTTATGGCCCAAACGCCAGTTATTATACACCTTATAATAACACAATTACGCATCCGCATGCCATAGCCCAGCAATACAACTTGCAAGGCATGCTTCCCATTCCAAACCAAGATTGCTTATCGCATAGCGTGACATCTTCATTCGCCAAAGAACTGTTAGACTACGAAATTCCAAACACAGCTAAACTCCCAAACCAAAAAACCTACATCGGGACCACAGATCCAAATAGCTACATCGATATATACGAGTGGACAATGACATCACTTAAGCTGGACGAACGATTCTGATGCACATACTTTCCGACAACCCTAAACGGCAACGCTGCAACATGGTTCAAAACACTCCACCCAGGAAGTATATATAACTTTGGGCAACTGAACTACCTATTCCTTACAAACTTCATACAGCTAAGAAAGTACAAAGGTGACTCACACTCCATTATCGGCTGCAAATAGATGGAAAGGGAAATAGTAAGCGAATATTTCACAAGGTTCACGAACGCCACATTGGATGTCCCAGGACACGACGAAGGTTTAATAGCAGGGGCCTTTACGTGGGGACTCCTATCGACCCTCTATCCCAAAAACTTATGGGCAAATAACTGTAGACACGAGCTGAGCTGAAAGAAAAAATAGAGCAATATCTGAGGCAAAAGGAAGAGGAAGCGACCAAACATGCATATTTGAATGCCATGACCACTTCCACGACAAAGCGCCACAGACCGACTCATGTAGAGGCGCTAGGTGGGAATAAGCACTTCAGGTGAGGAAAATGCTTGCAGAGGCATTTTAGGCCATTTACTAGGGATGATAGGCGGGGCCGACGAACAAACATCTATGTAGTTACAGACAAGCAACCGATAAAACTAATGAAGGGACGGTTCTTCGAATACCATAAAAGAAAGACACATGACACCACAAACTGTTCAGTGTTGAAGAGAGAAATGGAGGAAAAGCAGTTTAAGGGAAACCTCATCGAGGTGGCGTAGAGCCTCCGTGCCAAATTTGACGCTTAAAACGCCAAGGATGCAACAAAAAAGCATGGCCAACCCAAGGAAATCCTCATGATACGAGCTAATTGGGAGCGAAAAAACGAACATGACGACCTTATAAGCCTCACCATGACAATGCAAGGGCTCACATTTTCAATGAGATACAGTCTGACGGGGAGACAACTCACTCATAATCCAAGGGTCCATTAATAAGGTAACAATCCATAGGATGTACATCGACACGAGCAACTCAGCATACATCATATACGAACATTGCTTCTGCTTCCTCCCTGAATGATGGAAGGAAAATCTCAAGCCCACCACAGGGAGGTTATAGGGAAAAACTTGTCGCCCATAGGCACGATTAACCTGCCTCTCATGCGGACCATCCACGACAAGCAGCGAAGGAAGATGACTCTAATCGACTTCGTAGTAATACAACACCCGACAGAGCATAACATCACTATAGGGAGGACAACTCTACTCAAGCTTGGAGTGATTCTGTCCACAACGCATGGGATCATAAAATTCAACACCACCGAAGGGCCAGGCACAGTACTCGTGACCCAACTAAAGCAACTGCAGTGCTTCAAGGTCATGTGGCTGGTAGAGATAGCGCTGGAAAGCAAAAAGGTATGTGTCAAGTTAACAAAAGGGAAAAGAAATCATCCACGATGAATACCCAGACCAGCCAGTCAGCATTGGCAACAACCTCCCTGAACCCACCAGATGAACACTCATCATCCTTTTAAAACAATATAAATATGTATTCGCTTGGACCCCCACCGACATGGTAGGGGTAGACAGGGAAGTTGTAGAGCACAAGCTTATGATCAAGCTGGGCACAAAGGAAGTCAAGTAGAAGAAAAGGGTTCAAGGGGGAGACCGCAATAGAGAAATTAATGCTGAGGTAGACAAGCTAGCAAAAGCAAGAATCTTAAGGGAAGCGATCTTCCCAACCTGGATCGCCAACCCTGTTATGGTAAAGAAGCACGATGGCTTGTGGCTCATGTGTGTCGACTATTCTGACCTGAATAAGGCATGCCCCAAAGATTGTTATCCTCTACTAGAAATTGATCAGAAGGTAGAATCGTTGCAGGGGTTCAAGTTAAAATGTTTCTTGGATGCATACAAGGGGTACCATCGGATCTTGATGGGCAAGGAAGATGAAGAGAAGACAACCTTCTGCATAGAACATGTAGCTTTCTGCTACACCAAGATTCCATTCAGACTAAAAGTTCCAGGAGCAACATACCAGGGATTAGTCGACTATGTATTTGCTAAACAGATCGGAAAGAATATCGGGGTATATGTTGACAAAATGGTCATCAAAATCTCGGATAAAGGAAAGTCACTAGAAGACGTGAAGGAAACCTTCAAGAGTTTAGAGAAAGTTAGGATGAAGCTAAACCGAAGCAAGTGCACCTTTGGAGTAGAAGAAGGGCAGTTCTTAGGATACTATGTCACGAGGCAAGGAATACAGCCAAGCCCAGGCAAGGTCTATGAGTTGATTGAGGCCCCGTCACCAATCACCCTTAGAGATGCCCAAGGCCTGAACGGGAAACTGACAGCCCGAAGTGGTTTCATATCGAAATCAGCTGAAAAGGCTATGCCGCTTTTCCATATGCTCAAGGTTTGTATCGAGTAAAACAACTTCCAATAGACTGCAGCAGCCGAGGCAGCACTCCAATAAATTAAATAGGCCCTACACAAGTTGCCCACGCCAGCCATCCCTATCCTAGGGGAGACGTTGCAAGTGTACCTCTCAGCTTCAACAAAAGCCATCTCCTCGACGTTGGTTGTGGAAAAAGAAGGAAGGCAGGCACCGGTCTACGATGTTAGTCGGGCATTGCAAGGCCCTGAACTCAACTATCCTACTCTTGAGAAACTAGTGCTCACACTTATTTACGATGCGCGAGGCCTAAGGCACTACTTCTAAGCGCACCAGATAGAAGTGTTAACAAACTATCCAATCAAGCAAATACTGCTCAAACTAGAAACATTCGGACGACTTGCAAAGTGGTAAATTGAGTTGGACGAGCACGACATCAACTATCATCCACAAACGAGTATCAAAGGGGAGGCGCTTGCAGATTTCCTGCTTGAAATCTCTGGGGGAGGGGAAGACACGAATCATGAAGGAAAACCGGTAGCAGGGAAACAACCAAAGGGCAACCGGAGATGGACTCTATACACGGACGATGCGTTTAGATGGGAAGGCTCAGGAGCAGGATTGATCCTAACCGGCCCAGAGTGGGAGGAAGTCATGTATGCCTTTCGATTTGATTTCCATACCCCCAATAATGAAGAAGAGTATGAGGCGTTGCTCACAGGCCTGCGATTGGCCAAGAAATTGGAGTGGATGCAGTGGTAGCCCTGACAGATTTAAGACTAGCCACCAACCAAATCAACGGAAGCTTCGAGACAAAAGACAAAAGGATCGAGAAGTATGTCAAGATAGTACAATGACTTTTCAAGCCCTTCAAAGAGTATACCATCAAATAGATACCAAGAAGCGAGAACAAAAGGGTAGATACCCTAAGCTAGCTGGCATCGACAAGCTTTGACCAGTTGTCCAAGAAGGTCCTAGTGGAAGTGCTCAAAGAAAGAAGTATAAACGAGCGACATGTGAACTCTATAACGGTGGCCAGATGCACATGGATGACCCAGCTAATTGAATACTTGCAGCACAGTAATCTACCGGATAGCCACGAAGAGGCCAGAAAAGTACGCGTTAAAGTGACCTCATATGTGCTCGTGGACAGAGAATTATATCGGAAGGGATTCACAACGCATTAGCTAAAGTGTGTAGACAAAATTAAGGATAGGGAGGCATTCCAAGAGGCACACGTTGGTCTGGAAGGCACACACGAAGGCGCACACGCTTTGGCTGGGAAGGTACTCCACATGGGTATCTATTGGCCAACCACACATCAGGACGTAGTGGAGTTAACATATAAGTGTGTGGAATGCCAGGCATATTCCTCGATCCAGGGGAACCCCTCAGGCACCCTAACAAACATCTCCAGTCCATGGTCATTTTACCAATGGGGGATAGACATCATGTGGCCATTCACAAAGTCCCCTGACAAGCTAAAATACCTAATAGTTGTAGTAGATTACTTCGCAAAATGGATAGAAGCTGAACCACTACCGTGCATACCATGGAGGCGTGTAATCAAATTCACATGGAAAAATATTGTGACCAGATTCGAAATTCCTGAGATACTCATCAGCGATAACAAGCTGCAGTTTGCTGAGAACGCGTTTAGATAATGGTGCATTGACAAGGGAATCACGCAGAGGTTTACGTCGGTAGCGCACTCCCTGGCGAATGGCCAGACATAAGTGTCCAACTGAACGATCGTAAATAGGATCAAGAAGCGACTTGGTAAAAATAAGGGCAATTGGGCCGAAGAACAACCAACCGTACTTTGGTCATACGTGACAACGCCAAGAGTGGGCACACAAGAAACTCCATTCAGCCTGACATATAGCGCAGAGGCAATGCTACCTGTAGAGCTAATAGTGTGCTCGCTAAGAGCAACTCACTCTAAAGAGGAAACCAACTTTCAAGACATAAGGATGAGTTTGGACCTTCTCGAGGTACGACGTAAACGATCAAGCGTCCGACAGGCTGCGTACAAACACACTGTTGAAACTACTATAACCAGAGGGTTAAGGAGAAACTCTCGAAGTGGGAGACTATGTGCTAAGGTTCAACGAAGCAAGTCGGGCCCAACCATAGGGCAAGTTGGGTCTCGCCTGGGAAGGACCAGATAGGATCGTTGAAGTCAGCCGCAGCGGTGCATACACGTTAGAAACGATGGAGGGAAGATAGATTCCAAGGACCTAGATGTGAGAAATATAAAGAAGTTCTACTTTCAATGCACCTCCCGGGTTGATCGCTTAAAGAAGACAACCGATGCGAAAGACTCAGGGCACTTGGGTAGACAACTTTATCTCTTACGTATATATTTGTTAATGTAGTGTGGGGTCGAGCAACATCTCTTCCCTACTTCAAAATACTCAAAGTATTGAGAACAGGAGTCCTATTTATAATACTTAGTGTAATAACTCCAAAATAATCAGTATTAGGAGCAGGTTTCCTATTTCTAATACTTAGTGTATTAAATACTTAGTGTATTAAAAGAAAGTTTTACCTTCATAATACTTAACATATTAAGCCCAAATACTTAGTGCACTGGGATAAATTTTCTGTTCGCAATACTCATCGTACTGATTTCAAATACACAGTGTATTTGCTAGGCTCAAAACAGGCCACAAGAGTTTAGATACTCAATATGTTTACACAATTGAAATAACAAGCATACCCAGGCGACTCAGCGCCATAATTGATATAACATGCATGGATCACGCACAAAACCAAACAGACTAAGCAGAAAGCAAAATAGATAAGAGGCCATTTATATTACAAGATAAAGATTCATTACAAAAGCAAGGCCTAAGAGGCCGGCATTAACAACAACTATTCATCAACAAAACAACAAGTTATAGAGATTCAAAGTTTTTCACACCCTAAAGGGGCAGCACATGGTACAAAGTACCTCAAGAAACAATGGGATCAACACGACTAGCCCATCCCCCAACACCGGATCACCAACATCGGCGCTAACACCGCCACCCACGTCCTTGTCGTTGCCGCCACTGCTATCACCAACACTAGCCTCGATATTACCACCAGCGCCTTCGCCATCACCACCGTCAGTTAACATACCCTCAGGGGTCTCCTTAGTACCATCAAAGGCACAAAGTTCTTGCAATCCCTTCATATCCAAGTCTCCAAAACCCAGTAGTGACGCATGATCCATGCTTGCAAAAACAGTAAGGGCTTCATTCACACTTAAAACATGGCCCGATTGGAAGCCACTAGCAATTGGATTGTAAGATCCATAATCCAATTCAGGCCTCAAGTTGCTACGACTGGACTCCTCTCCAGCAACAAAAACTGCGTGGCGAATGAGACTCTCGGCGCTGATAAATTTAGGATGCTCGATCAACTTGTCCACGATACAGAGAACACCTACACGTAAAAACTAATCCTGATCGAGCCAAGCAGCCTCGACGTCCTCCTGGACAGTGGTAACCAACTTATTGTTGGAATAGTGTCTAAGCCCGTAACCATATTTGGTAAGTACTTGACCCGGTTGTGCATGGTCCTTTTGGGTTGCCTTCACCAAAGCAACTTGACTGGAGAAACAAATAGAGAAAGAGGTTATTATGATTTATTAATATATTATAAGAATGATATATTAAAGGAGAAATCATATTTGTTTAATTAATATTGGTCTATAATTAATTAGGAATTACTTTTGTGATCAAGTGTAATTAATTAAACTAAAGGGACTGAATTGTAATTATATGATAATTGCAAAATAGGGCAATGGTTACCCTAGACATAGGTTGGACGAATTTAACGGATAAGGAATGCTTGAAATCGTCCAAGGATAAGGGTTATCAAGGCTTATCTTATGGTTACTTGGTGGGCAAGCAACTAGATAAGGAGGAGTGAAACCCTAATCTCTACCCTATATAAAGATCCTTAAGGCCATAGAAATCATCCCATTTGATCCCTAGGGTTCCTAGAGCAGATTTCTACCACTCCTCTTCTCTCCCTATTGTTTCTCCAATTGCTTGTGGTGTTTGTGAGCCATTAGAGGTACTACACTTGTGGTACTTGCTTTCAAGACTTAGGGTTTGAAGATTTGAGTTGTTATTGCAATATAACAACAAGAGGTATGTGATCTATCTTTCTATGTGAATTTTGAAAATACTAGGAGCATGCTAGGGTTCTACATGTGTTCATAATGTTGTGTATCTAATAGTGAAAAACATAGATCCAAATCTAGGGTTGTATGAACACATAGGATTGTTTGTTAATAACCCATCAGTGGTATCAGAGCCTTTGGTTAACTTGTTTTCAATTAGTATTATACATTTGTATGAAGTTGACATATTAGGGTTTATAGCCAATAAACCCTAGGAGGCAAGATTTTCGAGATTAGGGTTCCTAAACCCTAATTTGCAAAAATTTGAAAAGGTTTTTCAAATCCTTTCCTTTAGTTCCAAGATTTCGAAATCTAGGGTTTGCAAACCCTAGGATTTTCGAGATTAGCCTCCTCCCCAAGATAAGATCCTCAATTTTAGGGATTTGGATTATCCCATATCTTGTAATTATCCTTTAATGGTTAATTAGGTAATTAAACATTTTGAATTATCCTATCCCATGTTTTTTGAAATTTAGAGGGATTAAAAGGATTAGGATAAATTAATTGTTTAATTGGTAATTATTCTTCACGATTTAAATAATCCCTTATGATTTAATAATTTAAATTAATAGTTTAATTCAAGATAATTGTTAAATCAAGAGTTTTAATATTTAAAATTTTAATTAAAATGGTATTTAATATCGAAAATTTTAAATTGAGATTAAAACCCTAGTATTTTGAAATGTTTAAAATACACCCTATACTATTATATTATTACAAGATTAATATATATATATATATATATATATATATATATATATATATATATATATGTATAACTAAAATTATAGTCTTACTGTTAGTAGGCCTCATTTACGAAGCCGGTCTAGAAGGTGGGTATAAGGTTGCTACCTATAAAATGGCGCTTAATGGGTGTATACTCACACCCACCGCTTGCTTGACTGGTGGAGGGTCGTTAGCCGAACGGGTAGGATAGGGCAATCCTTTCCTCATTAATAAGTATAATGAATCTATATAAAGTAACTAAACATTTTTTTATGAAACTCCCAATCTTAGTTACTTTAGGCAAAGTGAATTGATGCAATCCCATGAAATTACACTTTGCACCCTTGCTAAAAAGTTAGTGGAGTGTGTTTGGTTAACCGGCACACTAATTGGTTCTAAGCAAAGGTGGCAAAGGGTAACTCATTTTTTGTCATAGTTTGATGGAGCGTGTGTGGTTAACCGACACATCGAATAGGTGACTGTAACAATGAGGGCACCATGTACAGTTGCATGGTTATTTACACCCGCTTTGTGATCCTCGGCATCCTAGTCACAAACTAGAGGGGCACATCGAGATTTAAACATGCCATTGAAAGCTTCGATGAATCTCAAAAGAATCTAGGAATTCTCAATACATTTAAAACTTAAGCCTTTTATGTTTTTCATGGTGAAGAATTAGTGAATCGTCATTCACTTACCTCCAAATTATTTGCATGTTGGATTACGACATCCCTCTTCTAATATGTAAATAATGTTGTTGGATCCTAGCCCTAATTTCTCATTTGGGTGTCTAATTAGGGATTCATTTCTAATCAAACTTTGTTCTTTTCTATTTCAGATGTCGAACTCAAACAACAACAATGCTTCCGGCTCAAAGTCCCCCGGCTCGTTCTCACTCATGAATTTGTGTGGGAGAGTGATATTCGACGGGTCCAATTTCAATGATTGGATCCGCAACATCCGAATGGTCACTCGTTACGAGGACAAAGAGTATGTCCTCAATAAGGAGCTGAAGGAAGTGAACATCAACACTGCTACTCCCAAAGAAATCGCTGCCTTTGACGCCCATGAGCGTGATGCTATGAAAGTCCATTGCATCATGCTAGCGACCATGACTGCTGAACTACAAAAGTCCTATGAGGACTACTATCCCTATGAGATGCATCAAGACTTGGTCGAACGTTACCATCAAAGTGCGAGGCAAGAGAGGTATGATATCATCACTTCGATGATCACTGCCAAAATGGGCAGTGGAGAGTCCCTTACCGCTCATCTGCAAAAGATGCATAGATATGTCGATTGTCTGCTAAAGTTTAATGTTAACTTTGATGAAGACCTAGAAATTGACATAATCCTTTACTCCTTGCCTCCCTGTTACAACCAGTTCCGCATGAGCTATCACATGAATAAAGAAGAGGTCACCTTGAGCAAGCTCCAAGGATTGTTGAGAACTGCTGAGAGCAATCTCAAAGACAAGTCTGTTGCATCAACTCCTACTCCAACCACTGCTCCTGTTTTGGCCGTAGGGCAAGGGAGGGGCAAGAAGAGGAAGGCTCCATCCAAGAGACACCACAAGGGTAAACCCCAAGATGGTGCCTCTTCTAGTGGAATCAAAGTTGGTTCTGCTAATCCCAACTCAAACCCTAAAGAGGCAAAATGCCACCACTGCCACAAAATAGGGCATTGGAAAAAAAGCTGCCCGGAATATCTGCAAGCCATCAAGGATGGGAAGATCAAGCCGTCTTTTGCAGGTATTTACACAATTAAATCTAACGATTCATCACATGCTATTTCTTGGGTTCTTGATACAGGATGCGGTTTTCACATATGTTCTTATTTGTAGGGACTAAGAAGAGATAAGGATGTGGAGCAAGGAAGAATAAATCTACTCATGGGGAACGGAAGATCGTCACCTGTCACCAAGATTGGAGTGTATTCTTTAGCGCTTAGTAATGGATTAGGTTTAGATTTAAATAATTGTTGCTATTTGCCAGATATGGCAAGAAACATCATTTCATTTCATGGTTTGTTTAGACAAGGATTTAGATATTCGTTTGATAATGAGAAAGGTTCAATTTATGCTTATCTAAATGGTATTTTATATTTTGAAGCATTGCCTTGTAATGGAATTTATGAAACTGTTATGGTTGTAGATAACCTAGGAAATGATGTTTTGGGTGTAGATTCTTCCAATGGTATGGATAAAGCATGCTTGTGGCATTGTCGTCTTGGACATGTCAACAAGAAACGCATAGCCCAACTCCAAAAGGATGGAGTATTGGAGTCATTCGACCTTAGGGATGATGACGTGTGCGAATCTTGTTTACTTGGAAAGATGACCAAGTCACCTTTCTTTGGCACTTGTGCTAGGGGTGAGGGTCTATTGGATCTCATACACACCGATGTATGTGGGCCATTTAGATCCACCACAAGGGATGTGAACCGCTTCTATGTAACTTTCATCGATGATTATAGTAGATATGGGTATATTTACTTAATCAAGCACAAGTCAGAAACGTTTGAAAAATTCAAAGAGTTCAAAAATGAAGTGGAGAATCAATTGGGCATGAAAATCAAGATGCTTCGATCCGATCGAGGAGGAGAGTACCTAAGTCTTGAATTCCATGACTATCTCAAGGAATGCGGAATAATTTCACAATTGATGCCACCTAGGACACCACAGTTGAACGGTGTGGCAGAAAGGCGTAATCGAACACTGTTGGACATGGTTCGTTCCATGATGAGTCGCGCTTCACTACCTATCTCATTCTGGGGGTATACCTTAGAGACTGCCGCCCATATTCTTAACTTAGTCCCTACAAAGAAGGTTGCCAAAACACCTCACGAGATGTGGACAGGGAAAGCTCCCTCGTTAGCACATATCAAGGTTTGGGGCTGTGAGGCTTTTGTAAGACGAGAGACTCACGACAAGCTCGAACCTCATAGTGAGCGATGTATTTTCATCGGCTACCCGCAGAGATCCTTTGGATATCTCTTCTATAGACCGATTGGCAATGTTGTCTTCGTTGCAAGGAGAGGGGTTTACCGAGAGCGAGAACTCATAAGCCAAGGAGACAGTGGGAAGCAAATCGATCTTGAAGAGATTCAAGAGTCGAATGATGAAGGAACCTCTATCACTGGCACTCAACCCGAGGAGGAAACTCCGGTTGAACCAATTGACGAGTCCTTACCTCTTAGATGTTCCGAAAGAGTTAGAGTTCAACCCCAGTTTTATGGTTTTCATATTACTACCGAAGGGGACACATATATTAGTGATGGTACACTAATAAATCTAGATGAACCTAATAGCTATAAGGAAGCCATGGCAAGCCCAGAGTCTGCAAAATGGAAAGAGGCGATGGACAGCGAGATACAGTCCATGTATGACAACCAAGTTTGGAATTTGGTTGACAAGGTGCCCGGACGTAAGACGGTTGGGTGCAATGGATCTTCAAGAAGAAGACCGACGTGGATGGAAATGTGCACACATATAAGGCGTGATAGGTTGCGAAGGGTTATACTCAAACTCCCGGAGATGACTATGATGAGACCTTCTCGCCAGTTGCTAAAATAAAGTCTATTAGGGTGATGCTAGCCATTGCTGCATTTCATGATTATGAGATATGGCAGATGGATGTCAAGACCGTTTTCCTTAATGGGAAGTTGGCTAAGGATGTTTACATGGCTCAGCTAGAGGGTTTTGTCGATACGAAGCATCCCAATAGAGTGTGCAAGCTTGAGAAGTCCATTTATGGACTTAAGCAAGCATCTCGCAGATGGATTCTTTTCTTCAATGAGAAAGTCAAAAAGTTTGGGTTTGTACGAAGTGAAGACGAATCATGTGTATATGTCAAAGCCAGTGGGAGTATAGTTAGCTTTCTCGAATTGTATGTCGATGACATACTGCTCATAGGAAACGACATCTTAATACTGCAGGAAGCTAAGTCATGACTCGGAAAGTGCTTCGCTATGAAGGTCCTCGGAGAGGCTTCCTATATTTTGCGAATAAGGATAGTGAGAGACCGAAGTAAGAGACTAATAGGACTTAGTCAGAATACTTACCTGGACAAAGTACTAAAACGTTTTAGTATGGAAAAATCAAAGAAGGGAGAGTTACCAATCCAAAGTAATGCCAAGTTGAGTAACACTCAATGCCCGAGTAACGAAGTCGAGATAGTGGAAATGAGCCGAGTACGATACGCTTCTGCGGTTGGCTCGATTATGTATGCTATGACTTGTACTCGCCCTGATGTGGCATTTGCTTTGAGCATGGTCAATAGATATCAAGGGAACCCTGGCAGAGCACATTGGACCGCAGTCAAGAACATTCTTAAGTACCTTAGGAGGACCAAGGAATGGTTTCTAGTCCTCGGTGGGAGTGATGACTTAAAGGTGCGAGGGTATAGTGACGCCAGCTTTCAGACCAACAGGGACAACTACGTTCGCAGGCGGGCTGGGTATTTACCCTTAATGGAGGAGCAGTGACTTGGAAAAGTTCCAAGCAAGAAACCGTAGGTGATTCAACGTGAGAAACAGAGTATATTGCAGCGAGCGAAGCGTTAAAGGAGGCGATATGGTTGAAGAACTTCATTGGAGACCTTGGAGTTGTACCTGTCATAAAGGAGCCTATGGAAATTTTCTGTGATAATGAAGGAGCGGTTGCCTTGACCAAGGAACCAAGGGATCATGGTAGATCTCGTCATATTGACAGAAAATATCACTTTATTCGACATCGGGTAGAAGAAGGACACCTCGTAGTAAAGAGAGTATCGTCAGAGGATAACCCAACAGATCCGCTTACGAAGGGACTGAGTAGGGTTAAGCACTTGCAGCACGTTAGGAGCATTGGGCTGAAGAAGATATTAGTTTAGATTAGATAGTTTAGAAACATGTAATAGATAAATGTAATTGACATTTGATGATTAAATAAAGGAGTATTATTTATAAGTAAAGGTACTGTCTTATGTTAATTGTTTAACTATTGTTTCACTTTGCATGTTTTTACTTCCTGAATAATTGAGTTATTAAGAATAATCAAATTATTCGAACGGTCCACAGTTGTTCATATGTTGGAAGTAGGTATGAATGAAGACTGTCATGAATAGGTGTGTAGATTGTCTAAAAGGTATTAGACATAGCAAAGGTTTGCTACAACGTTCACGAGTGCTTATGAACAAGTTTTGAGCATTGGAATAAACCCGCGCTTGCTGGAATCACTTCATGGAATTTATCACGAGTGATCACAAGACGATAATATCACATTGTCTTAAAACCTAGATATATGGTTTATAGTTTGTTGATTGGTTGTGCATTGATGATTCGAAAACACATCAGTAATTTGATGTTATAAAACGCATTGTTGTGTGTGATTTGGTTAGTGGATAGTAAATGCATATAAGTCGAAGTTTATTTGTTCCTTTTATCCTGAGAGGGTAAAAGCGATATCAGGGCCCCTCAATGATTTGATTTGACTAATGGACCGGGCCCAGTCAGGACTGAATTGATGTTTTCAATTTTCTATGTCGAATAAATCCGAGATCGAGAAAAACAAACCGCTAGACAATAAGTATGACTATGTTCCATGTGATTATCCGCACAATATTTAGAACAGAGGACTGTACGATCCCTTATCTAAAGGACAGGTTGCTGATAAGATCACAATACGACTGCGTCTTTGAGAGCTACGATTGCTAATCGAGTTATGCTTATGTTTGTGGTTACTAGACTTATCCAAGTGATAGACTGTTGGAATAGTGTCTAAGCCTGTAACCATATTTGGTAAGTACTCGACCCGGTTGTGCATGGTCCTTTTGGGCTGCCTTCACCAAAGCAACTTGACTGGAGAAACAAATAGAGAAAGAGGCTATTATGATTTATTAATATATTATAATAATAATATATTAAAGGAGAAATCATATTTGTTTAATTGATATTGGTCAATAATTAATTAGGAATTAATTTTGTGATCAAGTGTAATTAATTAAACTAGAGGGGCTGAATTGTAATTATGTGATAATTGCAAAGTAGGGCAATGGTTACCCTAGATATAGGTTGGACGAAGTTAAGGGATAAGGAATCCTTGAAATTGTCCAAGGATAAGGGTTATTAAGGCTTATCTTATGGTTACTTGGTGGGCAAGCAACTAGATAACGATAAGGACTGAAACCCTAATCTCTACCATATATAAAGACCCCTAAGGCCATAGAAATTGTCCCACTTGATCCCTAGGGTTCCTAGAGGCGATTTCTACCTCTCCTCTTCTCTCTTTATTGCTTCTCCGATTGCTTGTGGTGTTTGTGAGCTATTAGAGGTACTACACTTGTGGTACTTGCTTTCAAGACTTAGGGTTTGAAGATTTGAGTTGTTATTGCAATATAACAACAAGAGGTATGTGATCTATCTTTCTATGTGAATTTCGAAAATACTAGGAGCATGCTAGGGTTCTTCATGTGTTCATAATGTTGTGTATCTAATAATGAAAAACATAGATCCAAATCTAGGGTTGTATGAACACATAGGATTGTTTGTTACTAACCCGTCACTTATCACAGTCAACAACGTCACGCTCAAGATTTTCATTATGGATCATCAATCCCTCATTTATATGGGTTAGGGAATCCAGTTTGCTTTCCAGGGTAACTCAAATTTCTTCTACAACAATCTTCTCTACAACAAGCAACATACACTTCTGTTCTACACCTTGAACATCACTCTCAAGCTCAAAAATTCGACGACTCATACCACCCTCCCGGGCGCTACATCCCGAGTGAGTGACCTCCATTTCGTTAAGCAACTGAATCCGACGGGTACCTACAACGAGATAAAACATAGCTTGTGTCGTAGCAAAGGACATGTTGTGAGATAGGGGAGGACTGCCCATGACTTCCATATCAGAGACAACGACGGGTGGAAACGCATCGCTGGCAAACTCCATTGTGTTTGCACGAACAGAAAAACAAGAATCATTGCCAAGATTCCAAGCAGGAACAACATGCAAGACACAGGAAAATCCCCAGAAACCCCTACACGGGGAGGGGACTGGTGTTGCTCAGTGTCCCCAGAACCCCTAGGGGGAGAAAGACCAGAAGGAGTTTGAAGAACAAGCTGGATAGGAATTTCGAGCTGCTTAGTCGCCCCCTGAATCCCCTCATACTGTTGAGTGTCATCATCAGGAATCACAACAATTGCTTCCGGTGTCGAATATATCGAATTCAGGAGGCGAGAAAAGTTCTGCCTTGACTGAACTCGCTTACCAATATTAAGCGCACCAGTAACAGCCTCCCCCATGGCTAAAACGACTTTCATTCTAGCATGCACCCGACAGAAGTTTGAAATTATACCATCCTTGCTATCCTCGACCACCTCCATTAAGCTGGAGTAGGCACCAATAGGAGGGGCGACAGTCGAGATAGGATGGGTGGTCAAAGGAGTTTCCTCGACCGATGTTGATGTCCCTTCTACGACAAGTGGGACAAGAGTAACAGTGGTTAGAAGAAGCTGATCGACGCAACGAGGAGAAGGGAGACTATCGACCAAGTCAGTCTCCCGATGCTTCAGTTTTTCCCCGGTAGCGCTTCTGCAACACCTCATCCATAGACGGAGGGGACTCGACGCCTGCACAAACACCAACACACCAGAAAAGCATGTAACCAAGTACAAAACTAACCATATACTTTCCTTTGAAAAAAAAGAAGAGGAGGTAAAGAAGGAAAAGGAGAATGTACAACAGAAGCACTTACCATCAACGATAGCGAAAAAGATTACCATTTTCCCTATCGTCTCCAAGAAGGGCTCATCCCCATACCAGCAAGCAATGCTTCCGAGTCTCAGGGGAAACCTGGATACCTTTCAAAAGGTCAGAGATGTCCTGATTATGAGGAAACAGCATAGGAGTCATGTCAGCAAAGGTATTCGCCCGATACTAACCAGTACCCACCAAACCTTGGTTGACCCACAACCATTTGTCCTGCCAGTTCTTGGGAGTTATCCCGTCGGGGACTAAGGTATGTCCTCCCCTTTAAACATAGAAAGTACACTTATCGCCGGTATAACATAACCTTAAGAAATAAATGAAAACAAAATAATCCGGGAGCAAGCCATTAGCATGATAAATCATCTCAAACGCCACCACTTTATTTACGGTATTTGGAGTGAGCATCTGAACACTACACCCGACTTTCTACAGAACTTCCTCTTGAATGTTTGAAAGAGGAAGACGTAAACCAGCATCAAGAGTCTTCAAGTAGACCCCCACCTTACCCGGTGGGGGACAAAATCGTGGAACTAGGTACCGGGAACTCAACACTGTCTGGCAGAGAAAGGCTGTACGTATCTCCAAGAAGTTTGAAATTTGCCTCTGAAGGGGGTGCACCAGGTTGACCGACTATGAGAAAAGGGATAGAAAGAACCCTAGAAGAAGAAAAGAAAGAGAGGAAAATAACGTGAAAAGAAGGTGCTAAGCATCCTCATAAATAGAAGGAAAGGCGGGATGTTCAAAATCCCTGACACGGTGACGTAACTGACAACCATGGTGAGGGTCATGTCGTTATTAAAATCGAATCGGAGGATAAACCAGAAACGGACATGTATACAGAGTAGTTGAGTCCAGAACACTGTCTCTAGCACGGTAACGCTACGACTAATAGACTAGGGGATTTGATAACGTGCCCTAGCAAGCATGAAAGGTACCGCACCCGGCCACGACAGAACGCCTCAAGGCATAGCGGGCCCGGCAGGACAGACCCGGCGAAGCATAGCGCCTGCCAGCGCCCCTGAGAGTAGGGCACTCCCGCAGAAAGGCTCGCCCCCACTTGGGGTGTCTTCTACTCTGGGACTAATGTAACGGTCAAGTGACAAAAGCAAACATTCAGGGAATTACCGCCAGAACCAATCACAACGCTCTAACAAATAAAGGAGCACGATCCTCCAATCAACGCTCCTGATCCGTCAGAGTGGTTTTTGTGGGAGCTCCTCCCGGGAAACGAATGACGTCCTTCTTTCATTGTGATATGGCAGGATCAACGAAGCTATTCTGACCGGATTTCGAGCAGACGGCCTCCAAGGTCACATCACTAATTCACATTTGCTTTAAAAATCCAAAACAATAAAAACAAAACCCAAAAAAATCAGTACCAAAGACTTAATTAACAAAAAACCTTGAAAATGATTCTAATGTTTGTCAATAACAAATTCAAAATAATCGTTCTTGTGCAATAGAACTAACATATGCTGGAAAAAAAACCAAATTCACTTAAATATTTGTATTCTATACACAAAAAACCAGAAAAGGTACCTTGCGTTGGATAAACAAAATCATCATCATCGTCAAGATTCAACACTGTATTTGCTGTGTCCGTGAACTTAGACTTGAATGTCGTTGATCTGGTACTCCACATTCTTCTAGAATTTGTATAACCGATAAACCCTTATCCTGGAGATTTTCTTAAACGCAGATATGCTAACAAAATGTGTAATACTTAAGATCCATTTGTGGATATATATATATATATATATATATATATATATATATATATATATATATATATATATATATATC
This sequence comes from Lactuca sativa, assembly GCF_002870075.4. Taxonomy (NCBI): domain Eukaryota; kingdom Viridiplantae; phylum Streptophyta; class Magnoliopsida; order Asterales; family Asteraceae; genus Lactuca; species Lactuca sativa. The sequence goes on along the minus strand of NC_056629.2, from coordinate 76,627,376 downwards.
TCTGATTAAGGATCAACATTTCACCATATCAAAGCACGATAATTGCGGCGCTTGCTACCAAAGGTCTTTCAAGAAAGAATTCAAGATTGTTTACAATAACAATCTTAAAGGTATATATTGCAACCCTATTATGTATTTTTGATTATTATCCATAGATCTAGGGTTTATTCTTTGTTGTTCATTATTCTATGTTCAATTAGAGAAAATGTAGATCTGCAATTAGGGTTGTATGCACACATAGGATTGTATGTTATGCTCAAAACCGATCAACTTAATCATAAGAAATTACACTCTTACTATGTAAGGCCGTTTCACCTTAACTCGGAATGTGATTCTAAGATGAAAGAGTTAGGAAAGACAAGCTACATTATTGTAATGTAAAATCTATCGAGATTGATAAAGATAAATGATTAAAGTTCTAAATATTTTGAATAAATTTAAAATATCTTGAAAGCGATCATGATACAAGATTCGTTTGGAGGACTCTTGGCATTGCCAAATGGCATTAAGTTGAAGTCTGTTTAAAAAGGACCTAGCACATACGTTTTAGCTAGGTAAAATGATTTAATTATATTTTCTTATCAAACGAATTGATCATTTATGTCGACTTATACCCAAGACTAGGTATATGATTATTTTATGAACATATCATAAGATACCAATTGGATACATGGTTACGTCACCAAATGACTATGAGAACATTCTAATAGTACTTAAGAAGAACTAAGAGAATCGATATGAGATAATCAGTTTAGAAGAAGATATATAATTAGATTATGAACTATAATTAGATTATGCATTCGTTACGGAATGAAAAGTAAGCTTTGTTGGGAACAAAGTCCAAGAAAAACAAATAGTAAACTTTACTACAAAATCAGAATATAATAATTTTGAAGTAGAGATAAAATATGATTAGATGAATGAGTTCATTGGAAAACTAGGTTGAGTCTTACCATTCAAGGATCACATAGAAATATTTTGTGACTTGAAGGGTATACCTAATCAAGCTAAAAGACTCGATTTGACATCAAAACACTAATCATATTCTCCATGTATTTTACTATAGCTAGAACAAAGTTAAATACGATGACCATATTTAAAAAATTCACACAAATTAAATTTAGTTAGACCTATTAATAATGTCTTTTCTTAAGGTAAGTATGAATGGTCACACTTCAACTATATGAATTTATTATTCTAACAATGGGATTTGATTTGTATTTAGTATTTGGATATTGGAACATTAAGACAACATCTATTATATATTGTTTTAATCGATATGATGTTAACAATAATACTTGTTATGTTATATATTACCATTTTAATATGTAAATAGTCTTATTATTATAAAAGTTTAGAGTCGGTCATAATTGTGGGAACTATTATAAATTAAGACGAAATGAATTGGATTGGTTGACTCTCACCTGATGAAAGTAGACTAGTGGTTGTAACTAAAATTCGTAGGTACTTGTCATAGAACTGGTATTGAAAGGACCCGTATCAAAATCACCTCATAGATCGCTTTCGTGAGTGATACTTGATTGCAAGTACTATATTTTTTTTCCTTAACACTTATGATAAATAGTGAGACTTTAGTGTAAGGAGTGTTGTACTTTGATATGGTGAAATGTTGATCCTTAAGGAAGAGGCCTATAAAATGACCGTCATTGGGTATCCATTCTTACCCATGACACCCTTGTATGGTGGAGGGTCGTTGGCCGAACGGGTTCGACAGGACAATTAATCATCATTAAAAGTATAATGATAAAAAGTAACCAAACCACTTTATAAGATCCCACTCTTAGTTAATTTAGGAAAAATATGAATTTTTTGCTAACCCAAGAATTTGCACATTACACCTTATTGCTCGTTAGTGGAGCGTGTGTGGTTAACTAGCACACTAATATGGGACTAAGATTGTTGGCAATGGGTGTCTCGTAAGTTATCATTGATTATTGGAGCGCGTGTGGTTAACCAACACATTAATTAGATGAGAAATGACATTAAGTGTACCAAGCTAATTTCCAACTGAGAGCATAATCGAGATTAAACATGTCATTGAATAGTTCAATGAATCTCAAATGATCTAGGAGTTTCATAAGATTGAAATTGGTAAATGCTTTACCTACATAAAATAGATTCGAATTTGATTACGACACCCCTCTTCATAATTCGAATCGAAAATATGGATCCTAGACTTAATTTAAATTTTTGGGTTAATAATTAAGGATAAAAATCAACTAACTTGAATTCTCTATTCCCCTTTTATAGATGTGGAGTTCAGACAACGATGGTCTTCCCGTTCTTCTGGAAATGTGTTTCCCGTATGTGAAGATGATCTTCCATATGTTGATCAAGGTGAAAGAATGTTCTCTTCTTCAAGCATTGGTGGAACTGGAAATCATGCTTCTCCAATTCTTCCTCCACCTCTTCCACAAATTCTCCTCGAGCCACGTTTTCTTCAAGCTGCAAAATACAAAGTCACTCAAGCCCTATTGGCTAGTAAACATTAAGATGGAAAATCTGTGTATGTGCATGTTCTAAAAGCAAAATCGCACATTGACATATTAGGAATGTTGGGTGTTGTTTTCTCATGGAAGTTGTCCATTGACTTGGTTCTAGTTTCGCTTCCTGAATCATATAGTCAGTTCATTAAAGACTACTATATGACGGACCACGACGTGACCCTAATTGATCTAACATATATGTTGATTGCTTCTGAAGTAGAAATTCTTAAGAGCACAAGTCAAGCAAAAATGTTTGAAGGATCTATCTCCAAAATTTCCATGGACATTAAAAATGGCAGCATTGGTAGTTCGAAAAATATTTCTCTTCGCAATGGAAAGGGATCGGCCAAGGTCAAACCGTTTGACCATATGGTGAAGAGAAAGGCTATTCGAGGGATAGTCCCATGTGCTATTCCTGAAAAGTTCATATGTTTCTATTTCCAATTAAAGGGGCATTATATACTAAGCTACCCAGAATACTTGAAAGATCTCACAGATGGTAAAGTCAAGTTGTATGACTCTACTTCAGGTACATCCACTATCTAAATCTATTTTTTTAAGTTCATATTCATAGATTATTAATACATGATGTGATAGTCACATTTTAATGTTTTGCAGAATCTAAGTGAAAGAAGGAAACTTAAGAAGAGTAAGCTAAATCTGATCGTGAGAGATGGATTTCGGTCGCATAGTTTGATGATCAGAATTTTGAGCTGTTGCTTAGGAGATATGATAATTTGCTTAGGAAATATCTATACACATAGTTTTCATATATTTGTATTTTAAGGACAAAATTTCTTCACTTATTATCAATAAAGTGAATTTTTGTTTTATCTGGTGTACTTTATATTTCCTCACAAAGGCATTTATGAAAATTGGTGGTTACATTACTATTATTAGCAATGTTAAATGTGGGTAGATTCTTAATTATATTGTTTGTGGTAATGTCATGATTAACCAAGTGAAAAGGAATTCTCATCAACCAGGTTTCATTTGGATAGAAATTTGGAGTCATACAATTTGAATTGTGTGATGAATGAGAATCTTGATCATTGGAAGATTTTAACTAATTCATTGATCACATGTCTATGTGAGTCAAAGTGAAGGACTAATGGATCTAGTACACATTGATGTGAACTATTTTGATCCACCACAAACGACGATAAGTCTATTAGTCATGATTTACTGATGGTTCAGTAAATATGGTTATGCTTATAAGATTGAGTATAATTCTGATTCTTTGAAAAGTTTCAAAGAGTGGTAGAACGAATATTATGAATTTAGTAGGAAGAAAGTTAAAGGTTTCTCCAATCTGAAAGGAAAGGAGGGTACTTTGGTATCGTTTTTATGATCATCTTAATGATTATGGAACTATATCACAATGTATCCTTGAAGAACATCTTAGTGCAATTGTTTCTCTAAGAAGAGGAATCTAATATTGTTGAAATGGTTTAATCAAGAGATGATTCATACTTCACTTCCAATCAAGTTTTAGAGTCATACTCTAGTAACTACAAATTGTATCTTGAAGCTTATTACAAACTAAGTAGGTTTATAATACCTCATGAAATGTGGAGTAGAAATATTTTCTTACTCTGGCACATTTTGAATTTGTAGTGTGATGTTTTTGGATTTAAAAACAAAGGATGAACTAAGACCAATCAATGAAGTGTTTTCTTGTTAAGAATCCACACGAACTTTTGAATATTTGTTTTGATTATCAAGGAATGCTCCTTGAGAAAGAAATTTATATGTCAAGAAGTAAGTATGAATCTTATTGATCTTGAAAAGTTTTAAGAGTCAACTGAGAATAAACCTTTTACTTATCACTAGCAGAAGACTTAAGGTTAATAAGCTATCGTGTTAAGTTGACACATTCTTGTTTCTGTGCATCTTCCAGTTGAGTTGGAAATGCTTATGAGTTCTATGGTTCTCATTAGACTGCAAAAGGAAGATCACATTAGTCAATGATAGTACATTGGTCAATATGGGTGAGCTTCTTAACAACACAGAAGCATTGGTAGGCCCTTATGCTACCAGAAGGCCAGAAATTAAGAACAAGCAAGTTCAGTCCATGAAAGGAACAACCTAAAATTGATTTTGGTTATCCCTTAACCTTATGTTATGATTGTAGGCTTGAATTGATAAATTCACATGGATAGGAATGTATACACCATAAGATTTAGGTGGAAAAAGGTTTTTCTCTAATTCATGAAAATGGTTATGAGGAAACACTTTCGCAAGTAGATTTTAGAAGATTTGATAAATATCAATAAGTTTAGCGGTTTTAACGTTTAGGACTTATAACTATAAGTTCTAAGAGGGTTTAAACACACATATCTGCTATCAAATGAAAGTTGTATGAGTTTCAGAAATCTGGCTGAAGACTTATCGAAGCATTACCTATCAGAAATTTTCACTTTAGTAAGAAAGTCAAAAAGTATTGATTTCTAGATGTCCAGTTGATTTCTCGGTACATGTCAAAGCTAATGGGAGCATAATTGTTATACAGATAGAAGCGTAATTGTTATGATAGTAGCAACGTAATTTTTATGCTAAGTGTTGCAAGTTGGCAATACTATTTATAGGAAACAAGGTTTTCAATATGCAAGTTGCAATATTTGAGAATTGTTTCGCTATAGAAAGATTTAGTGGAGAAAGCGCTTATAATTCATTTCATATCTAAAAGTTTAGATTGATGATTTAATAAAACTTAGTCATATATGAATATTTTGTTGCAGTGATTCAACAATGGAAATTCGATATATGAAAATATTATAGCAAGCGACTGATCAAGTATCATGTATTTATGTGAGACATTATGTGTCGAATCCCATATGTATTGGATATTGAGTTGATTACATATGCTATAATATTCACTTATTCGGATTTTTCCAAATGCCTAGGGCATTAAGAGGGAAAAAGGACTATAACAAGACATGACTAAAGTTGTTAAGCAACTGTCAGGAACAGTCTCAGGTTTACCAAAAGATTGGATGCTTATGGACAGTTGGAATTATAGTATTTGGACGGACCATATTGACATGTTTTGGATTAAGATGATTCTTGGTCAAAATTGATGGTCATATGAGAATATGTAAATGTTTCCATAGTGGGAGTTGGTTGTTGAAATCTACATGTGACTGGGAAACTTTAATGCAAGGAAGAAGTTCAAGTAGTGCACCTTGAATTTGATACTTCATTACCATGAAATTGTTTTAGTAACAAAGTTTTTGTTGGATTAAGTGTCTAAGCCCATAACTATAATTGGTATGTAGTTGACCCGATACTAGCATGGTCCTTTTAGGTTGCCTTCACCATAGCAACTTGACTGGATGAATTTTGAGAATGAGGTTAATTAATGATTTATTAATATATTATAAGAATAATACATTAATTGAGAAATCAAATTATTTAATTAGTATCGATCAGAAATTGATATGGAATTAATTTAGTGATCAAAAGAGACTGATTAAAAGAACAGGGACTGATATCGCAAATCATTGATAGCTGCATTTGGGCTGATGGATCACCTTGGAATAATGTTGGACGAATTCTATGGGAAGCCCATATAGAATTCGTCCAAAGGAGTATTCTAGAAGGGGTCCATGGGCTGCTTAAGGATTAAGCAGTCCAATTAGGGTTTCACTTAAAACCCTAGCAGCCACAAGTATAAATAGACCCCATGGCTTACAGTTTTCAGCCTACCTATGCTTCCAAGAGAACCCTAGCTGAAAATCCTAGCCTCCATCTGTCTCTCTCTCTCTCTTGTTCATCTAAGTGCTAGTGGCGTTTGTGACTCCATTAGGGGTGCAACAATTGAGGGACTATGCTCTTGAAGGTCAAGATCAAGGACAAGACTACTTGTTATTACTAGTTAACAAGAAAGGTATTCTTCTAACTTATGTTTATTCACTAAATCTAAAATTTGTATGCTAGATTAGGTATCTTGCATTGGATAATTGAATTGCATGTATAACTTGTGAAAACCTAGATCCAAAACAATTAGGGTTGCATGTGCACCATTGGAATGTTTTAATGCTCGAAACCCATCAGTGGTATCAGAGCTTAGGGTGTTTTTGGTTATATTTGATGCATTTATGAATTGTTCAAAGAAAAAAGAAAATTGATTTTTGTTTCTGCCTGATGATCACGACGTATTCATAATGGAACACGCCATGTTGGTCCTTCACGACGTGTTATCGCATGACACGATGTGGAGACCATTCAGTTAGCATATTTTCGGATTTTTGGCCTAAATTAGATTTGGAAACTTACCATAAGTTGTTCTACTAATTAAAATTCGAACTTTATGTTATGGTATTGATTATCCTCATCTAATTGGAAGATTATGATCAAATTTTGAGATAATGTTCAAAATTATTGGTTTGTTTAAATTATTTAAAATTTCATCTAGAAGTTTTGATTAAAAGTTTTAAATTTTGAAATGTTAAATTCTAAAACCCTAGTGTTTGAAATGTTTAAAATACAACCCTTATACTATTATAATATTAAAATGTTAATACTTATATATATATATATATATATATATATATATATATATATATATATATATATATATATATATATATATATAAGATGAGTCAGTCTTACCGTTAGTAGGCCTCATTCACGAAGCTGGCCTATAATGGGTGCTTAAGGAACCAGACTTGTAAAAGGACCGCCATTGGGTATCCACTCTTACCCACCGCACTCTTGACTATTAGAGGGCCGTTAGTCGAACGGGTAGGATACGACGTTAATTCCTCATTAATAAGTATAATGAATATTATGAAGTAACTAAATGTTTTATTAATTCCCAATCTTAGTTACTTTAGCAAAAATGTGAAAATGATACAATTCCATGAAATTGCACTTTGTACCTTGCCAAGTCGTTAGTGGAGTGTGTGTGGTTAACCAACACACTAACTTGCACTAAAAAGGGTGGCGAAGGGTAGCTCGAAAATTATCCTAGATAAATCGAGTGTGTGTGGTTAACCAACACGTTAATTAGGTGGTAAATCACTAGAGAGTGCTAAGCTAATTTGCATGGTTATTCACACCTTGTTTGTGATCCTAGGTATCCCAGTCATAGACTTGAAGGGCATAATTGAGATTAAGCATGCCATTGAAAAGTTCAATGAATCTCAAAAGAATCTAGGAATTTCATTTCATTTAAAACCTAATTGTTTATTTCGTTTTTCGTGGTGGAATCGGTAAATCATCATTTACTACCATCATATAATTTGTAATTGGACAACGACATCCCTCTTTCGAATAGTGAATTATAGTGTTGGGTCCTAGCCTTAATATTTCATTTAGGTGTTATATTAGGATTTCTTATCTAATCTAAACTTTGTTCCTTTTCTTTTCAGATGTTTGGCACAAACAACGTTTCTAGCTCGAACTCCTTAAGCTCCTTTTCTCCTATGAACATTTGTGGGAGGGTCACCTTCGATGGGTCTAATTTCAATGATTGGATCTGCAACATCAGCATAGACCTTCGATACAACGAAAAAGAATACGTCTTGGATGAAAATCTCAAAGAGATAGATGAAACTAAAGCTTCTGCTGAAGTGATAGCTGAGTATAGGGCTCACGAAAAATACGCGATAAAGGTGTCATGTATAATGGTATACACTATGACTCCTAAGCTCCAACAGTTCTACGAGGACTACTGGGCTTACAAGATGTGCCAAGATTTTATGGAAAAGTACCATCAAAGTGCACGTCAAGAAAGGTATGAGATTATCGCCTCGTTGATAATGACCAAGATGAAAAATGGAGAGTCCATCACGAGCCACTTGCAAAGAACGCAAAGATACATGGATCGATTGCTCAGGTTGAATGTTAACTTTGACGAAGAGTTGCTAATTGATATCATTCTACACTCTTTGCTTCCTTGTTATGATCATTTCAAAATGACTTATCATATGAACAAGGAGGAAGTCACCTTGAGCAAACTTCAAGGTCTGTTGAGAACTGCTGAAAGTGGACTGAAAGGCAAAGTTGTTGAGTCCACCCCTACTGTTGTTGCCCCCATCCTCGCAATAAGACATGGAAAAGGGAGGAAGATGAAATCTCCCTCTAAGAGCCACAAGGGAAAGTCCCATGACGGATCTTCCTCAAATGGATCCAAAGTTAATGTTGATTCTACCTATCCCTCATCCGATCCTAAAGATGCAACGTGCTTCTACTGTCATAAGAAAGGGTATTGGAAATGAAGCTACCCGAAATACTTGCAGGACATCAAGGATGGGAAGATAAAACCCTCATTTGAAAGCATTTATACTATTCAATCTAATAACTCATTACATGTTAGTTCTTGGGTCCTTGATACATGATGTGGTTTTCACATTTGTTCTAATTTCTAGGGGCCAAGAAGACGTAGGGATGTGGAGCGTGGGAAGATGAACCTGATAACGGGGAATAGGAAATCATTGCCTGTCACCAAGATTGGGATTATTCTTTAGTGCTTAGTAGTGAGTTAGGTTTAGAACTAATTGATTGTTGCTACTCGTCAGAAATGATGAGGAATATTATTTATTTTCATGGTTATGACAAACAAGGTTTTAGATTTTCATTCAATAATGAAATTGGTTCTATTAATCCTTTATATAATGGTACTTTGTATTTTGAAGCATTGCCTTGTAATGGTGTATATGAAACTGTGATGGTTGTAGAGAACTTAGGGAATAATGTGTTGCAGATCGATTTGTCTAATGGCTAAGAAAAGACATGCTTGTGAATATTTTTTGCATGGAAAGATGACTACATCACCTTTCACTGGTACTTGCGAAAAAGGTGAGGGATTGTTGGATCTCATACACACCGATGTGTGTGGGCCCTTCAGATCCACCATAAGGGATGCTAACCGATTCTATGTTACGTTCACCAACGGTTATATCAGATATGAGTATATTTACTTAATCAAGCACAAGTCGGAAACCTTTGAAAAGTTCAAAGAGTTTAAACAAGAATTGGAGAATCAATTGGGCAGGAAGATAAAGATGCACAGATCCTATAAGAGTGGTGAGTATCTTAGTATCAAGTTCCATGACCATCTTAAGGAATGTGGAATTGTTTCACAATTGACGTCACCTAGGACATCGCATCTTAATGGTGTGGCTGAGAGGTGCAATCGAACCTTGTTGGACATGGTTCGTTCCATGATGAGTCTAGCTTTACTACCTATCTCATTTGGGGGTATGCCTTAGAGACTACCGCTCATATCCTTAATCTAGTCCTAACTAAGAAGGTTGCCAAAACACCTCACAAGATGTGGACAAGGAAGGTTCCCTCGTTAGCACAGATCAAGGTTTGGGGTTGCAAGGCTTTGATTAGACGAGAGACTCATGATAAGATTGAACCTCGCAGTGAGCGGTGTATTTTCATCGGCTACCCGCAGAAATCCTTTGGATATCTTTTCTACAAACCGAGTGATAACATGGTCTTTGTAGCAAGGAGAGGGGTTTTCATGAGAGAGAACTCATATGCCAAGAGGACAGTGGAAGGTAAATTGATCTTGAAGAGCTTGAAGAGTCAAGATATGAAGGAACCTCTAACACTAGCACTCAACTTGAGGAAGAGATTCGTGTTGAACCAGTTGACGAGTCCTTACCTCTAAGACTTTGCAATAGAATTAGTGTTCCACTTGTATTGTATGGTTTCCATATAATAGCTGAAGGTGATACATTTATCAGCGATAGTACACTGATAAATTTGGATGAACCTAACAACTACAAGGAAGCCATGGCTGGCCCGGAGTCTACGAAAGGGAAAGAGGCATTGGACAATGAGATTCAGTCCATGGATGACAATCAAGTTTGGAACTTGGTTGACAATGTGTCGGGTCGTAAGACAGCCGGGTGCTAGTGGATCTTCAAGAAGAAGGCCGACATGGATGGCAAAGTGCATACGTTTAAGACACGATTAGTTGTGAAAGAATTTACTCAAACCCCGAGGGTTGACTATGATTAGACCTTTTCTCGAGTGACCAAGATCAAGTCTATTAGGGTTATGTTAACTATCGTTGCGTTTCATGATTATGAAATTTGGCAGATGGCTGTCAAAACCGCTTTCCTTAATGGGAAGCTGGCTGAAGATGTTTACATGTGTCAGCCAGAAGGTTTTGTGGATGCTAAATACCCCAATAGAGTGTGCAAGTTGGAGAAATCCATTTATGAATTGAAACAAGCATCTCGCAGATGGAATCTTTATTTCGATGAGAATGTTAGAGAGTTTGGTTTTTCGAGAAGCAAGGAAGAGTCTTGTGTGTACGTCAACGCGAGTGGGAGTATAGTTAACTTTCTAGTTTTGTATGTTGATGACATACTGCTCGTAGGAAACGACATCTCAACCTTACAGGAGGTTAAGTCTTGGCTTGGGAAGTGTTTCACAATGAAGGATCTAGGGGAAGTTGCTTACATTCTGGTGATAAGGATATTGAGAAACAGAAGTGGGAGACTAATAGGAGTTAGTCAAAGTACTTACTTGGACAAGGTGATGAAACGTTTTAGCATGGAGAATTCCACGAAAGGGGAACTGCCAATCCAAAGCAATACCAAGCTGAGTAAGACTCAGATCCCAAGTACCAATGCCGAGATAGCGGAAATGAGTCGAGTGCCATAGGCTTCCACCGTTGGCTCGATCGCGTACCCTATGACATATACTCGCCCTGATGTGGCTTTTGCATTGAGCATGGATAGCCGATATCAACGGAACCCGGGTAGAGCTCATTTGACTATAGTAGGAACATTCTTAAGTACCTGCGAAGGACTAAGAACTGGGTCCTTACCCTTGGTGGGAGTGATGACTTGAGAGTGACAGGGTATAGTGACGTCAGTTTTCAGACTAACAGAGATAACTTCCGCTCTCAGTCGGGCTGAGTATTTACCCTAAAAGGAGGAGCAGTTACCTATAATAGTTCCAAGCAGGAGACTTTGGCTGATTCAACGTGCGAATCAGAGTACATAGCAGTGAGCGAAGCGTCCAAGGAGGCAATATGGTTGAAGAACTTCATTGGAGACCTTGGAGCTGTACCAGCCATAAAGGTGCATATGGAGATTTTCTGTGATAACGAAGGAGCGGTTGCCTTAACCAAGGAACTGAGGGATCATGGTAGATCCAGAAACATCGACAGAAAATACCACTTTATCAGACATCGGTTAGAAGGTACAGACTCCTTATAGTCAAGAAGGTATCGTTAGAGGAGAACCTAATAGATCCCCTCACAAAGGTTCTGAGCAAGGTTAAGCATTTACTGCATGCGAGGAGTATTGGTCTAAAGGACGATATTAGTTTTAGTGATTAGATAGTTGTTTAGAAACTTGTAATAGATAAATGTAATTGACATTTCATGATTAAAAGAAGGAGTTTTATTTATGAGTAAAGTTTTATTTAGATTATTCAAATTATCCACAATCAATCATATTTGGGAGTAAGTTATGAGGTTACACTGTCATGAATTGGTTTGTAGATTGTCTAAGGGTTTAGACATAGCAAAGGTTTGTTGCAACGTTCATGAGTTCTCTTGAAATAAGATTTGAGTATTCGATTAAACTCAAGCTCATTTGAATCACTTCATGGAATTTATCATGAGTGGTTGTGAGACTATAATATCGTATAATCTTTAAACTGAGATATATGAATTGTTGTTTACAAGTCAGTGGTGCATTGGTAATGCGTAAACGCATCAGTAACTTGATGTTATAAAACGTGTTGTTATGTACGATTTAACAATAAAATAGTACAAGCATATAAGTCAAAGTTTATATTTTCCTTTTAACCTAAGAGGGTAAAAGCGATATCTTAGGCCACTCGATAATTTTGTATTGACTTATGTGTCGGGCCCGGTCAGGACTGAATTGATGTGTTCAATTATGTTCTATGGCAAACAAATCAGAAGTCGGGAAACAAACTGTTGGACATTGAGAATGATTATGTTCCATGTCTTTTGACCACACGATATCTTGAAGAACGGAGGATTATATGATCCCTTATATAAAGGACGCCTCATTAACTATGTAAGAGTTCGACGGCGACTTTTGAGAGCTATGATTTCTAATCGGATTTTGAAGTCATCCTTGCAGTTATAGTTATTAGAATTATCAAAGTGGGTGACTGTTGGATTACGTGTCTAAGGCCATATCTATAATTGGTATGTGCTTGACCCGATAAGAGCATGGTCCTTTTGGGTTGCCTTCACCATAACAACTTGACTTGATAAATTATGAGAAAGAGGTTAATTAATGATTTATTAATATACTATAAGAATATTATACTAATTGAGAAATCATATTATTTAATTAGTATTGATCAAAAATTGATTTGGAATTAATTTAGTAATCAAAAGATATTGATTAAAAGAATGTGGACTGATATTGCAAATCACTGATAGTTGCAACTGGGCTGATGGATCACCTTGCAATAAGGTTGGACGAAATCTATGGGAATCCCATAGAGAATTCGTCCGTAGGAGTATTCTAGAAGGGGTTCATGGGTTGCTTAAGGATTAAGCAGTCAAATTAGGGTTTCACCTAAAACCCTAGCAGACACAAGTTAAAGTAGACCCTATGGCTTACAGTTTTTGGCCTACGTATACTTCTAAGAGAACCCTAGCCGAAAATCCTAACCTTCATCTCTCTTTCTTGTTCTTCCAATTGCTAGTGGTGTTTTTGACTCCATTAGAGGTGCAGCAATTGAGGCACTAAGCTCTCGAAGGTCAAGATCAAGTAAAGGATTACTTTCTATTACTAGTTAACAAGAAAGGTTGAAGGATCCAGTAAATGGTTTTGTCTAGGCTTTCAGCATTTTTGGTTTAGAATGAGTCTGTAATTATTTTTAAGGGTTGTTTGTTGGTTGTTGGACATTTTGTGTGTTTATGACCGTAAACTGTGTTTACGGCCGTAAACACGTTTGCGACCGTAAACCCTATTTATGGTAGCAAACCCAGTTTATGGTCTGGTCAAGTATATATAGTGGAGGTGTTTTTCTTTAATCGTCGTTGATGCCATTATGTTTACATAGAGTCCTATCGAGTTGTACCAGACGATTTTGTGAATATAATCGTGTGCAAGCTTGATTTCTTTCATCTTGTTCGTATTCTGTGATTGATTGTTGTTCAACTACTCAGTCAACATTTGGGCTATTTTTGGGCTATTTCAACTGATATCTTTGGAGTTTGAACCTGATGGAAGTGTCTACTAGGTGAAGGGAATCGTTTCTACTGAAAAATTGCGTTTTTGTGGGATTTCTGAGAGTTTACAGTCAACCGTAAACTCCATTTACGGTTGTTGAATCAAGAACTTCAAGAATCGTAATCATTGAATCTTTAAGAAACGTAAACTAAATTTCAAGGACCGCAAACACATAAACCGGAACCTCTCAAACCGTACTCTCGTAAACCATAAACTGTTTACAGTCGTAAGCCCTTCAACCGTAAATCAAGTTTACGGTCGTAATCTCTCAACGGTAAACTCAGTTTACGGTCGTAAACCTCTTCAACCGTAAACTGAAGTGAACTTAATTTGCTTAATTTCAAATGCATTCTCAAGGTCAAAATCGTTTCAATGAACTTGACTCTGTTATGGGCACTACCACACGAATTCCATGATTGAAGTCTGCGGATGGTTTCCCCGAATAGAAGTATAGAATTGAAAAGTACATCAAAATGAAGGACATTAAGGTATGGAGAAGCATTCTTAGAGGCCCTGTTAGAATCACCATAACAGTCGGAGGCCAAGTGACTGACAAGGACGTTGAGAATTACACTGATGAGGAATTTGAGAAAATTGAGGAGTAGGAAAGGGCCCTAGCCATTTTAACCATGGCATTATCTCCTGATATTGCTCAAGGTTTTGGTGAGTACACTTCAGCTAAAGATCTATGGGAAGTGATATTATCAAGTGATAACAGGCAACCTGAGTCTGCGTAACGTACCCAAAGTTGAAGGGTCTTTGCTCTGGTTTGATGCGTCGGTAGGCATGAAAGATTCTAAATGGACTTGACTAGGATGCGTTGAACTTAAGAAATTCTTAGTCTTGACAAATCTTGACCTAGTTAGATCCTTTCAGCCTGACAATACGACGCTCAGATAGGTTGAGCAGGGAGATATATATGGGAATCCACTCGTCACATTAAATGAACCCATACTTGGAACCGTGGATTAAGTTTTCTTTGATGTGCAGATTTTGTCCTTAATTCCGGTATTGATGGGGTGACTTGTAATTCCGATAAATTAGGTCTGTAGAAAATCATTTTCTTTCTTTCTTACTGTTAGTCATATGTTGCCTCCTCTGCGTGATTGGAAGAGATCCGACCTGGACTGTAACATATGCAACTCTATTTCTCTGCATATATATATATATAAATATATATATATATATATATATATATATATATATATATATATATATATATATATATATATGAAATTCCTCTTATCTGTTAGCCATATGTTGTCTCCTTTGCGTGACTAACAATCCGACCTGGTACACAGCATATGCAACCTTCTACTTCTCAATCCCTCTAAAACTATAAGTGATAATACTCTGAATCTATCTTCTCTCCTAATGACGGTCTGCTTATCCGATGTAAGGAGTACTTTGGAAGTCCTTGATTACTGGGGCATATCAGGAAGCGGGAAACATGTTCCAGTACAATTAAAATTGAACACTCAAAGATTGTCTATAGATCTCGCTGCTCAATTTAGGTGGACAACTATATCCCTGGTCGTCGTCAGCTGAATGGTCCTTAAGATATAGTATCGAGGAACTTAGGATCAAATATAATATCTAGGAACTTAAGTTCACCGTGTCTTGTATCAAATAGTATGTCCTAAATCAGTCATAGTTTTTCGTTTTAAGTGGACCACAACACCGGCGATCGACCAGACAAAGACGTGAAGATGAAAGGTATCGATAAGTGGATTAAGGTTGTCTAACAACTTTGATCCCAGTGTGACAAGATTTTGTTAGTAGTGTTGAAATAAATTTTGTTTATTCAAAATTTAATCTTTCCTTTATCTTTGTTTTTTTATTTTTATTTTTATTTTTTTTAAATCCTTAAATTCTTAAATTTTAGAAATTAGTTTATTATATTTTTAGTTTAATTTTATTTTATTTTAATTTTTTATTTAAAAAAAATCCTCAAAAGTTTTGTTCTTAAATTTTTTTTTTTCGGGATAAAAGACTGGATTTTACACTATGTGGGAGACTAGTATTTTCGAAGGAAGTATAAAAGAAAATGGTTTACTTCCGTAAACCCTTCCTCTCCCATTTCCTCTTTACAACCGCAATACTACTTTCTTTCTCTACTCTCTCATCGGAATTTTTTTTCTTGGATCTGTGCAAAATCGGCGTAGTACACCTCGAAGGTATGTTGAATCCGACCAAGGATATGCTCTCTATTCGCCATTCCGACCAAAAACAAAGAAGTAATCGGAGTTTAAAGTTTTGTCGGCGTTTAGTGTTCATCGCGAGTTTACGGTTTCAGAACATTCAAGAACCGTAAACCCAAAGTGGTCTTACGACCGTAAACCCGGGTTCTGGTCTTATGACCGTAAACTCAAGTTTTGGTCTTCCGACCGTAAACCCAAGCTTTGGTCTGACGACCGTAAACTCAGTTTACGGTCAGTTGACCAACTTTGACCGTAAAGTCATGTTTGACTTTCTTTGATCGTAAACTCAAAATGTTTGACTATTTTGACCGTGAACTCCAATATTTTGTAGTCAAACTAATTTTTAAAAGCCAAAATAAACTGTCTAATAAAGAAGACTTAATGCTTTGAATTATTATATTCTGTGTTTTCTTACTTGACCTGTTTAGTGCAGTTAAATGGCGAATCTTAAGTTTGCGGATATGCACAATTTGGCGATCGTGTTGGATGATCCTCCAGTCGCTCATGCGGAGTTCAAGTCAATGATCTTCATGCTAAGGGAGTGCTGCTTATCCTGTGCCATCACAGTGAATCCAATCATCTATCAAAATATCATCCGAGAGTTTTCGCAGACAGCTGAAATGGCCAAAGTCAATAGAGAAATGACAATTGAAGCTGTAGTCAAAGGTTGCAAGATCAAGATTACAGATCAATACATCAAAGATATCTTCCTGGTCAACGATGAATCCAATTTCCCTACTGAGATTGGAATTAATGATGTACAAAGGGTTCTTAAGAGGATGGGATATGAGGGTGTCTACCCTCCCACAGTGAAGAAGCTCCTGCCTCCTTACTGGCGATTCCTGGCACACGTGTTCGTGAGCTGCATCTCAGACAGGAGATCAGGAGCCGATGAGATCTCCCTCAGGAACACCGGGGCATTTGTCTCCTTGGCTGCTGGCGTAAATTTTAATTTCTCAAAGTTCATTCTTGATGAGTTCTTGGTGAACATTAATGCCATTATCCGAGGGACCAGAGATGCATTTCTACTTTATCCATGGTTTATCCAAGTGTTCGTCGACGATCAGTTTCCAGAAATGGTCAAGGATGGTGACAAGTTGGATATTAAATCCTTGGGCCCTTACACAATTGGTCTTATCAAGCAAAATAGAAAAGTCAAGGTCGTTTATGAAGGATTGCATCCTCTGGTCAAATTTGGGAATTTTGCTGAAATTGACGAGTCTTCTGAGTCGCATGGAACATCTGACAAGATGTCATCTGAGCCAACTTCATCTGAGAGAGTTGCTTCTGAAAACATGATCACTGTCTCAGATCATGAAGAAGAAGAAAATCCAGAGTCGATCGCACAAGTGGTTGAGGAACATGAATTAACATCCGTTCAGGTACAAAAGGATTATCCTGAGGGGTCTGGAACGGAAACGGATTTGTATGAAGATATGGATCTCACAGGATTTGATAATGATGAAATTCCTGTGATTTTTGGGAGTAACGAAGTCTCATGTCCGGGATGAACCTCAATGAGCTGCTCGATAATGTTGATGAAGTTGCTGAATCGGCCACTGAGACAAGGGAAGAAGAAAATGTTCTTGAAGTTACACCTCCTCTAACCAATCCATCAACAGAAATAGAAACTCCTATGGTGACTGTATCAGGGATTCCTCCCTTGATTCTGTCTCACCTACCTCTGAGCCGGTGGAAAGTGATCTCACCACCACACATGCCACACCTCCTTCAAGCAAAAGGCACAGACTTGACCCAAGACTGGTGACAAAGTGCTTCTGCTCCACCAACAACAACCCCAGTTATAGTCTCAACTGAACCAATCACTGAAGGTCCTAGTACCTTCTTCAAAACTGGTGGCTCATCTTTTCCAACAGACTTCTCCCCTCCTAGGCCAAAGCACGATGCCTCCTCTGTTAGACTAGCCTCGTTCTTGGCCAGAGAACAACTTTCAACACCTCCCCCACATGGCAAAGGAATTTTTATAGGGGGTGATAGCATAGGAGAAGAGAGTCCCTCACTCTTAGGACTTCAGAAGCAGGTCGATGCTCTAAGTCAGAAGAATGTTGAGTTGGATCCGAGGAATATTGAGCTTGACATTAAGGTTGCAGAACTTCAAGCTGAAAACACACAGCTCAGTATTCAAATGGCAGAACTTAATGAAGAAAATGCTGCGAAGACCAAACAAATTACAGATCTCCAGACTCATTTCGACCTTCTGACCGCCAGTTACTATGACTTGAAGAAAAAGCTGGAAGATAAGTTTGGGGGTGAATTTAAGTCATCAGTTGAAGAGCCACAAATTTATCTTCCTAATCAAGATGCTCCCATTGCTCCTACAACTCTCAGAACCACCACCATCATAGACCGCTTCCAAAAAGAACCGGAACAAGCTCCTCGTGGAAAGGCTTTAAAACGCAAGAAGTCAGCCCAGGAAACTGAAAAGGGTCAACTTCTATTCAAATGAAGCGTAGATAATAAGGAACCCTAGGATCAACAACAGGTTACTGTTACGGATCTGGGCATTCGTCGGTTCAGAGACAATTATGGTGACAGGTCTGGAATCATCTCATGGGGATTCCATGACACATTGAATATGTTTAAGGTGAGGAGAAAGAGTGGCAACAATGAACTATACAAAGATGCTCATGACTTTAATTCTTTCACCAAGATTGATCTTATTGAGCTGTCTAATGCTCCTTTCTCAAATCCTTCAAATAATCCCAGGGCGAGCCAGTTTAAATCATTTTTGGAGGATCAAGTTGCTAAAGGTTTTCCTTCATTGAAGACTGCTCAGTCAATTGTCAAGGTCCACTCTAAAGTTCTTGATCCCACGACAAAACAGCCACTTAGACAAGTGATGTGGCCTGCTACTGCACAAGTGAAGCACGTCCCCATTCTTTAAAACTACCCTGATGGTTCTCTTGCATCCATCTTATATTGGGTGTATGATGAAGGCACAGATGCTGCAGTCATCAAGCTCAAGGAAGATTGCATCCATCTCTATGAGAAGAGGGACTTGCTTCATTTTCGGAAATGGGACATACACCATCTTGCTACTCAACAGATCAAGGTAGCTGAGACTATCTTTGAGCCTGCTGCGAAAGAATACACGGCAATGGGGGCTGAAACTATTGAGAAGCAGATGTGGAATGGAGCAATGGGAAAGTCCGACGTTCTGGTGGTCGATAAGGACTGATTCCAAGCTAGATCCAAACCAAGGGGGATATTGAAGGATCCAGTAAATGGTTTGGTCTAGGCTTTCAGTATTTTTGGTTTAGAATGAGTCTGTAATTATGTTTAAGGGTTGTTTGTTGTTTGTTGGACATTTTGTGTGTTTACGACCGTAAACTGTGTTTATGGCCGTAAACACATTTGCGACCGTAAACCCTGTTTACGGTAGCAAACCCAGTTTACGGTCTGGTCGAGTATATATAGTGGAGGTGTTTGTCTTTAATCATGGTTGATGCCATGGCGTTTACATAGAGTCCTATCGAGTTGTACCACACGATTTTGTGAATATAATCGTGTGCAAGCTTGATTTCTTTCATCTTATTCATATTCTGTGATTGATTGTTGTTTAACTACTGGTGTAGATCCATATTTGGACCTTACAAATGTATTCTTCTAACTTATGTTTATTCACTAAATCCGAAAATTATATGCTAGATTATGGATCTTTCTTTGGATAATTGAATTTGTGACAACTGGAAAATTTTGAGTCACGCAAAGCCTAAAGGGTTTTGTGCATAAGTGTACCCACAACGCATATATGTTGCAAAAAAAATCATTGAAAGCCAACAAGCTCAGACCGAAATCACCCTTTGGTGGGTGACAAAGCTGAAATCACAAGACAAGAACACATGCCAAGGCCGAGAACACCCTTAGGGCGAAAAAACAATTTGTGGACGGATTAGGACCGAAAACACAGCAAGACCAAACCACTAGGACAAAAATCACATGGGGTACAAGGTGATTTCGGTCATTCCTTGGCTGAAATCACCAATTTGATCCCCTCCCAAGCTGATTTTGGTGGATAAAGAAGAAGATAAGGTGTTGACTTTGTGAATTGATGGTTTATCCTCCTTTCCAATGCAAAGTTTACCCAACATGTATCAATGCTAATATCTAACAGTTAACTAGGCAAACTTCACTTCACCTTTTCCTCCTTTAAACAAGAAAGGAAGCATCCACAAATCCCACCATTTCCATTTCTCCTTTCTACTCTAAATTCTCTCAAGTGTTAAGCACCAAGCCTCCAAGGATTAATTCTCCAAGATTGTTCTTAGTAATTTTGGTAAGCTATTCTTGTTGATCTAGTGTTGTATTACACTTTCATGTTAGTTTCATATTATTTACACATATTATTATCTGTAAAAACCCTTAGGATAATATCGATTCCATGGAGTTCATCACCCACATTCAAGTGCTTAGGCTTGGAGATCCTCACACCATCTCTTCAAACAACCCACAAATCCACTCAAGGTGAGTTCATAACCCCCACATTTTCAAGTTTTTCAAGTTTTTAAGAGGGGGGGGATACAAGTAAAGTTTAATTTTTACATAAATATTTGCATATTTCATCTCTATGATAAAGAAGATATTATTTGTATGAGTTATGGTTGTTACCGGTTTTTATACAAGTATTTGTGATATACTAACTTTCATATGCAAAACTAACAAAAACAAAACATAATTTATATTGTAAAAATCATAAGAAAAAAATTATGATTTGTAAATCTACAAGGTTTTTGGAAGCTTTTTACTAAAAATATAGCTTTTCTAACAAAAAGGAGTACATTCTAGTTATTTCACTATTTTGTGTGTTATCACCCACAAATATGATGTTTGACCTTACATTTTCAAAATAGACAAGATTGACTACTATGTATTTATATAAATGATTATATAAATGTTCCTGACAAACAAACATGATAAACTATAATTGGTATATTTTGGGAGTCACAAAGCTACACTATCATTTTAGAAGAAACAAATATTTATTTAAAGGTATACATATTTCACTTACAAGAAAAAGGAGTTTTCATTTCACATAAATCGGTTGATACTGGTTATGAGTCATTTAGCTTCACCGTATGTCACACGACCAAAGTGCTTTCCGCACATTAGGATGCTTATACGTGTTAAATTAGTATTATAATCACTAGTTGTATGTAAACATATGCCTTCATATGTTACTAGGTCATTAAGTGTGTTCAAGTCTTCACTTGACACCAAGCACCCAACCGACACCTCCATCCGATCCACTTACAGCAGGTGAGTTCATACCCCTGAATTGACCTTTTAAATGATGTTAACTGCTTTTATAGAGGGGGAATACAAGTTAAACTGTACAGTTATTAGTTAAATCACATGTTTTTAATAACTGTATAGAAAAATAGATTTGCATGTTAAACTGTTTATCCAGCTTAAAGATTTCCAAATCATGCTTTCAGCTCTTGTTAAAGTATGAATTCCTCTTTTAGATTATTATAAGTATTCGAAAGGTTTTCCAAAGGTTTTCTTCACATAATCTGTTTTATAAAAATCATTTTCAAAGCTGTTATGAAAGGTTTTTCAATGGATTCCAAAGATTTTCAAAACTTGTTTTACAGACTGACATCAAGTCGTAAATTTCTTATGTGTAAAGGTTTTCCAAAGTTTTCATCAGAGTTTTCTTCTATGCTTTTATTTCGTTAAATGCATGCATGTATTTGTATAGTTATATAAATAATGTTTAAAGACTTAGGAAGGCTAGTTCGCCCTATTTCCTTTTCCTCGTTAGGATGTGGTCTGGTGGGTATCTGTGATCCGTCCGAAGGTCGTTTAAACATTAGTTATATATCATGTATACATGTATAGACATAAAGGTTTCCATCGAACAGTTCATTTCCCTTCAGTAGCAGGGGCATCCTTCCATTCATCATTCATAGATCTTTCGTTAAATGCATGCCTGTATTTGTATAGTTATATAAGTAATGTTTAAAAGACTTACGAATGCTAGTTCACCCTATTTCCTTTTCCTCGTTGGGATGTGGTCTGGTGGGTATCGGTTATCCGTCCGAAGGTCGTTTAAACATTAGTTATAAATCATGTATACATGTATAGACATAAAGGATTCCATCAACCAGTTCATTTCCCTTGGGTAGCAAGGGCATCCTTCAAGTCATCATTCATAGACCAGAAACATTAGTAACTATTATAGGAATAGTTAGGAGATTCTATTTACTTTTTCCAGTACGAGAATTTCGATGGAGTCAGTTCATTCGTGAGTCTATATCATTATTCCGATACATATAATAGAATTCGAAATTACAAGATGCATCCTCTGGACACGGATTTCCCCGTTGTCAAGTTGGTAAGCAGAGTCTCCTGGAGAAAGAGCGGGCATTGTGTGTATAGATATATACGGGACTGACACTCCCACACCCTGACTGCTAGCTACAGTCCCCGGCCGACCAAGACAAGCGGTGACAAATGTCACATTCATTTCGACGCTTGCAGGGCGTCAAGTACTGTTTTGTCAATCAGTATGGTTACGAGTATCTCCATTTTTACCTAATAATTCATGGCCTTAAGGTAACAAGAATTATCACTGTATTTCGTTGTTTTAGACTTTGCTAGTTGTATCGTTCATTCGATACTGTCTGGAGTCTGTATTTTCCTTGTTTTAGACTTTGCTAGCTGTGTCGTTCATTCGATACTGTCTGAAGTCTGTATTTCCTTGTTTTAGACTGAGCCAAGCGTATCATTCATTCAATACTTTCCTGGAGTCTATGTTATCTTTTGTTTTAGTCAGCAGTATTATTGCTGAGGTATATATTATTTTCCCCGGGTATTTTACTTGTGATTTTCTCATTTTTCCTTTAAAGTCAATACTGTATTCTAATAATGATAGTAGTTATGGGAAAATTACTCCTTAAAACGTAAATCCATCGTGTCTTGGTAGAAGACTTCTTTTATTTAGAAAATATAGGATTTTCTGGAAAGAACGCTAATACACCGTATATTCTAAACTACTATCTTACATAAAGTTATTTTGAATAAAAATGTGTTTTTATACAAATGACACTAAATACTTATGAACTCACCAGCATTTATAAAAATGCTGATACTCGCTTTCAAAATAACTTGTATTCTCAGGCCAGCGATAGACAGGTACACCCCAGGAGCTTTTGCGAAGTCAGCCTAGAACCGAGCTGCATCTATATTATTCCTTGTATTACTTTGATGTTGCTATGAAATGTAACTTATGTAAAACTATTACTATTAATGCAATGGTTGTTGTACTTTGATTACTATACTACACATGTTGTGATACTTGACATGACGTCATCCACCCTAGAACGTTTCCGTCGTTCCGGTTTTGGGGTGTGACAGATTGGTATCAAAGCATTGTTTATGGTGAGCTCAGCATATCAATTCATGAAAGATATACAGCCTCTAAATACATAGGGATAAAATACTCTGACCAAGAAGAATACTTTAAAATATAACCATATTTTACCAAAGTATAAGAACATCCAGAATCTAAGCACTCGAACAAAAGTATCACAAGATGAAC
This sequence comes from Lactuca sativa, assembly GCF_002870075.4. Classification (NCBI taxonomy): domain Eukaryota; kingdom Viridiplantae; phylum Streptophyta; class Magnoliopsida; order Asterales; family Asteraceae; genus Lactuca; species Lactuca sativa. Next base: position 76,603,906 of record NC_056629.2, on the reverse strand, counting down.
AAATAAAAGTCTTCGAATATTGAGCATTACCGTCAAGCCTGGGTAGTTATGTAATCGTAAGCTGGAATTAATATAACCTGATCAACTACATTTATTTGAGATGCGATGAACGTGTGCTTGGGAGTGATGGTGGTGTTGTAACAGGTCTGAAACTTATCAACTAGGAATGCTAGAGCCAAACATAAAGTTTAAAAATACTATGGGAGTATTTTGGAATACTAAAAGACTCACGTTAGTCCCAGAATCATATTCAGAAGTTAAGAATCAAACAAGAAATTTAAATACCATAGGGGTATTTTAGGATCCATGGATAGCCTTGTGTGAAAAACTAAAAAGATCCTTATTGATATACCTATGATTACAGAGGGTACACTCCCAAGGTTATATATAATAAGGATCCCATAGACTAAGAATGTGTGGTTTCGCTCTACTTCCTTTTCCTCGTTGGGATGTGGATATAGAGTAGTATCACATATTCGAAGGTATGTCGGATCTAAGCTATATATAATTTGTGTACCCTAAGTAATTGTAGCAGGACTCGATATGGATCACCCAGTGAAATGTTAATAATCTCCTAGGATTCTTTAGACATTTCCATTCTCGCACGAACCCTGTAGAAAACCCTATCCACTTCAGTGTTCGACAGAGGAGTTGATTTAGATCCAGGAGAAGTTCATTGAGAAGAATTCCAGTTCGGGAATAAATGAACTAGGACAAGACTATTGAAACCACCAAGTGCCTATACCTTTTAGGGACACCGGTGGAAAATCCGCCTGAACTTCTGAGATTTCCAGTCATCCACCATGCAGCGATGACACTCAAAGTCAGAATCGGAAGTAAGACGGAGTAGAGATTCAGTATGTCTACAAAGGAGGAGAACCATAGGTAACTACCCGAAGAAAACCAACGTCGGTCCCAGTCAAGGATAAGAGGTAGACGGAGGGAGCCAATACATGGAACCCGATAAGTGTCTTTTCCTCGTTATTGTCGCGTTAATACACCCATAAAATAATACAATTTAGTGAGTTAGTGATTACACTACTCACGCTATGTGTTAGGTAAATCGCCTTTTCCCGTTGCAAGTAATACGATTAGAGCGGATCCCCACACCTTGATTGAGAGTGTTTAGCCATAAGTCTTCATGAGTCTTTCTTTCTGCAATCTTCGTTCCGAACTGCCCTCAGATCTTTCCAAAGTCAGAGAGTGAATCTCTCCAATATAAAGATAACTCAGTAGGAACGACTCCTATCTTATGACTTTCCGATACTCTTACTCCTACCTTGAAACTCGGACTACATCATAGGGATGTAGGTCGACACTCAGATAACCAATATCCAAGGCATGGGAAAATTTTATGCCTATTATAGTAAGGATAGATACGTCTAGAGTTAAACATCGTCTCTCATCAGCTTGTGTTCCTTGTCAGTGTAGGAAAACCATGCCTCCAAAGAAGTGTAACCAATCTGCTGGCAAGAAACCGGCTCTCCTATTCGATGAAGCGACGTTCAGAGCTGCAGTCTCGGCAGCCGTAGCAGTTGTCATGGCTCAACTGAATGCTAACAACGCCAATGTTAGCAAGAGCCCTATCAGGGTTTCCGATCTAAGTAATGGACAGCAGCAACCAATGTCTGCATACCCAGCCATCCAAGAACCTCAACCAACTCCACTGAAGAGACATTTCAAGAGCGAGGAAGGAAGTACCTCGACACAAGGACCTTCCAAAGGGAAACATGCTGCAGTAGTCAATACCCCTGTTAACCCTTCCCTCCCGACTTCAAGAAGGCCATACCTAGGAAACCTTCCCAGTTGCAGCAAGTGTGGCTACCATCATCATGGTATCGGTCAAGAACTCTTGTGCGCTAGGTGCGATACATACCTATCGTACCTGCAGAGCCCCGATTGAATTCATAACATCAACCACCAATGTGGGGTCTAGTCCAGTTTGCCATCTATGTGGTGAAATTGGGCACTTCAAGAGGGACTGCCCAACCGAAAGAAACGACAAAGGCACAGGAGGATTCTAACCCTAATACCTAGGGAGAAGCACCAATCAACCTGGTAAAATTTTGGTATGTCTCTCAATCTCAGATAACTAACCGAAAACATTAAAAGGCTAATTCTAAATGTAATTAATCTCCCGTTAAGGCGAAAGTCGCAACACTGTTGTAAGAATTCAAAATTTCATTAGGTAAAGCTATAATGGCTCAGTATATACGTTAAAGCCATGTACAATTAAGATGGATATACCTCAAGTGAGTGATGCTGCCTCATTTCTTGTTCCTCGTTTGGTTGTGGATTTAGGGCGGAGTCACTCAGTCAATAGTTATTCCCACCTTAATTATACATGACTAGTGTATTCCAAGTGATTATGCAGTGACCTCGTGAGAACCCATTCATGAAAAGTACATTATTCCGAAACCTCAGGACCCTCTATAGTTTCCACGTCGACTCTATCAGTCCATGTATCCGCGACAGTGATACACGGGACAAAATCCGAGACACCGAGAACTTGTGTGCTCGTTCAGCACATGGCCCTATCGACCCTCATTCTATATCATGTCGATGTATGCCAACTTCGACGCCTCTATCAATCATGGTCCGACTCAGTGCAACCATGTGTAAATTCCTACTGCTGTGTAAAAAGAACTTTCCCCATAGCCATTTCAGCAAATAAAGGTTCTTCCGAACAAAATAATTAAACCTAATGCGATCCGCCAGTCGTCTCTCTTATCTAAAACCTCCCGAAATACCCCTGAGTAGGGTATCACGCGCTGTTAACCAATCCTTCTTTAGACAAATAGAACCCGAAGAGAAAGACACTACAGGCATTCCATAAGACGATAACCACCTGAAACCTACTCCGTAGATCCCCCAGACAGACCCGTAGCACCTCACAATCAAGTTCGTGAATCAAGAGGAAAGAACTCATGGGAACGACTACTATTAACTGGGTATATGCATAAGAGTGGTATATAATTTGGATCAAAAAGATTTAAGATGTGTGCTACCTCCCTACTCCCTGTTCCTCGTTTGGTTTTGGGTCTAGGGTGGAGTCACACAACTGTGTTGGATATAGTGTCTAAGTCCATAACTATATTTGGTATGTACTTGACCCGACCCGGCATGGTCCATTTGGGTTCCACTTCACCCGAACAATTTATGGATAATATTCGAGAATAGTACAATTTATGATTTATTAATATATTATAAGTTCTAATATATTAATTAAGATCATATTATATAATTAGTATTGATCTATAATTAATCTAGGATTAATTTAGAGATCAAAGATATTACTAATTAAATATGGGCTTCTATATTTATATAGTGTGGGCTAATTCTTATTTGGAATGGGCTAGGCTTGCATGGAAAAGTCCATGGATACTACATGAAGCTTTAACCCATGGATCTCATGGAAATGAAGAGACATGGGTATTAGGGTTTACATGGATGTAACCCTAATCCACCACACTATATAAAGGAGGCTTTGGTTCTTGAAATCAAGCTAGTGAACACTAGTTGACACTTGTTGAGGTGAGGGCCGATTTCAAGATAGTAGTGACTATTCTCTCAAAGTTCCAAGTTTGTGGTGATTTGTGATTTCCATTTGAGGCATCCACACTATTGGTGCTAGGCTCTAAAACTCCAAGCAATCAACTACTACTACAAGGTAAGTGTTTCTACTAGCTTTATTTGATTCATGTTCCCCATGCCATGCTAGTTAGGATATGAACCTTGGAAAAATAATTATTTGCATGTATCTTAGACAAACATAGATCCAAGGTTTATTAGGGTTGCATGTACACTTAGGAAGTGTTAGAATGCTCAAAACCCAACAGTGGTAACAGAGCCTAGGCTTGTTTGTTTGATACTTGATGCAAATTAGTTGGAAAAGTCGAAAAACTTGTTGTCTGCCTGATGAACTCGCCGAGTCCATGGGGGGACTCGCCGAGTTCATGTGTATCTTCAACCTACTCGCCGAGTAGGTTCATGCACTCGGCGAGTAGGAGCCACAGAGTGCAGATTTTCGACTTTAGTTGCTGGAAATGGACTAGAAACATTACCCTAAACTGTTTTGGTACTTGAAAACTTGTTTTAGATGGTGTAATTTCTTTGCTAATCCATTTACAACAACTAGTTATCAAAATTACAAAGTTTTAAGTGTAACTTTTGATTAATGAAAGTGTTCATATTCATGTTCTTGATCTTATGATGTTTAGATGATCATAGGAATTATTTGTAACCTATGTGGTAGATTAATTCATGATCATTATGTGTTTTAATGGAGTCCATAACTTGTCCTCAAGTTATGGAAAACCAAAAGTCACTTGAATTAAAACCATTAAAAGAACACAAGAGTTAGAAAAATGAAGAGTCTTCATTTTTTTTATTACTCTATTAAACTCATAAGTTACAAGAAATGAAAAGTTTTGAAAGTTTACAAAACTTGCCCTCAAGTTTTGGAACAAGTAAAGTCATATTAAAAACTTTAGTTCCAACCCTTAGAATTTTAAAAGTTAAAATTCAACCTTTATACTTATAATATTATAAGTTAATAATATATATATATATATATATATATATATATATATATATATATATATATATATATATATATATATATATATATATATATAAGATTAAAGTCGTCTTACCGCTAGTACGCCTCATTCACGAAGCCGGTCTATAAGGTGGGTATAAGGTTGTTGCCTATAAAATCGCAACTTAATGGGTGTCCACTCTCACCCACCGCTTGCTTGACTGGTGGAGGGTCGTTATCCGAACGGGTAAGACAAGGACTTATAAATTCTCATTAAAAGTATGATGCATATTATAAAGTAACTAAATGTTTTATTAAATTCCCAATCTTAGTTACTTTAAGAAAAATGTGAATAAGGTGCTAATCCATGAAATTACACTTTACACTTTGTGTAAGTCGTTAGTGGAGCGTGTATGGTTAACCGGCATACTAACTTGGACTTAACAAGGTAGGTAAAGGGTGACTTAATATTTATCATAGTATCGATGGAGCGTGTGTGGTTAACCGGCACATCGATTGAGGGGTAATTTATTAAGGGTACCACGTAAGTTGCATGGTTACTTCACACCTCGTTTTGTGATCCTCGGCATCCCAATCACAAAACTTGGAGGGCACACTCGAGATTGAAACATGCCTTTGAAAAGTTCATTGAATCTCAAAAGAATCTAGGAGTTTCTTAGAACCAAATTAAATATTTTAATATTTCGACTTTGGTGGAAATTGGTGAATCGTCATTCACCTACCTTTCAAATATGTTATAGCTTGGATTACGGCATACCTCTTCTAAGTTATAATATATTGTGATTGGATCCTAGCCTTAATATTACATTTGGGTGTATTATTAAGGACTCTCTTAATATCTAAACTAATCTTGTCCTCTTCCTTCAGATGTCCTCAAACAATGCTGCTTCTGGCTCTAATCCTAATGGCTCCTTTACCCTTATGAACTTGTGTGGGAAAGTCACTTTTGATGGATCCAACTTCAATGAGTGGATCAGAAACATCAGGATGATTACCCGCTACGAGGACAAAGAATATGTCATTGACAAGGAGCTTAAGGAGATTGATGAGACCACTGTAACTCCCTAGGAGATCGCTGACTTTTAGGCACATGAAAGGGATGCTACGAAAGTGGCGTGCATCATGATGGCCACTATGACAGTGGAACTCGAAAAGTCCTATGAGGATTTCTACCCTTATGAAATGCACCAAGATCTGATGGAAAGATACCATCAAAGTGCATGACAAGAGAGGTATGAAATTATCTCCTCCATGATAACAACTCGCATGAAGGATGGTGAACCCATCATGGGCCACATGTAGAAAATGCAAAGATTAGTGGACCGTTTGCTGAAACTAAATGTGAACTTCCCTGAGGAGCTTGCAAATTGCAATAGATATCATTTTGCACTCCTTACCTTCATGTTATGATCAATTCCGCATGACATACCATATGAACAAGGAAGAGGTCACACTCAGCAAACTTCAAGGACTCTGAAAGACCGCGGAAAGTGGTCTTAAGGGTAAGGCGGTTGTTACTACTCCTACTCCTACCAACTCCGCCCCTGTCTTGGCAATCGAGAAAGGACGAGGGAAGAAGAGAAAGAGTTCTTCGAAGGGTACCAAGGTTAGGACCCTTGATGGATCTTCTTCAAGTGGAACCAAGAAAGGTTTCATCACTCCTTCTTCTGACCCAAAAGAGGCTAAATGCTTCTATTGCAATGAAAAGGCTCATTGGAAGCGGAACTGCCCAAAGTACCAGCAAGATGTGAAGGATGGGAAAGTTAAACCCAACCATGCAAGTATTTACACTATCTTATCTAATAACTCACTCCATTCTAATTCTTGGGTCCTTGATACCGGTTGTGGTATTCATATATGTTCTGATTTATAGGGACTAAGAAGAAGTGAGGATGTGGAGCAAGGAAGAATAAACTTGATCATGGGAAACAGGAAAGCTTCACCTGTCACCAAGATTGGAGTTTATACTTTATCGCTAAGTAGTGGGTTTAGTTTAGATTTGAATAAGTGTTGTTATTCGCCAGAAATGGCAAGAAATATTATTTCCTTTCATGCATTGTATAAACAAGGTTTCACCTTCTCATTTGATAATGAAGTTGGTTCGATCAATGCTTTCTTTAATAATGTTCTTTATTTTAAAGCATTACCTTGTGATGGCGTATATGAAACAGTATCTGTGGTTGATAACTTAGGAAATAATGTATGGTGTATTGATTCTATTAATAATAATAACTTGGATAAAGCATCATTATGGCATTGTCGTCTTGGACATATAAGCAAGAAACGCATAGGCCAACTCCAAAAGGATGGAGTCTTGGAGTCGTTTGACCTAAAGTCGGATGATAGTTGCGAATCATGCTTACTTGGAAAAATGACAAAGTCACCCTTCACAAGTTCTTGTGAGAGGGGTGAAGGTTTGTTGGACCTTGTACACACGGATGTGTGTGGACCATTCAAACATGCCACATGGGATGCTAATCGTTATTATTTGACTTTTACTGATGATTATAGTAGATATGGATATGTCTACTTAATCAAGCATAAGTCAGAGACTTTCGAAAGCTTTAAGGAATATAAACAGGAAGTCGAGAATCAACTGGGCAGGAACATTAAGATGCTTCGATCCAATCGAGGTGGTGAGTATCTTAGTTCAGAGTTCCTCAACTATCTTAGGGAATGTGGGATTGTCTCACAATTGACACCTCCCAGGACACCACAGTTGAATGGTGTAGCTGAGAGGCATAATCGAACCTTGTTGGACATGGTTTGTTCCATGATGAGTCGAGCTTCGCTACCAATCTCATTTTGGGGGTATGCCTTAGAGACTGCCGCCCATATCCTTAATCTAGTCCCTACAAAGAAAGTTGCCAAAACTCCTCACGAGATGTGGACTAGTAAAGTACCTAAACTAGACCACATCAAGATTTGGGGTTGCGAGGCTTTTGTGAGGCGCGAGTCTCATGATAAGCTAGAACCCCGAAGCAAGAGGTGTATTTTCATCGACTACCCACAAAGATCCTTTGGTTACCTCTTCTACAGACCTAGTGATAATGTGGTCTTTGTAGCAAGAAGAGGAGTCTTTCGAGAGAGAGAATTTATAAGCCAAGGAGACAGTGGGAGGCAAATTGACCTTGAAGAACTTCAAGAGTCAAGCGGTGAAGGAACTTCAAACACTAGCCCTCAACTTGAGGAGGAAACTCCTGTTGAGCCAGTTGACGAGTCTGTACCTCTGAGGCGTTCCACGAGAGTTAGGAATGAACCTGAGCATTACTATGGTTTCCATATTACTGCGGAAGGTGAGACACTTATTAGTGATGAGACACTAGTAGGTCTGGATGAACCTAACAGCTACGAGGAAGCCATGGCAGGCCCCGAGTCTGCTAAATGGAAAGAGGCTATGGATAGCGAGATACAATCCATGTATGACAATCAAGTTTGGAACTTGGTTGAGAATGTACCAGGTTGTAAGACTGTAGGGTGCAAATGGATCTTCAAGAAGAAGACCGACATGGCTGGTAATGTACACACTTATAAGGCACGACTGGTTGCAAAAGGTTATTCTCAAACTCCGGGAGTTGATTATGATGAAACCTTTTCACCAGTGGCCAAGATAAAATCTATTAGGGTTCTGTTAGCCATTGCTGCATTTCATGACTATGAAATATGGCAAATGGATGTCAAAACCGCTTTCCTTAATGGAAAGTTCGCTGAAGATGTTTATATGGTTCAGCCAGAGGGTTTTGTCAGTACAGAGTACCCCAATAGAGTGTGTAAACTCGAGAAATCCATTTATGGATTGAAGCAAGCACCTCACAGATGGAATCTTTGCTTCGATGAATAGGTCAAGGAATTTGGCTTTTCTAGGAGTGAAGATGAATCTTGTGTCTACATCAAGGCTAGTGGGAGCATAGTCAGTTTTTTGGTACTGTATGTGGATGACATACTACTCATAGGAAATGACATCCCAACCCTGTAGGAAGTAAAGTCCTGGCTTGGGAAGTGTTTCGCTATGAAGGACCTTGGTGAAGCTGCCTATATCCTAGGGATAAGGATTTTGAGAAACAGGAGTAAACGACTAATTGGACTTAGTCAAAGCACCTATGTGGAAAAAGTGTTGAAAAGATTCAACATGAATAATTCCAAGAAATGTGAGTAAACCATTCAGAGTAACGCCAGATTGAGTAAGACACAAAGCCCTAGTACTGAGGCTGAGATAGCAGAAATGAGTCGACTACCTTATGCTTCAGCTGTAGGATCGATCATGTATGCTATGACGTGTACTCGAACTGATGTAGCCTTTGCTTTGAGCATGCTTAGCAGGTATCAGGGGAACCCTGGCAAGGCACACTGGATTGCGGTAAAGAATATCCTCAAGTACCTGCGAAGGACTAAGGACTGGCTCCTTACCCTTGGTGGGAGTGATGACTTGAGAGTTGTAGGGTATAGTGATGCTAGCTTCCAGACTGATAGGGATAATTTCCGCTCTCAGTCGGGCTGGGTCTTTACCTTAAACGGCGGGGTAATTACTTGGAAAAGTTCCAAGCAGGAGACAGTGGCTGATTCTACTTGTGAATCAGAGTATATAGCAGCAAGCGAGGCAGCAAAGGAGGCTATATGGCTAAAGAACTTCATCGGAGACCTTGGAGTTGTACCAGCTATAAAAGAGCTAATGTAGATTTTCTGTGACAGCAATAGTGCGGTTGCCTTAGCCAAGGAACCAAGAGATCATGGGAGATCCAGGCACATTGACAGAAAATATCACTTCATCAGACATCGAATAGAAGTAGGAATCCTCATGGCAATGAGGGTATCATCGGATGAGAACCCAACAGATCCCCTCACGAAGGGACTGAGTAGGGTTAAGTATCTCCAGCATGCTCGGAGCATAGGGCTGAAGGATGATATAAGTTTTAGTAGTTAGATAAATTATGAAATTTGAAAAGTGTAATTGACATTAGATGATGAATAAAAGGTGTTTTATTTATGAGTAAAGTGTTGCTATCTCTTGTCGATCGTTTACTATATTTCTTTGCATGTTTTGACTTCCAGAATAATTATGATTGGTATATCATATTATTCAAACCTCCACAGTCAGTCATATGTCGGAAGTAGGTATGAATCAAGACTGTCATGATTGGTTGCAGAGGTCTAAGGTGTTGGACATGGCTACAACAATCATAAGTGCTCATAAGTTCTGAGCATTGGACTCAACCCATGCTAACTGGAATCACTTCATGGAATTTTATCTCGAGTGATCGTGAGATGGTAATATCATATAAGTCTTCAAACCTAGAGATATGATTTGTTACTTACGAGTTGATTATGCATTGATTGTACGTAAACGCATTGGTAACTCGATGTTATAAAATGTGCCTTTGTGTATAATTCAATGAGTAGTAGAACAAGTATATGAGTCGAAGTTGATCTGTTCCTTCTAGGATTAGAAGCTTATATCGGGGCCCCTCGATGATTGTGTTTTGACCTATGTACCGGGCCCGGTCAGAACTAAATTGATGTGTTCAGTTAAGTTATATGTCAAACAAACCGGAAATCAGGAAACAAATGTTGGACAATAAGTAAGACCATGTTCCATGTATTTGTCCGTCTGATATCTTGAACAGAGGATTATATGATCACTTATCTAAATGGCGCGTTCTAGTTCAACAGAGTTTAAAGAGCTACGATTGTTGATCGGTTCCTGAAGTCACTTGCAACTATAGTTATTAGTCTTATCCAAGTGGGAGACTGTTGGATATAGTGTCTAAGTCCATAACTATCTTTGGTATGTACTTGACCCGACCCGACATGGTCCATTTGGGTTGCACTTCACCCGAACAATTTATGGATAATATTTGAGAATAGTACAAGTTATGATTTATTAATATATTATAAGTTCTAATATATTAATATAAGATCATATTATTTAATTAGTATTGATCTATAATTAATCTAGGATTAATTTAGAGATCAAAGATGTTACTAATTAAATATGGAATTCTATATTTATATAGTGTGGGCTAATGCTTATTTGGAATGGGCTAGGCTTGCATGGAAAAGTCCATGGATACTTCATGGAGCTTTAACCCATGGATCTCATGGAAATGAAGAGACATGGGTATTAGGGTTTACATGGCTGTAACCCTAATCCACCACACGATATAAACGAGGCTTTGGTTCTTGAAATCAAGCTAGTGAACACTAGTTGATACTTGTTGAGGTGAGGGCCGATTTCAAGATAGTAGTGACTATTCTCTCAAAGTTCCAAGTTTGTGGTGATTTTTGATTTCCATTTGAGGCATCCACACTATTGGTGCTAGGCTCTAAAACTCCAAGCAATCAACTACTACTACAAGGTAAGTGTTTCTACTAGCTTTATTTGATTCATGTTCCCCATGCCATGCTAGTTAGGATATGAACCTTGGAAAAAATAATTATTTTCATGTATCTTAGACAAACATAGATCCAAGGTTTATTAGGGTTCAATGTACACTTAGGAAGTGTTAGAATGCTCAAAACCCAACAAACTGAACATCCTGCTAACCTCAATTATATACTACTTGCATACACCAAGTATTAGTGGTTAAGCTAAGTATGAGCTCTACCATGAATCCGAAATTGTTGTCATCCCGGTTAAGCCAATATAGTAGCCAACACCCTCAGTTGGTAAAGAAGTCTGAGTCGTAAGAGTCAAGGACATTGACTACGACCATCCATTCATGCTTAATCCCACGAATTAAGCATCTCAGCAGATATCCCGGAAACTTGGAAGCTGCGATAAGATAAGCTCTGAGAAGAGTGGATCAGGAAATTAGAAGTTCCGAGTGATGGAACCCTATACTCTCTAGATTTGACCTAGACCGAGAAAACTCAGAACCTTCGGAAGAGTAGTTGCAAAAGACGCTCGCACTACTCAGGCACTTCGTCCACATCGTTAATGACAAATAGTGCCTAGGACACTCCGCCTCCCCACGTGAAAGGAGTCACCATCACCCTGTAGACGATAGACTGCATTCTCAGAAGTTAATACTAGAATGCCAAGAACCACAACATAACCTCCGCAGCCAAGAATACTTGAATAAAGTCCAAAAGTAAGTTGTGTTAAGCCTCGTAACCCAGATCCCGAAGAGACTTCATACTCAACACCAGTCTAGGTGTTGTTCGATGGGGTATACAAGAAAACGTGCTTTCTGGAACTGGAATAAACCAACACCTTGGAGAATAGGGCATACCTTAGAGATTCATTAGACTACTAGGTGTTCCAAGAATACTATCTCACACAGAAATAGTAGAACCACCTCCCGAGATAGTCCAACACTTCAGAAAATCTCTAAGGATTTAGTTAACACTAAGTAGAGCTTGCTATTCATGAAATAGCAAAGCAAGTAAGAGCTTGATTCTTTCCCGATAAGAATCATATTGTGAAAGCACCAACCAGACGATGATGAGGAGTCTTAAAACTTCCTAAAAACAATCGTCTGCTAAAACCCTATCTCACCAATCCTGGGAGTTTCCTTTAGAAACACCTCGAGGATCAGAAGTGCATATTCATTTTGCACGAGGCTGAGATAGACCCCCCCTGCAGCAAACAGATACCCGTAGACACCCCATATGAACAAGGAAGAGGTCACACTCAGCAAACTTCAAGGACTCTGAAAGACCGCGGAAAGTGGTCTTAAGGGTAAGGCGGTTGTTACTACTCCTACTCCTACCAACTCCGCCCCTGTCTTGGCAATCGAGAAAGGACGAGGGAAGAAGAGAAAGAGTTCTTCGAAGGGTACCAAGGTTAGGACCCTTGATGGATCTTCTTCAAGTGGAACCAAGAAAGGTTTCATCACTCCTTCTTCTGACCCAAAAGAGGCTAAATGCTTCTATTGCAATGAAAAGGCTCATTGGAAGCGGAACTGCCCAAAGTACCAGCAAGATGTGAAGGATGGGAAAGTTAAACCCAACCATGCAAGTATTTACACTATCTTATCTAATAACTCACTCCATTCTAATTCTTGGGTCCTTGATACCGGTTGTGGTATTCATATATGTTCTGATTTATAGGGACTAAGAAGAAGTGAGGATGTGGAGCAAGGAAGAATAAACTTGATCATGGGAAACAGGAAAGCTTCACCTGTCACCAAGATTGGAGTTTATACTTTATCGCTAAGTAGTGGGTTTAGTTTAGATTTGAATAAGTGTTGTTATTCGCCAGAAATGGCAAGAAATATTATTTCCTTTCATGCATTGTATAAACAAGGTTTCACCTTCTCATTTGATAATGAAGTTGGTTCGATCAATGCTTTCTTTAATAATGTTCTTTATTTTAAAGCATTACCTTGTGATGGCGTATATGAAACAGTATCTGTGGTTGATAACTTAGGAAATAATGTATGGTGTATTGATTCTATTAATAATAATAACTTGGATAAAGCATCATTATGGCATTGTTGTCTTGGACATATAAGCAAGAAACGCATAGGCCAACTCCAAAAGGATGGAGTCTTGGAGTCGTTTGACCTAAAGTCGGATGATAGTTGCGAATCATGCTTACTTGGAAAAATGACAAAGTCACCCTTCACAGGTTCTTGTGAGAGGGGTGAAGGTTTGTTGGACCTTGTACACATGGATGTGTGTGGACCATTCAAACATGCCACATGGGATGCTAATCGTTATTATTTGACTTTTACTGATGATTATAGTAGATATGGATATGTCTACTTAATCAAGCATAAGTCAGAGACTTTCGAAAGGTTTAAGGAATATAAACAGGAAGTCGAGAATCAATTGGGCAGGAACATTAAGATGCTTCGATCCAATCGAGGTGGTGAGTATCTTAGTTCAGAGTTCCTCAACTATCTTAGGGAATGTGGGATTGTCTCACAATTGACACCTCCCAGGACACCACAGTTGAATGGTGTAGCTGAGAGGCATAATCGAACCTTGTTGGACATGGTTTGTTCCATGATGAGTCGAGCTTCGCTACCAATCTCATTTTGGGGGTATGCCTTAGAGACTGCCGCCCATATCCTTAATCTAGTCCCTACAAAGAAAGTTGCCAAAACTCCTCACGAGATGTGGACTGGTAAAGTACCTAAACTAGACCACATCAAGATTTGGGGTTGCGAGGCTTTTGTGAGGCGCGAGTCTCATGATAAGCTAGAACCCCGAAGCAAGAGGTGTATTTTCATCGACTACCCACAAAGATCCTTTGGTTACCTCTTCTACAGACCTAGTGATAATGTGGTCTTTGTAGCAAGAAGAGGAGTCTTTCGAGAGAGAGAATTTATAAGCCAAGGAGACAGTGGGAGGCAAATTGACCTTGAAGAACTTCAAGCGTCAAGCGGTGAAGGAACTTCAAACACTAGCCCTCAACTTGAGGAGGAAACTCCTGTTGAGCCAGTTGACGAGTCTGTACCTCTGAGGCGTTCCACGAGAGTTAGGAATGAACCTGAGCATTACTATGGTTTCCATATTACTGCCGAAGGTGAGACACTTATTAGTGATGAGACACTAGTAGGTCTGGATGAACCTAACAGCTACGAGGAAGCCATGGCAGGCCCCGAGTCTGCTAAATGGAAAGAGGCTATGGATAGCGAGATACAATCCATGTATGACAATCAAGTTTGGAACTTGGTTGAGAATGTACCAGGTTGTAAGACTGTAGGGTGCAAATGGATCTTCAAGAAGAAGACCGACATGGCTGGTAATGTACACACTTATAAGGCACGACTGGTTGCAAAAGGTTATTCTCAAACTCCGGGAGTTGATTATGATGAAACCTTTTCACCAGTGGCCAAGATAAAATCTATTAGGGTTCTGTTAGCCATTGCTGCATTTCATGACTATGAAATATGGCAAATGGATGTCAAAACCGCTTTCCTTAATGGAAAGTTCGCTGAAGATGTTTATATGGTTCAGCCAGAGGGTTTTGTCAGTACAGAGTACCCCATAGAGTGTGTAAACTCGAGAAATCCATTTATGGATTGAAGCAAGCACCTCACAGATGGAATCTTTGCTTCGATGAAAAGGTCAAGGAATTTGGCTTTTCTAGGAGTGAAGATGAATCTTGTGTCTACATCAAGGCTAGTGGGAGCATAGTCAGTTTTTTGGTACTGTATGTGGATGACATACTACTCATAGGAAATGACATCCCAACCCTGTAGGAAGTAAAGTCCTGGCTTGGGAAGTGTTTCGCTATGAAGGACCTTGGTGAAGCTGCCTATATCCTAGGGATAAGGATTTTGATAAACAGGAGTAAACGACTAATTGGACTTAGTCAAAGCACCTATGTGGAAAAAGTGTTGAAAAGATTCAACATGAATAATTCCAAGAAATGTGAGTAAACCATTCAGAGTAACGCCAGATTGAGTAAGACACAAAGCCCTAGTACTGAGGCTGAGATAGCAGAAATGAGTCGACTACCTTATGCTTCAGCTGTAGGATCGATCATGTATGCTATGACGTGTACTCGAACTGATGTAGCCTTTGCTTTGAGCATGCTTAGCAGGTATCAGGGGAACCCTGGCAAGGCACACTGGACTGCGGTAAAGAATATCCTCAAGTACCTGCGAAGGACTAAGGACTGGCTCCTTACCCTTGGTGGGAGTGATGACTTGAGAGTTGTAGGGTATAGTGATGCTAGCTTCCAGACTGATAGGGATAATTTCCGCTCTCAGTCGGGCTGGGTCTTTACCTTAAACGGCGGGGTAATTACTTGGAAAAGTTCCAAGCAGGAGACAGTGGCTGATTCTACTTGTGAATCAGAGTATATAGCAACAAGCGACGCAGCAAAGGAGGCTATATGGCTAAAGAACTTCATCGGAGACCTTGGAGTTGTACCAGCTATAAAAGAGCTAATGTAGATTTTCTGTGACAGCAATAGTGCGGTTGCCTTAGCCAAGGAACCAAGAGATCATGGGAGATCCAGGCACATTGACAGAAAATATCACTTCATCAGACATCGAATAGAAGTAGGAATCCTCATGGCAATGAGGGTATCATCGGATGAGAACCCAACAGATCCCCTCACGAAGGGACTGAGTAGGGTTAAGTATCTCCAGCATGCTCGGAGCATAGGGCTGAAGGATGATATAAGTTTTAGTAGTTAGATAAATTATGAAATTCGAAAAGTGTAATTGACATTAGATGATGAATAAAAGGTGTTTTATTTATGAGTAAAGTGTTGCTATCTCTTGTCGATCGTTTACTATATTTCTTTGCATGTTTTGACTTCCAGAATAATTATGATTGGTATATCATATTATTCAAACCTCCACAGTCAGTCATATGTCGGAAGTAGGTATGAATCAAGACTGTCATGATTGGTTGCAGAGGTCTAAGGTGTTGGACATGGCTACAACAATCATAAGTGCTCATAAGTTCTGAGCATTGGACTCAACCCATGCTAACTGGAATCACTTCATGGAATTTTATCTCGAGTGATCGTGAGATGGTAATATCATATAAGTCTTCAAACCTAGAGATATGATTTGTTACTTACGAGTTGATTATGCATTGATTGTACGTAAACGCATTGGTAACTCGATGTTATAAAATGTGCCTTTGTGTATAATTCAATGAGTAGTAGAACAAGTATATGAGTCGAAGTTGATCTGTTCCTTCTAGGATTAGAAGCTTATATCAGGGCCCCTCGATGATTGTGTTTTGACCTATGTACCGGGCCCGGTCAGAACTAAATTGATGTGTTCAGTTAAGTTATATGTCAAACAAATCGGAAATCAGGAAACAAATGCTGGACAATAAGTAAGACCATGTTCCATGTATTTGTCCGGCTGATATCTTGAACAGAGGATTATATGATCACTTATCTAAATAGCGCGTTCTAGTTCAACAGAGTTTAAAGAGCTACGATTGCTGATCGGTTCCTAAAGTCACTTGCAACTATAGTTATTAGACTTATCCAAGTGGGAGACAGTTGGATATAGTGTCTAAGTCCATAACTATCTTTGGTATGTACTTGACCCGACCCGGCATGGTCCATTTGGTTTGCACTTCACCCGAACAATTTATGGATAATATTTGAGAATAGTACAAGTTATGATTTATTAATATATTATAAGTTCTAATATATTAATATAAGATCATATTATTTAATTAGTATTGATCTATAATTAATCTAGGATTAATTTAGAGATCAAAGATGTTACTAATTAAATATGGAATTCTATATTTATATAGTGTGGGCTAATGCTTATTTGGAATGGGCTAGGCTTGCATGGAAAAGTCCATGGATACTTCATGGAGCTTTAACCCATGGATCTCATGGAAATGAAGAGACATGGGTATTAGGGTTTACATGGCTGTAACCCTAATCCACCACACGATATAAACGAGGCTTTGGTTCTTGAAATCAAGCTAGTGAACACTAGTTGACACTTGTTGAGGTGAGGGCCGATTTCAAGATAGTAGTGACTATTCTCTCAAAGTTCCAAGTTTGTGGTGATTTGTGATTTCCATTTGAGGCATCCACACTATTGGTGCTAGGCTCTAAAACTCCAAGCAATCAACTACTACTACAAGGTAAGTGTTTCTACTAGCTTTATTTGATTCATGTTCCCCATGCCATGCTAGTTAGGATATGAACCTTGGAAAAAATAATTATTTGCATGTATCTTAGACAAACATAGATCCAAGGTTTATTAGGGTTGCATGTACACTTAGGAAGTGTTAGAATGCTCAAAACCCAACAAACTGAACATCCTGCTAACCTCAATTATATACTACTTGCATACACCAAGTATTAGTGGTTAAGCTAAGTATGAGCTCTACCATGAATCCGAAATTGTTGTCATCCCGGTTAAGCCAATATAGTAGCCAACACCCTCAGTTGGTAAAGAAGTCTGAGTCGTAAGAGTCAAGGACATTGACTACGACCATCCATTCATGCTTAATCCCACGAATTAAGCATCTCAGCAGATATCCCGGAAACTTGGAAGCTGCGATAAGATAAGCTCTGAGAAGAGTGGATCAGGAAATTAGAAGTTCCGAGTGATGGAACCCTATACTCTCTAGATTTGACCTAGACCGAGAAAACTCAGAACCTTCGGAAGAGTAGTTGCAAAAGACGCTCGCACTACTCAGGCACTTCGTCCACATCGTTAATGACAAATAGTGCCTAGGACACTCCGCCTCCCCACGTGAAAGGAGTCACCATCACCCTGTAGACGATAGACTGCATTCTCAGAAGTTAATACTAGAATGCCAAGAACCACAACATAACCTCCGCAGCCAAGAATACTTGAATAAAGTCCAAAAGTAAGTTGTGTTAAGCCTCGTAACCCAGATCCCGAAGAGACTTCATACTCAACACCAGTCTAGGTGTTGTTCGATGGGGTATACAAGAAAACGTGCTTTCTGGAACTGGAATAAACCAACACCTTGGAGAATAGGGCATACCTTAGAGATTCATTAGACTACTAGGTGTTCCAAGAATACTATCTCACACAGAAATAGTAGAACCACCTCCCGAGATAGTCCAACACTTCAGAAAATCTCTAAGGATTTAGTTAACACTAAGCAGAGCTTGCTATTCATGAAATAGCAAAGCAAGTAAGAGCTTGATTCTTTCCCGATAAGAATCATATTGTGAAAGCACCAACCAGACGATGATGAGGAGTCTTAAAACTTCCTAAAAACAATCGTCTGCTAAAACCCTATCTCACCAATCCTGAGAGTTTCCTTTAGAAACACCTCGAGGATTAGAAGTGCAGAATTCATTTTGCACGAGGCTGAGATAGACCCCCCCCCTGCAGCAAACAGATACCCGTAGACACCCAATTCATCTGATGATCCAGAAAACCTCCGAGGACCAATCAGCAAGAAACACGAATCCAAGGACAACCTGAACTTTCTAAGAACCAACCTGAAGGACTACATCCTCAGTAAGAGAGAACTTTTAAAACATCAAAATAGCGATCGCGCCAGTGATGATCTCGCCATAGAAGTACACTTCGTTCTAAGTAAGGAAAAGCTCTACCATCCCGTGAGCTTAGGACCATCCGAGATTCTTTACAAAATTGGTCCAACCCTCGTCAGACCACGACTACTTTCGGAAATTCCATAAGTTTCACCCCAAATCAATCCACTTCTTCGACTTGAAAAGTGTTTGCCTGACGTCACTCTTTATATCCCACTCATCTTGATAGAAATCATTGGGAACCCTAACTTCGTAGACGAACCTATAGGAATCGCTAACTGAACGAAACGAAATCTGCATCCCGTAAGTGAAAGTTTGTTAGAACGCCAAGCAAAGGCCAGAGTTCGCTTGGGAGTGCAAAGACCAACCGAATAGGAAGTACCCTCATCTCTCTAGCCGAAAGTTCATGCCACTTCCTTGCCTAAACCCAAATTTCGGGACGAAATTCCCTCTAACGGGCGGATGATGTGACAACCCGAAATTTATCACGGCACTTTAACCTCTCCTTCCATTAATAAAACTCGCTTTATTAAATTGTCCGTTAACCTTTTTGATTAGGTTAATTAAATTGGGACTTTTTATGACTTCATAAGAATTGGAACAAATTAGAAACACGCTCAATATTCCCTTGAAAGGTTTTAGTTACAAACAAGTCAAATTACGACCATTTAATCGGGTGCGACCAAAAGCCCCGTTTAACGTCAGTATCGGGTAGATTTCCTCTGAGCCACGAACTCAAACCCTATATAAGGGTGAGTGGGCTCCATTTGAAACCTTTCCACCCTCTCTCTACTCTCTGTCTCTCTATAAAGCCGGTTTTGATCCAAAAACGCCTCTTTCAAGCTCCAATCTAGTAAGTGATCTACCCTAACTTGTTGTTTAGCTCATTTAACATGAAAATTCGTGTTTAAAACATCCAAAAGTGGCAAAATCATGTGTTTATGGCCCAAGAACTCTCTTGGACCACAAACACCCATAAGTGGGGTTTTGAAGCCCCAAAACCCTTCTAAATCACTCCTAGGGCTTAGATATGACTTGTGGATTTGCATGTATGAGCTTAGAACCCCAAAATCATATCATACGGAGAGTAAAATTGAGTTTACGGCCTAAGAACACTCTTGGAATGTAAACCCCTCTTCATGATCCGTGAACACCTTTTAAGGTGTTAAATTTGCCCTTAAACACCTCCTAAGGCTTGGGTAAATGTCTAGAATCAACCACCAATGAAGTAAGGGCATTAAACATCAAGGAAACTATGGACTTAGGAGTTTACGGCCTTAAACCCCCCAAGGATTGGTCTTTGGGCCGTAAACTCCCTTAAGAAGGCCAAATGATGCCTTAACTTCCCCATATGGCTTGGAATAATGCATAGAACCCTATAACCCTATATTCTTGCATTTAAGACCTTAAATCACGAAGTGAAAGACCAAGTGAGAGTTTATAGCCGTAAACTCTATGTTTACAGCCGTGAACTCCCTTAAATGGTCCATTTGGAGCATTAACCCATTCCTATGCCATAGCTTTGAACCTAGCCAAATTCTACAAGTGATATAAGACCTTTATTCATCCAATAACACACCACCCACGAGTTTAGGGCCGTAAAATCCTGGGGATATGGTCTTAGGGCCGAAATCTCCATAAAGAGTTTACTCTTGAAGAGTAAACTCCCTAACTAGGCCATACACTCCCTTATTGCAACCCACTAGCCTCCTAGCACTTGACCAAAGTGTATTCCGCACATTAGGATGCTTATACGTGTTAAATTAGTATAATAATCACTAATTGTATGAAAACATATGCCTTCATATGTTACTAGGTCATTAAGTGTGCTCAAGTCTTCACATGACACCAAGCACCCAACCGACACCTCCGTCTGATCCACTTACAGCAGTTGAGTTCATACCCCTGAATTGACCTTTTAAATGATTTTAACTGCTTTTATAGGGGGGAATACAAGTTGAACTGTACGGTTATAAGTTAAATCACATGTGATTAATAACTATATAGAAAAATAGATTTTGCATGTTAAACTGTTTATCCAGCTTAAAGATTTCCAAATCATGCTTTCAACTCTTGTTAAAGTATAAATTTCTCTTTTAGATTATCATAAGTATTCGAAAGGTTTTCCAAAGGTTTTCTTCACATAATCTGTTTTATAAAAATCATTTTCAAAGCTGTTATGAAAGGTTTTTCAATGGATTCCAAAGATTTTCAAAACTTGTTTTACAGACTGACATCAAGTCGTAAATTTCTTATGTGTAAAGGTTTTCCAAAGTTTTCATCAGAGTTTTCTTCTATGCTTTTATTTTGTTAAATGCATGCCTGTATTTGTATAGTTATATAAATAATGTTTAAAAGACTTAGGAATGCTAGTTCGCCCTATTGCCTTTTCCTCGTTGGGATGTGGTCTAGTGGGTATCTGTGATCCGTCCGAAGGTCGTTTAAACATTAGTTATATGTATCATATATACATATATAGACATAAGGGTTTCCACTGAACAGTTCATTTCCCTTGGGTAGCAAGGGCATCCTTCCATTCATCATTCATCGATCTTTCGTTAAATGCATGCCTGTATTTGTATAGTTATATAAGTAATGTTTAAAAGACTTAGGAATGCTAGTTCACCCTATTTCCTTTTCCTCGTTGGGATGTGGTCTGGTGGGTATCGGTTATCCGTCCGAAGGTCGTTTGAACATTAGTTATAAATCATGTATACATGTATAGACATAAAGGATTCCATCGACCAGTTCATTTCCCTTGGGTAGCAAGGGCATCCTTCAAGTCATCATTCATAGACCAGAAACATTAGTAACTATTATAGGAATAGTTAGGAGATTCTATTTACTTTTTCCAGTACGAGAATTTCGAAGGAGTCAGTTCATTCGTGAGTCTATATCATTATTCCGATACATATAATAGAACTCGAAATTACAAGATGCATCCTCTGGACATGGATTTCCCCGTTGTCAAGTTGGTAAGCAGAGTCTCCTGGAGGGAGAGCGGGCATTGTGTGTATAGATCTATATGGGACTAACACTCCCACACCCTGACTGCTAGCTACAGTCCCCGGCCGACCAAGCCAAGCGGTGACAAATGTCACATTCATTCCGATGCTTGCAGGGCGTCAAGTACTCTATTGTCAATCAGTATGGTTACGAGTATCTTCATGTTTACCTTATAATTCATGGCCTTAAGGTAACAAGAATTATCACTGTATTTCCTTGTTTTAGACTTTGCTAGCTGTATCGTTCATTCGATACTGTCTGGAGTCTGTATTTTCCTTGTTTTAGACTTTGCTAGCTGTGTCGTTCATTCGATACTGTCTGAAGTCTGTATTTCCTTGTTTTAGACTGAGCCAAGTGTATCTTTCATTCAATACTTTCCTGGAGTCTATGTTATCTTTTGTTTTAGTCAGCAGTATTACTGCTGAGGTATATATTATTTTCCCCGGGTATTTTACTTGTGATTATCTCATTTTTCTTTTAAAGTCAATACTGTATTCTGATAATGATAGTAGTTTTGGGGAAAATTACTCCTTAAAACGTAAGTCCGTTGTCACACCCGAAAACCAAGAACGGTGGAAACGTTCTGGGGCGGAGGACATCATGTATAGTATCACAACACAGTAAGCGTAAATAAGCAAACAACATCATCCATTGCATTAAATATATAATTTTAATACAAGTGTGTTCTGTACAGTTATAGACACCAAAAATAATGTAACGCAAAATAATATGAGATGAGTCTTGAATGTACTCCATCTTCTCAAAAGTTGGCCTCGGTACCTGTCTACTGATGACCTGAGAATACAAGTTATTTTGAAAGAGTTTATCAGCATTAAGCTGGTGAGTTCATAAGTATTTTAGTGTCAATGTTTGTTGTCAAAACGTTTGAACCTGTCTCAATGTATAAGTTTGTAAAAATGTAAGTAAGTGTTTGAAAGTGTTTGTAAAAGTTTGAATCCCTCAGAAAATCCTATATTTTCTATAAAAGTAACCTTCTACCAAGGCTTAACTGTCTTGTATACTCGTTTGATGTAAAAGTGTGTAATTACCAAAGTATAACTATCATTTAATAAAATATAGTTTGTACATTGATGCTTAAGTGAGATTATCACTAAAATATGTAATGGGTAATTCATTGTAGTACTGTAGCTTTGTATAATAAGAACTATTGTTGTACTAACTACCTTAAACCGGATTTATATTAAGGCATAATGTGATAAATTGCACCATGCTATCGACTGGTAACAACGACATACAAATGGTCGAAATAAAGAAATGACGTTAGGCACCCGCAGACCTGCAAGTCCGGCTGTAGCTAGCAGCAAGGTGTAGGATAGTCAATCCAGCATAGATCTATACACAAACTCACGCTCTCCCTCCAAGAGAATTCTGGCTACAACTCGGGCCATGACATTTAAGGCATGCTCCGACACAGTGGATCACAATTGTTAACGTATTCATGTATATGTAATGTTTCTTGTTCTAGTATAGTTGTATATGACCTGTTTCTAGTATAGATGTATATGTACATGTTTCTAGTATAGTTGTATATGTACTTGTTTCTAGTATAACTATATATGTACATGGTTCTGGTACAGCTGTATATGTACTTGTTTCTAGTATAGCTGTATATGTACTTGTTTCTAGTATGACTGTATAGGTACTTGTTTCTAGTATAGCTATATATGTACTTGTTTCTAGTATAGTTGTATATGTTCCTGTGTTACCCCGACGGTAACTAACTATGGATGTACTGATAAGTATGAATATGGAAGTACTTTTATGTCTATATATGTATATATGACATATAAGTAATATTGAAACGACCTTCGGATGGTCACCCGAAATCCCACCAGACCACATCCAAATCGAGAAAAAGGAAATAGGGAGGATGGCCTTCCTAAGCCCTTTAAACATTATTTATACATCTATACATATATGGGCATGCAATTGAATATATAAAAGCATAAAATAAGTTTTCATAAAACACTTGAAGCATAAATATTATTTCAAGAAAAGATCGACTTGATGTCAATCTTTAAAACAATTAAAAGGCATAAGTTAATAAAACAGTTTAAGTATAAGAAGCATTTGTTTGAATCACAGTCTATAAATAAGTTTGGATAGTAAAAGAGTTTGTAAAACATTTCAAAGAAAAGTAGTTTGATAAACAGTTTGAACAGTGGTAAAAATCGTTGTTTTCCTAGTTATTAATCACATGTGATTAAATACAATCACATGTGATTGAAGCAATAACTATAAGTATTTGACTTGTATTCCCCCCCCCCCCATAAAGTATTTAAAACATTTAAAATCATTTCAAAGGTTGATTCAAGGGGTATGAAGTCACTTGTGGTGAGTTGTACGAATTGCAGTGTCGGATACTGTGCTAGGTGGCAAACGGAGACTTGTTTACACGCACGAGCCTAGTTATCATATAATAAGCATATATATATATATATATATATATATATATATATATATATATATATATATATATATATATATATATATATATATATATATATATATATATATATATATATATATATAACTAATTAGCCAAATAATAACTTAATAAATAAGTTAATACACTTAGGAACAAGCAAACACTTTTCATAAGTGTTAAAGGTCCTAATGATTGCATCTAAGTTGCTACGGGACAAGGCAAAAGGGTTTGAAACATCAAATGGCCTTGCATAAGAGTTCACCACCCAACAAACCCCACCCTTTGGAGTTTACGGCCATAAACTCATGGGTTTATGGCCGTGAACTTCTCACTTGGTGGTTTTGGGTGTTTTAAGGTGTTATCTTGATCCTAGAACACTCCTAGCTTTGTTGGAATAACACATGAAGTAGTTTAAGGCCCTAGAATACTCCATAGGGGAGTTTACGGCCTAAAGCCCATATACCCTAGAGTTTACGGCCGTAAACTCCTATGGGGTGATGGCTTTTAATTCATTTGAGGCACTTGCACATCAAGGATAGCTTCCATGATTTTATCTAAGGCTAATAGGGACAAGAGGCACACATTTGTGCCTTCACTTGGAGTTTATGGCCCAAGAGGTGTTCCTTGGCCTTAAACTCCCTTTAAGGGATGTTCTTGATGTCTTTTACTCCCCATTCAAGTCCTAGGTGTTCAATGGTAATTGTCTTAAGGCCTTAGGGGTGTTTGTGGTGCATTTAACCCTTGAAAAAGGGGTTTACGGCCCAAGAGATGTTCTTGGCCGTAAACTCCTATAAACTTATGATTTTGAAGTGTTTTGATGTCTAAAATAGGTTCAAGCATTTGAGGGTTAAAGTTCTTAAGCTTTAGGGGTAGTTTAGGGCACTAAATGCCCTTAAAAAGGGGTTTATGGCCCAAGAAAAGTCCTTGGCCGTAAACTCCTATTACTTGTTGATTTTGGATGCTTTCTAGTCTCTAAAGATCATACACAAGGTCCTTAATAAGTTGCTCAACAAGAAACTGGGTCTAGGTAGCCTTAAAGCTCCATTTTGGAGTTTACTCCCCAAGAACATTCTTGGGCGGTAAACTCCCGGATCTTGCAATCTAAACATGTAATTGATGTTATAAAGCATTTAACAAGTATTGAAACACATTTAGTAAAGTAGACTCACAATCTGGGATGAAAACCCGAGGATCCGTCAGAGAGAAAATGGCTTTTCTCTATTTGGAATTGTGAATAATGAATTAATTTAATTCAGAAAAACTATTTATAGTCCTGGAATATTTTGGCAGAAAATATTTTTATTCCTGATATGGGACTAAAACATGATGAAACTTGGAATGCTCAAATTTCACAAAACCAGGAGCATCCACTCTCCTGATATCTCCTTAAACATAAACCCTAATGTACACAAACTTGTTCGGAAAAGTATGAAAATCACTGAAACTGGACTAGCTTCTATTGAATAGATGATGTTCGTACAAATGGAAATTTCGGGTTGTCACATCATCCCCCTGTTAGAGGGAATTTCGTCCCGAAATTAGAATTTAAGCAAATAAGAGTTACAAACAATTAAGCGAAAAGATGAGGGTATTTCAGCTTCATCTGATCCTCACGTTCCCAAGTGAATTCCGGTCCTCGCTTGGCGTTCCAGCGAACCTTCACGATAGGGATACGACTTTGTTTTGTCTGCTTGACCTCACGATCCATGATCTCTACAGGTTCTTCCACGAAGTTGAGGCTCTCGTTGATCTCGATCTCGTCGAGTGGGATTACAAGAGACACGTCGGACAGACACTTTTTCAAGTTAGATACGTGGAATGTAGAATGTACGTTACGAAGTGTGTCGGGTAGGTCGAGTTTGTAAGCTACGGGGCCGAATCTTGCAAGAATCTCGAAAGTCCCTATGTACCTCGGATTAAGCTTCCCACGCTTGCCGAAGCGTATCAAGCCTTTCCAGGGTGAGACTTTGAGAAGGACTCGGTCTCCCACCTGAAATTCCAAAGGTTTTCTTCGTTTATCGGCATAGCTCTTCTGTAGGTCTCTAGAGGCTTTCAATCGTTCACGGATCTGAACGATTTTCTCTGTCGTTTCCCGATTGATTTCCGGACCGGTGAGAGTACTGTCGGAAGCTCGCCCCCTTGCTAATTGGGTATCACCCACCTCAGCCCAGCACAGAGGGGATCTGCACTTTCGGCCGTAGAAAGCTTCGAATGGAGTAGCCTTGATGCTCGTGTGATAACTGTTATTATAGGAAAATTCGACAAGGGGTAAATGAGTATCCCATGCTTTCCCAAAATCAATCACACAGGCTCGCAACATATCTTCCAGTGTTTGGATGGTCCTCTCACTCTGTCCGTCGGTCTGTGGATGGTAGGCTGTGCTCATGTCCAGCCTTGTTCCTAGGGAATGTTGTAGTGATTGCCAAAATCTTGAGGTGAACCTACTATCTCTATCGGAGATAATGGAAATAGGTACACCATGTAGCCGTACAATTTCCCTAATGTATGTTCTCGTAAGTTTCTCCATCTTGTCGGTTTCTTTGATAGGCAGGAAGTGTGCAGACTTGGTCAATCTATCAACGATGACCCATATGGTGTCAAGTCCACCCGTCGTCTTGGGCAACTTGGTTATGAAATCCATAGTGATCCGCTCCCACTTCCACTCTGGAATCTCTGGTTGTTGCAGTAAACCAGAGGGCTTCTGGTACTCGACCTTAACCTTTGCGCAAGTAAGGCATTTACTTACGAAGGTAGCAATCTCTGCTTTCATATTAGGCCACCAGTATAGCTTTTTAAGATCCAGATACATCTTATCTGAACCTGGGTGGACGGAATACCGAGTGTTGTGCGCCTCGGTCATGACCAAGTCACGGAAACCACCGTGTTTCGGTGTCCAGATCCGGTTCATGAAATATAAAGTTCCGTCACCCTTGGCTTCTAAATTCTTGTCCATTCCTCTAAGGGATTCACTCGACACATTTTCAGGTTTCATGGCCTCAAGTTGAGCCGCCTGAATTTGCTTAGTTAGGTGTGAATGGATGGTTATTGATAATGACTTGACTTTGCGACCAGAATATTCCTTCCGACTTAGGGCGTCTGCTACTACGTTGGCTTTACCCGGATGATAATGAATATCACATTGGTAGTCACTGAGTAGCTCGACCCACCGTCGTTGTCTCATGTTGAGCTCCTTCTGATCGAAAATATGTTGTAAACTCTTGTGGTCGGTAAAGATAGTGCTCTTCGTTCCATACAAGTAATGTCTCCAGATCTTCAGAGCAAACACTACTGCTCCTAGTTCAAGATCGTGGGTCGTGTAGTTAACCTCGTGTGTCTTCAACTGTCTCGAGGTGTAGGCGATGACCTTACCTCGCTGCATCAGAACACATCCGAGTCCTTGATTGGATGCATCGCAATAGACTACGAAGTCTTCTATTCCTTCTGGAAGGGATAGTATCGGTGCGGTGCACAAGGCTCGTTTGAGCGTTTGGAATGCTCTTTCTTGTTTCTCTTCCCAGTCAAAGGCCATGCCTTTCTGGGTCAGGGTTGTAAGAGGCTTCGCTATTCGGGAGAAGTTTTGAATGAACCTGCGGTAGTAGCTAGCGAGACCTAGAAATTGACGAATTTCTGTAGGCGTCTTCGGTGCTGACCAGTTCTCAATGGCTCTTATTTTGGATGGATCCACATGGATTCCCTCTTCGCTTACCACGTGTCCTAAGAATTCGACTCTTCGGATCCAAAATTCACATTTCGAGAACTTCGCATAAAGTTTCTCTTTTCGTAATGTCTCTAGAACTTGTCGCAGGTGAATGCCATGCTCTTTCTTACTTCTGGAGTAGATCAGGATGTCGTCAATGAAGACGATGACGAACTGATCCAAGTAAGGTCGGCATACTCTATTCATCAGATCCATGAAGACTGCGGGTGCATTGGTCAATCTGAATGGCATCACCACGAACTCGTAGTGTCTGTAACGAGTTCGGAAGGCTGTCTTCGGCACATCCTCCTCTAGCACTCGTAACTGGCGATATCCGGATCTCAGATCAATCTTGGAAAAATAGTTCGCCCCTTGCAGTTGGTCGAATAGATCATCTATGCGTGGCAGAGGGTAACGATTCTTGATCGTCAATTTGTTGAGTTCTCTGTAGTCAATGCACATACGGAATGATCCGTCTTTCTTCTTAACGAACAAGACCGGTGCTCCCCAAGGTGAGAAACTTGGTCTTATAAAGCCCTTGCTGAGTAGTTCGTTAAGTTGACCAGAGAGTTCCTGCATCTCGGCTGGTGCTAAACGGTAGGGCGACTTGGCTACTGGGGTAGCTCCTGGGACTAAGTCGATTCTGAACTCGACTTGTCGTTGCGGAGGTAACCCGGGTAGTTCTTCTGGGAAAATGTCGGGGAAGTCGCTCACTACTGGGATGTTCTTTAGTTCTTTCGTTTCTAGGTTCGTGTCGACGACGTGAGCAAGGAATGCGTGGTATTCTTTGCGCAGATATTTATGTGCTTGAATACTAGATATAATGTGAAGACTCGCACCAGGTTTGTCGCCGTAGACTATAAGAGTTTCGTTAGACGGGAGGTTTAGACGGACTGCTTTCTCGTAGCACATGATGTCGGCGCGATGAAGACTTAACCAATCCATGCCGATAATAACGTCGAAACTTTTTATTGAGACCGGCATAAGGTCGATTGGGAATAAATGGTTATCTAAGGTTAGGAGACAACCTAAGTATATGCTATTAGTATTTTCAGTTTTCCCATTGGCCATTTCTACTGTGAATTGTTCATTAAGTGCGTGTGGTTGTTGCTTAAGCATGCGAGCGAATTTGTGGTTTACGAAGCTTCGCTCCGCTCCACTATCGAACAGAATGCATGCATAGGAGTTATCAAGGAGGAACGTACCAGTCACCACTGTCGGGTCAGCTACTGCTTCCCCGTGGCCTATTGCTAGTACCCTCCCTGCTCCTCCAGCATTCCTCGCTTTGGGGCAGTCCCTTTTAAAGTGGTCTGTTTCACCACATCCATAGCAAGTTGGGCTCTCGCCTGAGCCAGGAACTTGGGAGATCGGTTATGCCGGGAACTTACAGAATCGGACGGTGTGTCCTTTTCTGTTGCAGTTAGAACACTGCATTTCACGGCAGGCACCGTTGTGGTGGTAGTTGCATTTGTTGCACTTGGGCAAACTTCCAACATACCGACTCACCGGAGCAGTAGCTGTAGTAGGGGTTACCGCGGCATGCACTGCTACGATTTGTTGTTTCTTTGCAGCTCGCTGCTTCTTCTTCTCATCCCAAAACTTCCGCTTGGTGCCAGCGGGTTTGGAGGGTTCTGGGATGGCTATGGTGGTTGTGGTTGCAGGGGTTTTGACTCCATGGTCTATGAGTCTTTGTGCCAAACGCTTGGCATTGTCGAAGGTAGCGGGGTTCGACGCTAAGACATTCCCCTGGTACGGAGGCATTAGCCCCCATACGTACCGTTCTATCTTTTTCCCTTTAGTGGGAACCATATTGGGGCAGAGGGCCACCAGTTCGCTAAATCGGGCAGTGTAAGCGATCACGTTGGTGCCCTTCATGGCCAGGTTCCAGAGTTCATGTTCCAACTTCTGGACTTCGCCCCTCGGGCAGTATTCCTCAGTCATGAGGTCCTTCATTGTTTCCCAGCCAATGTCGTTAGCCACGACGAGTGTTAGGGCTTTGACGTGGCCGTTCCACCACGTTAGGGCTTTACCCTCAAAGGTGCATGCGGCATATTTCACTTTGCACGCAGTAGGGCATGAACAGATTTCGAAGACTGATTCAGTCTTCTCGAACCATTGCGAGAGGGCAATGACTCCGCCGGTGCCATAGAAAGGATTCGGCTTGCAGTTTGTGAAATCCTTGTAGGAGCACTCTCTCGAGCGCACAGGGATTTCGATCGGAATAGATTCAACAGGGGTTCCACCTCTGCTGGCATCTGATGAGTGATACTGAGCCATGGCAGTTGCCACTGCTGCAGCTACAGCAGCATTTAGGGCTGCAGTATCGATGA
The DNA here is from genome assembly GCF_002870075.4 of Lactuca sativa. Classification (NCBI taxonomy): domain Eukaryota; kingdom Viridiplantae; phylum Streptophyta; class Magnoliopsida; order Asterales; family Asteraceae; genus Lactuca; species Lactuca sativa. Next base: position 76,573,939 of record NC_056629.2, on the reverse strand, counting down.
CCGGAGGCGGTGTAGGCGGTGGAGGTGCAGGATTATTCCTATTCCTGGGAGATTTGCAAGGAGGCATCTTTCAGCTATAAGTTTATAAAGATAAGAAAGATGGTAAGAATCAATTGGTAAGCGACGTGAGAGTGACACATGGACTAACTAACCATAGTCCAACAGTTGAATGAGTGTTTGAAATCACAATAAGAAATATCAGTAGGAATACACAAGTATACAAATTTTTCCCACAGACTAGATAGATTTCAATAGTACGGGTATTACTGATGTAATAAGTTCAAGGAAAATCGACCTAACAGTAGGTCTTACATCATACCACAAGGACAAGACTGATAGTCCTAGATTCCTAATTAGAGTATCGAAAGTTAGGAATATTTTTACAGACAAGTGCTACTTAGAGCACATAAGTTCAAGGCTAATCCCTAAATCAAAAGACAGAGATGTACTAGACATCATCTAATGGCGATGGGAATTCCTCGAGCGAGCCCTGAGGTCGGACACTTGGCGAAACACCTCTTGAAGGTGTCGGTCCTAAGCTCTCTGACGAGCTCGAAGTTCTAAGACTTCAGCACGGGAGGCAGCCAGCTGTTGCTGCAGGGTTTCGTTGGTTCTCCGGGTCCGTTCCATGTCTTCTTCAAGATGGCGGATGCGGACTGTGTTGACACCTGAATTGGCATCAATCTCCATGACCCGGTCGATGGCTGCTCGACCTTGCTCGGCATAACGAGCTCTTCTGTGGATAATGACAGGCAGAGCTCTGTCAGCAGAGCCACCATCGCTGACGTTGTAAAAGGTTCGGTCCCCAAAGTATGGTAAGGGTTGAACCTGCTCATCACTCTAGCGATTCAAGTTGTTTACCCACATGGGTGTAGGACCTGGAAACGCTGGTCGAGGGTTGTTGTTCGGGGCTTGACCTACAAGAGGTAGGTTGTTGACTTTAGGCTTAGAGTCGGATCCATCAAAAAAGCCTTCTGCGAGGTGATCATCCAAAGGGATTGGATGCTCATCTTCGGGCTCTTCATCGATCCACCCAGCATTGCCTTCATTTGGAAAGTACGGGTCGCCATGATGGAATCCATCCATTTAGATCTACGCGAGAAGAGAGGCATAAGAATATGGTATACGTGTAACTAGTAGTACAAAATACTCCTATAGTATTTTAAGTTTAAGTTCTACTGATTTTCTTGTGGTATTGTTGGTAAGTAATTAGACTTGTTAACACATCACAACCATTCTAGGGCATATGCTAATCACTCCTAGGACCAGCATAGTTGATCAGGCTATGCCATTCCCAGGACTGACCATACATCCCCGAGCTCACTTGTGATATTTAACAATCGTAATACTTTTGTTCCTGTCATTGTGACACTGATTTTAGTATGAATGCAAACTAGTATACTTAATTAAATATTTTAATATTTAAAGTATAGACTCTAGGTCAGAGTGTTTTAATCCCTTTTGGGTTTATAGATTAGTATATCTTTTATGGGTTGATATACTTGATTCACTATAAACAATGCTCTGATACCAATCTGTCACACCCCAAAACCAAGAACGGCGGAAACGTTCTGGGGCGGAGGACGTCATGTATACTATCACAACATAGTAAACGTAAATAAGCAAACAACATCATCCATTTCATTAAATATATAATTTTAATACAAGTGTGTTCTGTACAGTTATAGACACCAAAAATAATGTAACGCAAAATAATATGAGATGAGTCTTGAATGCACACCATCTTCTCAAAAGTTGGCCTCGGTACCTGTCTACTGATGACCTGAGAATACAAGTTATTTTGAAAGAGTTTATCAACATTAAGCTGGTGAGTTCATAAGTATTTTAGTGTCAATGTTTGTTGTCAAAACGTTTGAACCTGTCTCAATGTATAAGTTTGTAAAAATGTAAGTAAGTGTTTGAAAGTGTTTGTAAAAGTTTGAATCCCTCAGAAAATCCTATATTTTCTATAAAAGTAACCTTCTACCAAGGCTTAACTGTCTTGTATACTCATTTGATGTAAAAGTGTGTAATTACCCAAGTATAACTATCATTTAATAAAATATAGTTTGTACATTGATGCTTAAGTAAGATTATCACTAAAATATGTAATGGGTAATTCATTGTAGTACTGTAGCTTTGTATAATAAGAACTATTGTTGTACTAACTACCTTAAACCGGATTTATATTAAGGCATAATGTGATAAATTGCACCATGCTATCGACTGATAACAACGACATACGAATGGTCGAAATAAAGAAATGACGTTTGACACCCGCAGACCTGCAAGTCCGGCTGTAGCTAGCAGCAAGGTGTAGGATAGTCAATCCAATATAGATCTATACGCAAACTCACGCTCTCCCTCCAAGAGAATTCTGGCTACAACTCGGGCCATGACATTTAAGGCATGCTCCGACATAGTGGATCACAATTGTTAACGTATTCATGTACATGTAATGTTTCTTGTTCTAGTATAGTTGTATATGTCCTGTTTCTAGTATAGATGTATATGTACATGTTTCTAGTATAGCTGTATATGTACTTGTTTCTAGTATAACTATATATGTACATGGTTCTGGTATAGCTGTATATGTACTTGTTTCTAGTATAGCTGTATATGTACTTGTTTCTAGTATGACTGTATAGGTACTTGTTTCTAGTATAGCTGTATATGTACTTGTTTCTAGTATAGCTGTATATGTTCCTGTGTTACCCCGATGGTAACTAACTATGGATGTATTGATAAGTATGAATATGGAAGTACTTTTATGTCTATATATGTATATATGATATATAAGTAATATTGAAACGACCTTCGGATGGTCACCCGAAATCCCAACAGACCACATCCAAATCGAGAAAAAGGAAATAGGGCGGATGGCCTTCCTAAGCCCTTTAAACATTATTTATACATCTATACATATATGGGCATGCAATTGAATATATAAAAGCATAAAATAAGTTTTCATAAAACATTTGAAGCATAAATATTATTTCAAGAAAAGATCGACTTGATGTCAATCTTTAAAACAATTAAAAGGCATAAGTTAATAAAACAGTTTAAGTATAAGAAGCATTTGTTTGAATCACAGTCTATAAATAAGTTTGGATAGTAAAAGAGTTTGTAAAACATTTCAAAGTAAAGTAGTTTGATAAACAGTTTGAACAGTGGTAAAAATCGTTGTTTTCCTAGTTATTAATCACATGTGATTAAATATAATCACATGTGATTGAAGCAATAACTATAAGTATTTGACTTGTATTCCCCCCCCCCCATAAAGTATTTAAAACATTTAAAATCATTTCAAAGGTTGATTTAAGGGGTATGAAGTCACTTGTGGTGAGTTGTACGAATTGCAGTGTCGGATACCGTGCTAGGTGGCAAACGGAGACTTGTTTACACGCACGAGCCTAGTTATCATATAATAAGCATATATATAACTAATTAGCCAAATAATAACTTAATAAATAAGTTAATACACTTAGGAACAAGCAAACACTTTTCATAATTGTTAAAGGTCCTAATGGTTGCATCTAAGTTGCTACGGGACAAGGCAAAAGGGTTTGAAACATCAAATGGCCTTGCATAAGAGTTCACCACCCAAAAAACCCCACCCTTTGGATTTTACGGTCGTAAACTCATGGGTTTATGGCCGTGAACTCCTCACTTGGTGGTTTTGGGTGTTTTAAGGTGTTATCTTGATCCTAGAACACTCGTAGCTTTGTTAGAATAACACATGAAGTAGTTTAAGGCCCTAGAATGCTCCATAGGGGAGTTTACGGCCTAAATCCCATATAACCTAGAGTTTACCGCCGTAAACTCCTATGGGGTGATGTCTTTTAATTCATTTGAGGCACTTGCATATCAAGGATAGCTTCCATGATTTTATCTAAGGCTAATAGGGACAAGAGGCACACATTTGTGCCTTCACTTGGAGTTTATGGCCCAAGAGGTGTTCCTTGGCCGTAAACTCCCTTTAAGGGATGTTCTTGATGTCTTTTACTCCCCATTCAATTCCTAGGTGTTCAATGGTAATTGTCTTAAGGCCTTAGGGGTGTTTGTGGTGCATTTAACCCTTGAAAAGGGGTTTACGGACCAAGAGATGTTCTTGGACGTAAACTCCTATAAACTTATGATTTTGAAGTGTTTTGATGTCTAAAATAGGTTCAAGCATTTGAGGGTTAAAGTCCTTAAGCTTTAGGGGTAGTTTAGGGCACTAAATGCCCTTAAAAGGGGTTTACGGCCCAAGAAAAGTCCTTGGCCGTAAACTCCTATTACTTGTTGATTTTGGATGCTTTCTAGTCTCTATAGATCATACACAAGGTCCTTAATAAGTTGCTCAACAAGAAACTGTGTCTAGGTAGCCTTAAAGCTCCATTTTGGAGTTTACTCCCCAAGAACGTTCTTGGGCGGTAAACTCCCGGATCTTGCAATCTAAACATGTAATTGATGTTATAAAGCATTTAACAAGTATTGAAACACATTTAGTAAAGTAGACTCACAATCTGGGATGAAAACCCGAAGATCCGTCAGAGAGAAAATGGCTTTTCTCTATTTGGAATTGTGAATAATGAATTAATTTAATTCAGAAAAACTATTTATAGTCCTGGAATATTTTGGCAGAAAATATTTTTATTCCTGATATGGGACTGTAACATGATGAAACTTGGAATGCTCAAATTTCACAAAACCAGGAGCATCCACTCTCCTGATATCTCCTTAAACATAAACCCTAATGTACACAAACTTGTTCGGAAAAGTATGAAAATCACTGAAACTGGACTAGCTTCTATTGAATAGATGATGTTCGTACAAATGGAAATTTCGGGTTGTCACATCCGTCGTGTCTTGGTAGAAGACTTATTTTATTTAGAAAATATAGGATTTTCTGGAAAGAACGCTAATACACCGTAGATTCTAAACTACTATCTTACATAAAGTTATTTTGAATAAAAATGCGTATTTATACAAATGACACTAAATACTTATGAAATCACCAGCATTTATAAAAATGCTGATACTCGCTTTCAAAATAACTTGTATTCTCAGGCCAACGATAGACAGGTACACCCCGGGAGCTTTTGCGAAGTCAGCCTAGAAACGAGCTGCATCTATATTATTCCTTGTATTACTTTGATGTTGCTATGACATGTAACTTATGTAAAACTATTACTATTAATGCAATGGTTGTTGTACTTTGATTACTATACTGCACATGTTGTGATACTTGACATGACGTCATCCACCCCAAAACGTTTCCCCCGTTCCGGTTTTGGGGTGTGACAAATACCAAGTTTAAGTAGCAAATGGAGGCCAAACTTTTCACTTTGGAGAGTTTTGATGTGTGTGTGCGGCCACCTTATGAAGGTGTGCGGCCGCACTCCTTCAAAGGATGAAGAACACGAAGAACATGAAGAGTTTCAGGCTTAGATTTAGGTGTTTTACCTGTATAACAAGCTAGATGATGGAGTTATTCACGTATTTGAGGCCCTTAGAGTGTTCTTGGATGAGATTTTTAGAGAGAGAAAGTAGAGAGAGAAAGTAGTGTGCAGCCAAAGGAGAAAAAATGAATGAAAGGGGGTCTTCTCCTATATATAGGGTCGGGTGTGTGGCTGAAGGTGTGTGTGCGGCTGGGTGTGTGGCTGGTTGGCCGCACACTCGGGTGTGCGGCTGCACACACCTTCTTTGGTGTGATTGGCTCGATTTTGTGATGCTACACACTTTCTAATCCTTCTTAAGACTCATTTCTAGGTTATACTAATCCTAGAGCACTCATACGGACCCACAATTTCATTAAAAGATGATAAATTCGAGTTTAATATTGATATACGGATCAATTGCACCGGATAAGACTTTCGGGTTGTCACATCATCCCCCCGTTAGAGGGAATTTCGTCCCGAAATTCAAGAATAAGAATATAACTAGTGGCCTTGCAAAAGATGGAGGTACTTAAGGTTCATGGGAATTACAAATGTTACATCGGACCAACACTTCTTTAGATTCGATACGTGGGAGGCGGAATGGAATTTGCTAAGTTCTCGAGGTAACTAGAGTTTGTATGCTACGGGACCGATTCTAGCTAGGATCTCAGATGGTCCAACGTATCTTGGATTTAGCTTTCTACGCTTTCCTAAGCATATCAGGCCTTTCCAGGGTGAGAACTTTAAGAGGACATGGTCACCAACTTGGAATTTCAAGGGTTTTTGTCTCTCATTGGCGTAGTCCTTTCGTACGATCCTTTCTGTCGTCTCTCGGATGATGACTTGCGAGAGTGCTATTGTGGACTTGACTCTTGTCTAGCTGTGTGTTGCCCACCTTAGCCCAGCGCAGATGGGGTCTGTACTTATGGTTGCAGAGGGCATCGAACGGCGCAACCTTGCTACTGGAATGGTCGTCGTTGTTGCAAACAAGTTTAATTAAGGGTAGATGTTTGTCCCACAACTCATCTTCAATTGTCCGGATGGTTCCCTTACTTTGTCCTTCTCTTTGTGGACGATACTCTTCGTATGAATACTTTCGGGTTTTGAAGAGAGACGAATTTTTCGAAGTTCGCATCTGGTTGTCGTCACGAGCGATGGGAGTTTCGCGATCAAACGATTTAAGACAAAAGGGTTTGGTATAACATAGACTCAGTCAAACTAAACAGGATGGTGTCGAAGAATCGTGCGTTAAGTTTGTCTAGGAAGTTCGTTTCGTTAGCGCATTGGTGCCTCTGGGTGAATAGCTCTGGTGTTTGTTGTGTTTGATTCAAAGTTAACAGGTACTACTAACACGAGGGTTCTGATGTCTTGAAACTATGACTTTCATGAAATGGTTCTTACTAGATCTCTCTATTATCGTTTGGTGTACACAAGCCATGTATAATTACAACTGAACTTAATGTATTCACTAAATTGTCATAACTTACTCATTGGGGCTTTAAATCTTATAAGAATTTCGTGATTTAATTTGGGAGAGGAAATAATAACGATTATGAATATTTATTGAGGTTTTCGGAACATACCAATACACAGCAGGTTTCTTTGATGCTTCCTCATTCCCTGAGGTAAGACTCCTCCTGTTCCTCATTGGTTTTCTATGTTGGGTAGTCTCTTTTGAAATGCCCCATTTCGCCACATGCACCACACACTTGAACTATGCTAGCATCGGTAGTGGAAGTGATGTATTGAGTCGGGGTCTTCGCGAAGCAAGCTTCCTTGCCATTCTTAGCCCTTGGACAATTTCTTTTGAAATGCCCTACACTACCACAGAGGTAAAAGGTTGGACTAGCCCCAACATTGGTATTCAGAGTGACGAACTTGACTAGGGTCCTACATCTACTGGAGGTGTGCCTCTTCCTGTTGCATCTGGTGCAATGCAGCACTCGACAGACTCCATGATGATGGTAGTTGCATTTTCTCCAGTGCGGGAGGTTTCCGAAGTAGGGTGTGCTTGGTGTTGGAACAGCAGGGTTGACTGGGGTATTGATTGCCCCAATTCATTGCCTTTCAGTTGGTCCTTGGGTCGAACAAGTTCCTTTGAACTTTCGTTTCAGGAGGTTAGGTTGGGGATCAAGGTTGTCCTTTCCAGTAGGCACTTCTTGTTAAGGTTGGTTAACACCATGGTTTGGCCTGCCATTAACACTTCTACTCGCATTTGTGTTGTTAGCATTAAGAACAGCTAGGGCGGCTGCTACGGCTGCTGTGACAGTAGATTGGAACGTAGTTGAGTCCATCTGGAGGATTGGGGCCTTACCAGTGGGTTGGTTCTACTTCTTCGGAGGCATGATGTCCTATGTGTCAAGAAAAGAGTTTGTGAGCAACAATGGTTGCCTCTAGATGTGTCCTAAACGTTTATCTATGCACTAAGATTTCTCGTTTTTTATTCGACCCACATCCCCTTGATGTGGTCCTAGCAAGAATAGAAAATTATTTGAACGCAATAAAGTTCACATATAATAACTTACGAACTCCTTGCAATTCAACTCATTGCACTGGTTGGATAACCCTCACATTTTTGTCGGCTCTAGACGATATGGAGATTTAGCTATAAGGATAGTTTCGGAGATCGAGTCGATACGGGATTCAACTAGACACTCAGAAGAAATCCATGGAATGTCTTTGGGGAAGACATCAGGAAAGTTGCAGACTTTGGAGATGCTCTCGAGGCCTTTAACTTTTTGCATCTCATCGACAACATAAGCCAGGAATGCATGGCATCCCTTTTTCGCAGATGCTTATGGACTCTCGCGCAGGAAATGATATGAAGGTTCGAACAAATTCTATCACTATGACCAGTGAGGACTTCGTCAGAGGGAAAAATTGAAACGAATTGCCCTTTCGAAGCACAGGACATCAGCACGATTTGGGCTCAACCATCTCATGCCGATTATGACGTCGTAGCTTGTTATAGAGACTGATATGAAATCGATGGGGAAATGGAATGATCGTCTGAAGGTAAAAGTAATTCCTATGACACATGCTTCTAAGACGAAACGGTAGCGTGACTTTGATAAAGTTGTTCAATTTGCATGCTATCGATCTAAGGTATACTTTTGACAAATATCTTCTTTAACGGAAATATGGTTCTTGCCATCATAACTAAAACGGAGATTACCCATATTTCGGAACCCTTGACCTAAAAATAGGTCTAAGTTATTCTAACAGGGAAAGAATCTTGGCAACATAAAGGACAGGGGTGCTTACAGAAAAGAGCTACTTTGAACATAGATATGAAGGTTATTCCTTAGATCAAAACGAAAGGGTGAGTAGAGTATTCTCCTATCGGCGATGGGCACTCCTCGGACGGATCCTTAAGTTAGCCAGCTGGTGCTCCATGCCAAGCAGGTGGCTCTCGTATACTATCTGGCGTGCTCGGAGCTCTATGAGCTCAGCTCGAGTGGGAGCTAACTCTCACTGTAGGGCTTCAATGTTCCTTGCAACTCTCGCATGAGCAATCTCGAAGCAACAGATGCGGTCCGTGCTGGTGCTCGAATCAGCTTCGAGCTCCATAGTTCACTAAAGGGTTGCCATACATAGCTCCACATTACGAGGCACTTAGCATATCAGGATTGGAAGGGCCCTGTCCGCGGGGCCTCCTTCGTTCAGATTATAGAAGTTGTAGTTTCCGTCATATGGGAGGGGTTGGTCTTGCTCATAGCTCCACCTATTCAAACTCCTGACCCACATAGGCGTTGGACCTTGGAGTTCAACTCAAGGGTTAGGATTTGGTATTGGAGTCACTTGAGGTATGTTTTTGAATTCGGGTTCCAAGTCAGTCTCTTTGGGAAATGGTTCGGCAAGGTCATTTTCCAAAGGAATTTCATGGTTTCCTTCTGGCTCTGGCTCGATCCATCCATCATTTCCTTGATTGGGAAAGTACGGGTTGTCAGGGAGGTGGAATCTAGCCATGCTATCTACGTGAGGTGATTGTAAAGGGATAGGCATCGAATCTAATAATACTTCCAATGATGGGTTCTTGGGTAAGTTTCTGGTTTGGTCGTTATAGCATCCTAAAATACTCCTATAGTATTTTAATCGTTATGTTTAGTTCTAGAACTCTTCTGGTACCTAGGTAAGTCTTAGACTTGCTGCGACACCAAAGTCACTCCCAAGCACATGTTGGTCATGTCTCGAATGAATATAGTTGATCAGGCTATATTGACCCTAGACATGATTACATAACTACCTAGGTTTAACCGCGATGTCCAACATCCAAATACTTTTGTTTTGTTATACTTATGATAGTGGTTCGGGTACTTAGGTATACTTGTATACTTTTTATAAAAATACTTATATTTTTGAAAGTATACTTTTAGTTTAGAGCACTTAGGCCCCTTAATGTTTATAGTGTTATACCATGTATGGTTCAGTATACTTAGTTCACTATAAATAAGAGCTCTGATACCAATCTGTCACACCTCGAAATCGTGATGGCGGAATCATTCCGGGGTGGAGGACGTCATACGTAGTATGACAACAATTGTATCATAGCAAGCATAGTAAACACAATCAAACATTTAATACATATGTGAAAAGGTTTACATTGTTTAATACATAGTTTTATTTTCATAGTAAAAGTAAATAGACAGATGCGACTTTAACTCTTCGTCTTCTCCGAACTCCTGGAAGTACCTATCTACTAATTCCCTGAGAATACAAGCAGTTTTGAAAGAATATCAGCATAAAGCTGGTAAGTTCATAAGCATTTTAGTTTTAGTGAGAAAATGTTCTTTGAATCCATTTGAAAAGTGTTCTTGAAGAAAATCCTGTATTTTCTTATGAAAAGCGGTCTTGAAGGAGTGTCTATTAGTAGAAAATAAACCATCAGTTTCAGAAAAACAAGTTATCCGTCCAAGAGGTAGAGATGCCAGTTTAGAAGTCCTTGATTTCTAATAGCATATATAAAAGAAGTTTTATTACTTAAAATAAAACAAATGAAGAATAGAGTCCGTAAAAAAAGTTAGTTTATACTTATTTGCGAGTCGTATAACCATACTTGATATGACCGAGATGCCTTTATAACGTTCTTTAGGCGTTAAGCTAAATGACATTTGTTCACCACAGGCATGCCCGCCTCACTGTAGCTAGCAGTTCTGGAGTGGGACTGTCAGTCCCGAATAGATCTATTTACAAATCTCACGCTCTCCCTCCAGGAGACTCTGGTTATACTAAAAGGATTTATCACTATACACCTAAGGGTACTGTCTTGTGTTAAGTTGTTTACCTATTGTATCATTTTGCAGGTTTTGACTTCCTGAATAATAAGATTATTCGAACGGTCCACAGTCGTTCATATGTTGGAAGTAGGTATGAATGAAGGTTGTCATGAATTGGTGTGTAGATTTTCTGAAAGGTATTAGACATAGCAAAGGTTTGCTACAATGTTCATGAGTGCTTATGAACAAGTTTTGATCATTGGAATAAACCCACGCTTGTTGGAATCACTTCATGGAATTCATCACGAGTGATCGCAAGATGATAATATCATATGGTCTTAAAACCGAGATATATGGTTTGTTGTTTGCCAATTGGTTGTGCACTGATAATACGAAAACGCATCAGTAACTTGATATTATAAAACTCATTATTGTGTATGATTTAATTAGTGAATATTAAATGCATATAAGTGGAAGTTTATCTGTTCCTTTTATCCTAAGAAGGCAAAAGCGATATCAGGCCCTTCGCTGATTTGGTTTGACTTATGTGTTGGGCCTGGTCAGGAATGAATTGATCTGTTCAATTAAGTTCTATGTCAAACGAATCTGAGATCGAGAAACAAATTGTTGGACAATAAGTATGACTATGTTCCATGTAATTGTCCACACGATATCCAGAACAGAGGATCATACGATCCCTTATCTAAAGGACAGGTTGCTGATAAGATCAGAGTTCGACGGCGTCTTTGAGAGCTATGATTGCTAATCAGATTCTACTTGAATTTATGGTTACTAGACTTATCCAAGTGAGAGACTATTGGATTAGTGTCTAAGCCCGTAACCATATTTGCTAAGTACTTGACCCGGTTGTGCATGGTCCTTTTGGGTTGCCTTCACCAAAGCAACTTGACTGGAGAAATAATAGAGAAAGAGGTTATTATGGTTTATTAATATATTATAAGAATAATATATTAAAAGAGAAATCATATTTGTTTAGTTAACATTGGTCAACAATTAGTTAATAATTAATTTTGTGATCAAAACAAATTAACTGAACTGTAATTATGTGATAGTTGCCAAGTAGGGCAAAGGATGCCCTATATGATAGGGTGGACCAATTGAAGGGGATAGGGCCTTAGAATTCGTACATGATAAGGTTTCTAGGGTTATCCTTTGGACTACTTGGTTGGCAAGTAATCAGGTAAGGATAAGGACTGAAACCCTAATCCCTACACCTATATAAGGACCCCTTGGCATAGGAAAATCGGCCACTTGATCCTAAAAGTTCCTAGAGCTGATTTTCTGCCTCCCCCCCCCCCTCTCTCTCTCTCTCTCTCTCTTGACTCTCCATTTGGTCTTGGCGTTTGTGATCCATTAGAGGTACTACACTTGTGGTACTTGCTTTCAAAGACAAGAAGATTCAAGATATAACTTGTTATTACAACATAGCAACAAGAGGTATGTAATCCATTCTCCTTCATGAATTTCGAAATTACTAGGAGCATGATAAGGTTCTTCATGTGTTCATAATGTTGTGTAAATAATAGTGAAAACATAGATCCGTATCTAGGGTTGCATGCACACATAGGATTGTTTGTATAAAACCCATCAGAAACTGCTACTCCTAAGGTAATCGTCGAGTATATGGCACATGAGAAGGAAGCGACAAAGGTGTCGTGTATCATGCTTGCCACTATAACTGCTGAACTCCAAAAGTCCTATGAGGACTACTATCCTCTCGAAATGCACCAAGACTTGATGGAAAGGTACCATCAAAGTGCTCGACAGGAAAGGTACGAAATCATTACCTCCATGATAAAAACAAAGACGAAGGACGGAGAGTCCATTACGGCCCACTTGCGAAAGATGCAAAGGTTTGTGGACCGCTTACTGAAGTTAAATGTCAACTTCGATGAATAGTTTTCTATTGACATTATCCTACACTCTTTGCCTCCTTGTTATGATCAGTTCAGAATGACTTATCATATGAACAAGGAGGAAGTCACTCTAAGCAAGCTTCAAGGCCTACTAAGAACTGTTGAGAGTAGTTTAAAAGGCAATTCGGTTGTACCTACTACTACCGTTGTTGCCCCTGTCTTGGCAATTGGACAAGGGAAAGGAAAGAAAAATAAGGCTCCATCTAAGAGCCACAAGGGAAAGTCCTATGATGGATCCTCTACTAGTGGGACCAAAGGTGGTTCTGCTGCTCCTTCTTCAAATCCAAAGGATGCAGAGTGCTTCCACTTTCAAAATAAAGGGCATTGCAAACGAAGCTGCCCTAAATACTTGCAGGACACCGAGGATGAGAAGATAAAGGCCACCTTCTATAACATCCCAAAACTCATGACCAAAAATTTCATTTTTCCAAAATTAATAAAAACCATAATTCTCAATCTTAAACATAACTCGTTATATCAAATTAGAGTATCATCTCAAAACATGTTCTTTTTATTAGAGTAAACATCCCATGCTAAAACTTCTTGGTATGTGCCATGAAGTCATCCCGAGCTCTTCCCTCTGCTACCAGAAGTACCTGAAACCAAAAATGAAAACTGTAAGCACGAAGCTTAGTGAGTTCTCCAATCTACCACATACTACACATAATCACATACACCAAACATTGGGCCTAGCCTGCTACATCGGGCCCCTCCCGATATCGTCCGAATTCGGCATTGGGCCTCGCCTGGCACCGAGCCCCGCTCAGTATACACATCTGTTTCTACCAGTCCCCACCGCTACATGCATACAACAATAACATATAAATAATGCTAACCCCAATCATTATACTATAACTACTAGTTTTAAGGCCACGCTTATCTTGGGCCCCACCCCTATTCTGCTACTAATAAGATATGGAACCCCATCCACACTCAGCTAGTGATGAGATACGGGCCCCTTCCCACACTCATCCCCCTACCAGGCACATATAAGTATCACAAAGATAACAAGTATACTACACATACACTAGTGCCTCGGGTACCACCCGGCATCAAACCGTAGCCTAGATATATATATATATATATATATATATATATATATATATATATATATATATATATACACACACATAACCCTTCCTCGGGCCTCACCTACTATCGATCTGAATTCCAGAACATATAAATTGCATCGGGCTAACCCCGACATCATATCTAAATCCGGTATACAATAACATACATAAACGGGCCAGATGGTGCCTTAGACCCGTTCCTACTAGAGAAAACTCACCTCGCAAGCTCACTATACGATCCTGCGAATAACCCCTCGTTGCTAGCTGATAGATCCTCGAACTGCTGATCATTGGACTCCCCGAGCTATCAATTACCAAAATGAGACTTAGACCAAAATACCCTCCAAAAGTCAAACCTAAACAACCCTTGTCAAAGTCAAAGTCAATGGTCAAAGTGAATGCTCCAAGTTGACCTAACTCATCGAGTTGCTCCTTCAACTCGCCGAGTCCAATAAGTCAAAATCCCAAGATCGCGATCCAACTCGTCAAGTCAAGCCCTGACTCGACGAGTTCACTGTCTCATCAAGGTCACGATTTATCGAGTCAACTCGTCGAGTCGGCCCTCAGACTCGCCGAGTCCCAACATAACCAAAAATGGGACAATACACTTAGACTCATCGATTCCCTCCTTTGACTCGCCTAGTCCCCCAGTCTGATTCGCCATCTTAACAGATTAAGCCCTTACACTTTAGATCTAAACCCCAAACTTCGTCTACATGCTGAAGATGACCTCATGAGGGTAAAGTTTCCAACTTTACCCACTCCTAATCCTTCTTAAAGGGTTGAACCAAACCGTAGCTCCTTAAGACCTAACTCTAGGTCCAAAAACTCATATTAATCCAATCCAAGGCATAACAACATAGATCTAGGCCTTATACACCAGAAGGACACATAAAGTCTCTGCCTTTTCTTCCAAGCATGGACTTTTGAGGCTTAAAAGGCCATAACAACTCCTTAAAGCTTGCATGAGGGTTCCAATGGCATAAATCTTGCACCTTTATGCCTTAACCACTCTTAGGGACTCCAGATCTGAAAGGATCTTTGCTTGGGACATCCTTGTCCCGTAGATCAAGCTCCATAGACCAAAACTCCCATAAAGTGGTCATAAAGAGATCTAACAAGCCATAAGTCAAGATGATGACTTGATTACCAGAAAATCATAGAAATGAGATGGTGTTATTGGATCTACAAGTCCCTCCTTGAACCTTCAACCTCCTTCTTCTTCTTCTAGCCTCCAAGAACACCAAAACACTCAAGAATGGCTCACACACTCACCAAATGATCTAGGGTTTCTTGGCTTAAGTTCTGGACAATGGGGGCTGGGAATGGAACCAAGGGGAGGAGAATAAGATGCTTAAGTAGGGTGCCAAGTCCCAAATTTAGGGTTTCCCAAACCCTGACCAACTCACCGAGTCGGTCCCCTGACTCGTCAAGTAGGTCACTTAACCCGCGATTCGGAATATGCTCCTTCTCGTCAAGTCACACCACCTACTCGAAGAGTCGCCTTCTGATTTTGAGGTTTTCCTTTCCTTTCTAGGTCTTCTGAATTCGAGGTGTTACAACTCTCCCCACTTAAACTAGACTTCGTCCTCGAAGTCCGCTGCGGATAACGACCCCACAACCTCTCACGGCATCCCTAATCACCACATACTAGTATGCTCTGTTTACCCTTGAAAGTATCAACTTGAGAACAATCCTATCACTACAACTCTTGAATACGACACCCATACCCAATTGACAATCCTTCCGGTACTCCCCGAGTACTTATGCTAGACCTCTAAGGGTTCACTCCTTTTCCTATGCAATCACTGGGCTTCCCAAGGAAAATTTCCATGAGCAATAACCTTCTCTATCTTTGTGTGGAACAACTTTTCGTTGTAACTAAATCTCCATCCACTCCAGTTCTGGTCCCTTCGCTCTTACCTACTCAATGCTTCCTCTTATCAGGCCTTAGTGCCGAACACCCAACCCAACGAATGGATCAAATAATCCTTCGAGTAAAAGATTCATCCCTGTAATGGTTAGACTCAAATGAGAGCTGCACAACAGAATCAAATCCTTTCCTCTGAGATTATTTAACCCCGTTGTGAGAGGCAACTCACAACTCGGTCAACTGACTACTCCATACAAGAATTTCGTTAATGATACTCCTGCTGAAGATCTCGCTATCTCTTATCCGCTTTCAGGATGAACCGAGACCACCCTGGTGCCAACTAAACTATCATCCTCCTGATTACCGAACTCCCACCGGTTACTAAACCCAAACATAACCTCTCAGTTGTTCCCAGCGACTTCCGAAGAAACGTCGGCTATCTAAAACAGCCCTACCGATCTTCCATAGGAAACGGGACCTCCCAGGTCCTAACTTATCTATCCACTTCTTGAAATACCGGCCTCCACCCGGTTACTGAACCACTAATCACTCTCTCAGCCGCTCCTAGCGACTTCTGCATAAGACTTCAACTACCAAAACTAGTTTATCCTAATTACCACTCATGGTTCTATAGATTCTAGACTCCCCGATCCTGTATCTTGACCCTAAGGTCTCTACTAGGTCCCACCTGTGCTGCTAAACATATTGCATCCCTCAACCTAAGTGAGGTTGTGTTTTTGTCCCATGATTTCACTAGAATAGGGAGGCCACAAATGCGCTAGAACGTGTACAGGCTTAACTAAACATTTGGGTACTCATAGAATCATCAAATGCAATACTAGCATGAATCCTAATTACTTTTTACCATAATTTTCTAAATCAAATCCTAGAAATTTTATGCAAAATTTTTTTATTTTACGCCTAAAATTAAGATACTAATTCAACTAATATAATCAACCCCCTACCCCACACTTATTTCATGCAATGCCCTCATTACAAGGTATGCAAAACATAAAATTAAAAAGAGGGAGAAAAGGAACAAACTCCCCTGGGATAGAAGATGCAATCGACTCATGGAAAGAAACTTCAAATTCGTTGGATCATATGGACTCGGAATTGGACAAGAAAAAGGCAGCCTCCTGAATTGTTGAAAAACCCCACGTCAAAGGAAAGTGTAAACAATGTCATGGCAGCCGAGATAATTCTTCAACCAAACGTGATAAGGAAATTCTAGGCATGGGAACAGCTCATCCATACCATGATAATAAATATAACGCCACCTAAATCATGGAGACTACTGGAAGTACGAGATCAGGCTCGGAAAATGACTCGAAAAGCACCACGTCAAAATTCACCTAATTAAACTAACACTAAAACTAAACAAGTAGACAAGTATGAATGTACCAAGGCGAGAAAAGGTATACGTTTTCCTAGTTTTGAAAGACTATAATTACCAACTAACTCAAAATTCACTTAATTAAACTAACACTAAAACTAAGCAAGTAGACAAGTGTGAATGTACCAATGCGAGAAAGAGACTTTCCTTTAGCTTCGGATTTGTTGTTATTATGGTTGTTTCATAGAAGTGCAATGGATTTAGTTTCTTTCGCTACCGATTCATAAGATGACTAAATTGGTATTCACCAATTTAATCCTTTAGCAAACTAGCTTATTTATTCGGTGATCAAGCGGACAAACTTAAAAGTTCACTAGTGTTCGGTTCGAGTTGCTTAGAGTTATAATTAATTGACCAATTAAATTTATTAATTCAATTTTATATATGATTTATCGTCATATATTGGCTCCTATACCTTTTTACTCACTTTTCTACTTAACCCTATGTTTTAATCAAAACTCTAGTCCGACAATTTTGCAAATCACAAGATCATAAGATTCAAATTCAATTAAGAAAAATAGTCATTCTAACCTAATCAAATTCAGTAATAAGCAGATAAAAAGCAGTTATCAAAAGTACTTGAGGTTCTTTAATAAGCAAAAGTCAACAAATAACCAATTAACTAAATCCTAACTATGAAATCAACCATGTTTAGTCAACTCATCCTACCTAAATGAAAGTCATGAGTGTTTAGCTCATGATTTCAGCAAACAAAGTCATAAAATCGAGATTCAAAAGTAAAGACATAGCTATTCCTAATGAAAAATCGAAAAGTAGAGTTTAGTTGCCTTTGATCTCCTCCTTCTACTGATTGTGATTGAATTCCTTGCTTCCAATGCTAATTCCAGTGCCTTTGCCTCAAAAAGCTTCGAATTCTCTAGAGCCAAAAGTTCCCATTCAGAGGTTTATGTGAGATATTTATACTTTTCCCGAAAGCAGGGCACCACGTCATGGTGATTGTGTTTATCCCGTAATCTCCAAGTCATCGAATCTGATCGGGAATCTTCAAGATGCCATGTCGTGGTAGGATCACCACGACATGTTTGGTGTATTTTTATTCATTTTATTGCTCTAGTTCAATCTTCCATCTTCTAGCTTCCTTAATCTAGCTTCCAACTTCCTTCTTGCTCTAAACAAGTCTTTTAGTCCCTACAACACAATTCATAGCAAATTAAGTATCTTTTGTTCTATTAAGGGCATAAAAGTAATTAAAATATTAATGTATGTTGTATAAATATGTGTATAAATATGCACATATCAAATACCCCACACTAGACTTTTACTTGCCCCCAAGCAAAACTGAATTTTAGCATACCAACATTACATCAAACAATCCTACTCGAACCCAACCATTATGCCAAGACCGCAACGCATGCATTTGTGTCTAAAATTTTTCCTAAGGACCCCCCCCCCCCCCCCCCCAATCCTAAATACTCACAATCCTCATAAACACTAGCCCACTTCTTTTGAACAATGCTCATTTTATGCAACCCTCCGAATCCATACCACATTAGAGCTCTTTAGGAATTCTTCAACTCTTTGAATATTTGATATTTGATTTCTTTGAATTCGCCATCTTCTTTCATTTTTTTTTGGTATCTTCAACTTTTGAATTTCTTCAGAATTTTGATCTTTGATCTTCATAATTTGACTTGAACGCTCCAAAGTTCTTACAACTTTTCTTGTAATTCTCTCTTTTTTTTCAATTTTTTTTACATGTACCTCACTTTTTTTTCTCTCTCAAAACCTACATGCTTAAGCAAGGGAGCTCCATTTCAACCTTTATTGGTTAAGATATTAGTCTAATGTGCAATGACTACTTAAGCTTTCCTGGATACATTTCAGGTTTAGGCTGCTAAACATATTGCATCCCTCAACCTAAGCGATGTTGTGTTTTTGTCCCATGATTTCACTAGAATAGGGAGGCCACAAATGCACTAGAACTTGTATAGGCTTAACTAAACATTTGGGTCCTCATAGAATCATCAAATGCAATACTAACATGAATCCTAATTACTTTTTACCATAATTTTCTAAATCAAATTCTAGCAATTTTATGCAAAAAAAAAGTTATTTTATGCCTAAAATTAAGATACTAATTCAACTAATATAATCAACCCCCTACCCCACACTTATTTCTTGAAATGCCCTCATTGCATGGTATGTAAAACATAAAATTAAAAAGAAGGAGAAAAGGGAACAAACTTCCCTGGGATAGAAGATGCACTCGACTCAAGGAAAGAAACTTCAAACTGGTTGGATCATATGGACTCGGAATCGGACAAGAAAAAGGCAGCCTCCTAAATTGTTGAAAAACTCCCCCACGTCAAAAGAAAGTGTAAACAATGTCGTTGCAGCCGAGATAATTCTTCAACCAAACGTGATAAGGAAATTCTAGGCATGTGAACAGCTCATCCATACCATGATAATAAATATAACGCCACTTAAATCACGGAGACTACTGGAAGTACGAGATTAGGCTCGGAAAATGACTCGAAAAACACCACGTCGTGGTGGATATCACCACGTTGTTGTAAACCAAACATAACACTTTTTGGTTTTTAAAGCTACGACACCACATTGTGGTGTCAGATACCTCATCGTGGCGGCCTTGAAAAGTGAGAATCGGAAGGTGAATGGAGCTGGAACTTGAACTAAAATGACACCATCTCTTCCATACAGCTTTAGGACATGACCCTTCACTCTATGACTCAATTAGACCCCCGAAAAATGCTCTCAAATCACGCTTCTCTCGACGTTCTCTTATACCTTCACTCTAACGAACTTTTTTGTGCCAAATATACCCTTACTTGACTCTTAAATATAACCTGGAACTAGGACAAAGGAAATGGTAATAAAAGTAGGAAAAGCGTCCAAACAACCAAATCATCCACAAATTGTTTAACAAAACATCAAACAAACCAAAGAAAACCATAATAAAGGACTAGTCTAAAACAAGACAAAAAACCAAAGAAAAGGACGAGATACACAAATAGAGCTCATCAAATGATCTAGGCTCATGTTGGTGTAGTTTGTAGCGCTAGATATGTAGTCCTCATATCGTCTCCTTGCCACACTGTAGAGATCCATGGGCATCTCATCTTCTTCCGGCACCACTGGCTCATCATCTCCAGCTTCATTACCCCGTTGCCTTTCACGGCTTGGAACCTGGTGCCGTGGAGTATCGTCAGGAATGCTAAAACCAACCATTCTTTGATCAACAACAATTCGAGCCCTCTTATAAAGAAGAGTGCAAAAGGGCTTTTGGGGCTCCACTGTAAGCATAGAAGCCTCCCGCTTCTCAAAAATACCAAAAGATCGTGCGAGTTGAGTAATCCACATACCGCCATAAAGCGGGGACCCACGCCTGTCCTTGGCTGCCCGAACTGTAAGGAATTCAACCAGGTGAAAAGGTAAAGGCATAAACCTCACTTGAGGTGAGAACCCACAAAAAGAAAACATCCACAGTCGGACATTTATCCCCCTCCCGACGTTCATTTATGGTATTAGTGATCAGGCGGTGTAAGAGGCGGTGAATTGGCGACTGCATGTCGCTTTCCTGTGCAGTACCCTTGTGGTAAACCCCATTAGCAATAGAATGCCAATGGTCCTTTTCTTTGAACCCTTTGATGCTCCTAATGGAGGCTGCTATAAATTGTTGGTACACTGGTGTATGGATTTCAGCTGGAAGGTAGATGCCAACCCGTAGTGAAAAATAAGCTAGGCTTAAGGAACGCCTTTCCTCTCCAAGGCAAAAAGTAAGATTATCATCCGCATATAACCCGTCTTTTCTTGCGAAAGATACAGCGGCAAGAAACTCATACACCAACTCCTTGTAAACCACCTCTTGAATCTCAAAAATGCGTCTCCAACCCAAACACATAAACTGCCCATGAACTCCATTAAATACCTTGTCAAGGTATGGCTCCAAAGCCTCCATCAAACCCGAACTTCCAATCAAGTGCCAATCAAGCTCAGCTGGAACATGCACCTTTCTTTTCTTGAGTAAGTCAAGCTTAACAGTCCAACGCGCATGTATCTAAGGTGCAACATTCTGTGGAAAAGAATACCATGGAAACTCACGAGTAACGGGTTGACTTCTTCTAGACTTGCTAGTAATTCCTGCGAAATAACCACAAAAGAACAACCAAACAACCCATGTGCATTATTATAATCGAAACAGAAGAACAAAATTGTCATAGCAGTCACCACGACGAGCTCGTCATGGTGTCGACACTGTGACGTGAAATGCTCAAATCGATCTAATTTCAACACCATATTAACTAAATCCAAGTTCAGGGTTTGTTCAGTGGATGAAATAGAGTAGAATGGTTGCAAAATCAGAGACTAAAACATGCAAAAATTGGTCCGATTTTTGCAAAAATCGAAACCCTAGGTTCAAAATTATCGGCCCTAAAAGTGTTCTGATCAAGAAATAGATGCTCCATGCTACCTTACTAAACCATCAAAAGTAAATAAAACACTAGAAAAACATACCTTTTAGGGAAGAAAAACAAGAAACCGATGAAGAGAAAGAGGAGTTCTTCATAGAGGCTGACACGACGAGAGAGATGGGGTGGTGTAAAAAAGTGAAATTGTTTTGACTTATGTTTAAAAACCCTAAATTGACAGCAGTAATATACGTTGCCACGACGTGGTAGAATAACCACGTCATGGTGTCTCAAATAATCCCGATTTTTCGTGTTCTAGAAAATCACCACCTCGTGGTGGGTGAAAAATTTTCTTATTTTAAAAAACTCAACTTCCAATAAACTCATTGTCAATCCATCCGTTGCATTGAATATTTTCTTTGGACAAATTTGTAAAATTTGACTCTTTGCTTCAAAAATTGGCCAAACGAACTTGAATTCATGTAACCCAAGAATCATGACAAGGGTTGGAACCGGTTGGATACTAATCAAAAATGGATCGTGCTTTAGAACTTTCTCCAAAGTTGGAATCGTCACCCCATGCTTCAGAACACAAACTGGAAATACAGGGGGCCATGTCGTGGTAACGGTCAAACCACAGGTTGGTTCCTGTAATTCAGCTTGTTCTTGTTCTTCACCTGACCTCTCTTCTAGCAACCTTTCAAGCTCCTCCAAATCTCTTTCTGGATTAAATTCTTCATCTTTTAACTCTAACTCTTGTAACTCAGATTGCTCTTATTTATTAGGCAAGATGTTATCTAAACATCTTCCAAATTTCTTCAAATCATCATCTGAGTCATACTCCTCGTCTTCTTGCTCAATTTCCTGTACTACTTCCTCAAGAAAAGCATCAAGAGCATCGAGATTTGGAAAATACATAATAAATAAAATTAAAAAATGAAAATTAAAGTTCTACTGTTACGATGCCACGACGTCGTATAAACTACCATGACGAGGTGACTCAAAAGGATGAAAAATCTAAATTAAATTAAAAACAAATAAA
Organism: Lactuca sativa; assembly: GCF_002870075.4. Classification (NCBI taxonomy): domain Eukaryota; kingdom Viridiplantae; phylum Streptophyta; class Magnoliopsida; order Asterales; family Asteraceae; genus Lactuca; species Lactuca sativa. The sequence continues at coordinate 76,551,591 of NC_056629.2, read as the reverse complement.
TAGCAAATAATCCTAAAATAAAGATAGCAAATTAAAGTAACTAAAACGGAACCGTTCCTCGGAAACGGCGCCAAAAACTTGATGTGTAATTTAATATGATTATATTTTCTCCAAGTTAATTTATAAAAGTTATTCCCTTCACTAGACTATTAAACACACTAGGCAGTGTACCTAATCGTGCAATAGTATAACAATGGTAAGAACGAGTGTCGAACACAAGGAACAGTGTTTAAATTACTTTGATTTACTATTTAACTAACTATTAATCAAATAAGAAAAGGTATATGTTTTCCTACTTTTGCAAGACTAGATACTTAATTACCAACTAACTCAAAATTCACTTAATTAAACTAACACTAAAACTAAGCAAGTAGACAAGTATGAATGTACCAAGGTGAGAAAGAGGCTTTCGTTTAGCTTCGGATTTGTTGTTATTATGGTTGTTTCATAGAAGTGCAATGGATTTAGTTTCTTTGGCTAACGATTCCTATGATGACCAAATTGGTATTCAACAATTTAATCCTTTAGCAAACTAACTTATTTATTCGGTGATCAAGCGGACAAACTTACAAGTTCACTTGTGTTCGGTTCGAGTTGCTTAGACTTATAATTAATTGACCAATTAAATTTATTGATTCAATTTTATATATGATTTATCGTCATATATTGGCTCAGATACCTTTTTACCCACTTTTCTACTTAACCCTAGGTTTTAATCAAAACTCTAGTCCTACAATTTTGCAAATCACAAGATCATAAGATTCAAATTCAATTAAGAAAAATAGTCATTCTAACCTAATCAAATTCAACAATGAGCAGATAAAAAGCAGTTATCAAAAGTACTTGAGGTTCTTTAATAAGCAAAAGTCAACAAATAACCAATTAACTAAATCCTAACTATGAAATCAACCATGTTTAGTCAACTCATCCTACCTAAACGAAAGTCATGAGTGTTTAGCTCATGATTTCAGCAAACAAAGTCATAAAATCGAGATTCAAAAGTAAAGACATAGATATTCCTAATGAAAAATCAAAAAGTAGAGTTTAGTTGCCTTTGATCTCCTCCTTCTAACGATTGTGATTGAATTCCTTGCTTCCAATGCTTAATTACAGTGCCTTTGCCTCAAAAAGCTTCGAATTCTCCAGAGCCAAAAGTTCCCATTCGGAGGTTTATGTGAGATATCTATACTTTTCCCGAAAGCAGGGCACTGCGTCATGGTGGGTCCACCACGTCGTGGTGATTGTGTTTATCACGTAATCTCCAAGTCATCGAATCTGATCGGGAATCTTCAAGATGCCACGTCGTGGTAGGATCACCACGACATGTTGGGTGTATTTTTCTTTATTTTATTCCTTTAGTTCAATCTTCCATCTTCTAGCTTCCTTAATCCAACTTCCAACTTCCTTTTTGCTCTAAGCAAGTCTTTTAGTGCCTACAACACAATTCATAGCATATTAAGTATCTTTTGTTCTATTAAGGGCATAAAGGTAATTAAAATATTAATGTATGTTGTATAAATATGTTTATAAATATGCACATATCAGTATACAAATCTGTTTCTACCAGGGCCCGCCTGTCTTCGAGCCCCGCCCGCTACACGCATACAAAAATAACATTTAAAAAGGCTAACACAATCACTATACTATAACTACTAGTTCAAGGTCCCACCTATCTTGGTCCCCATCCCTATTCTGCTACTAATGATATATGGAACCCTGTCCACACTCAGCTAGTGATGAGATACGGGCCGCCGCCCATACTCATTCTCCTACTAGGCACATACAAGTATCACCAAGATAACAAGTATACTACACATACATTACTGCCTCGGGTACCACCAGACATCGAACCGTAGCTCGGAAATATATATATATATATATATATATATATATATATATATATATATATATATATATATATATATATATATATATATATATATATATAACCCTTCCTCGTGCCTCACCCGCTATCGAACTGAAATCCAGAGCATATAAACTGCATCGGGCTAACCCCAACATCGGATCTAAGTCCGGTATACACTAACATACATAAATAGGCCGGCATTGGTGCCTTAAAACCGTTCCTACTGGAGAAAACTCACCTCGCAAGCTGACTGTACGATCCTGCGAATAACCCCTCGCTGCTAGCTAGAAGATCCTGGAACTGCTGATCACTCGACTCCCCGAGCTATCAATTACCAAAATGACACTTGGACCATAATACCCTCCAAAAGTCAAACCTAAAAAACCCCAGTCAAAGTCAAATGTCAACGGTCAAAGTCATCACTCCAAGTTCACCCAACTCGCCGAGTTGCTCCTTAAACTCATCGAGTCTAATAAGTCAAAATCTTGAGATCACGATCCAACTCGTCGAGTCTACCCCAGACTCATCGAGTTCACTGGCTCATCAAGGTCACGATTTATCGAGTCAACCCTCAGACTCGCTGAGTCCAAACATATCCAAAAATAGGACAATACACTTAGACTCGTCGATTCCCTCCGTGGACTCGCCGAGTCCCCCGGTCTAATTGGCCATCTTAACATATTAAGCCCTTACACTTCAGATCCAAACCCCAAACTTCGTCTACATGCTGAAGATGACCTCATGAGGGTAAAGCTTCAAACTTTACCCACTCCTAATCCTTCTTAATGGGTTGAACCAAACCCTAGCTCCTTAAGACATACCTCTAGGTCCCAAAACTCATATTACTCCAATCCAAGGCATAACAACATAGATCTAGGCCTTATACACTAGAAGGACACATAAAGTCTCTGCCTTTTCTTCCAAGCATGGCCTTTTGAGGCTTAAAAGGCCTTAACAACTCCTTATAGCTTGCATGAGGGTTCCAATGGCATAAAGCTTGTACCTTTATGCCTTAACCACTCTTAGGGACTGTAGATCTGAAAGGATCTTTGCTTGGGACATCCTTGTGCCGTAGATCAAGCTCCATGGACCAAAACTCCCATAAAGTGGTCATAAAGAGATCTAACAAGCTATAAGTAAACATGAAGACTTGATTACCAGAAAATGATGGAAATGAGATGGTGTTGTTGGATCTACAAGTTCCTTCTTGAACCTTCAACCACCTTCTTCTTCTTCTAGCCTCAATGAACACCAAAACACTCAAGAATGGCTCACACACTCACCAAATGATCTAGGGTTTCGTGGGTTAAGTTCTGGACAATGGGGCTGGGAATGGAACCAAGGGGAGAAGAATAAGATGCTTAAATAGGGTGCCAAGTCCCGAATTTAGGGTTTCCCAAACCCTGACCAACTCGCCGAGTCAGTACCCTGACTCGCCGAGTAGGTTGCTTAACCCACGACCCAGAATATGCTCCTACTTGTCAAGTCACCCCACCTACTCGACGAGTCACCTTCAAATTTTGAGGTTTTCCTTTCCTTTCTAGGTCTTCTGAATTGGAGGTGTTGCATCTTCGCAGGTATTTACAGTATTCAATTTAACAACTCATCACATGCAATTTCTTGGGTCCTTAATACAAGATGTGGTTTCACATTTGTTCCGATTTTCAGGGTCTAAAAAGAAGTAGGGATGTGGAGCATGGGAAGATGAACTTGATCATGGGGAATAGGAAAAAGTCTCTTGTCACCAACATTTGGAGTTTACTCTTTATTGCTTAGTAGCGGGTTAGGGTTAGTTTTAAATGATTGTTTCTACTCGTCGGAAATTGTGAGAAACGTTATTTCTTTTCATGGTTTGTACATACAAGGTTTTAGATTTTCATTTAATAATTAAATAGGTTCTATAAATGCTTTCTATAATGGTACTTTTTATTTTGAAGCATTGCCTTGTAATGGAGTATATGAAACTGTGATGGTTGAAGATAACTTAGGATATAATGTGTTGCATATTGATTCGTCCAATGGTTTGGACAAAGCATGCTTGTGGCATTGTCGTCTTGTACATGTCAACAAGAAACTCATAGCCCAACTCCAAAAGGATGGAGTGTTTGAGTCATTTGACCTTAGGGACGATGACACGTGCGAGTCTTGTTTACTTGGAAAGATGACTAAATCACCCTTCACTAGAACTTGTGAAAGGGGTGAGGGATTATTGGATCTCATACACACCGATGTGTATGGGACCTTTAGTTCCACTACAAGGGATGCAAACCGCTTCTATGTGACTTTTAATGATGATTATAGCAGATATGAGTATCTTAGTATTGAGTTCCACGACTATGTTAAGGAATGTGGAATTGTCTCACAATTGACGCCGCCTAGGACACCACAATTGAATGGAGTAGCTGAGAGGCGCAATTGAACCTTGTTGGACATGGTTCGTTCCATGATGAGTCGAGCTTCGTTACCTATCTTATTTTGGGGGTATGCCTTAAAGACTGTCACCCATATCCTTAATATACTCCCAACTAAGAAGGTTATCAAAACACCTCAGGAGATGTAAATAAGGAAGGTTCCCTCGTTAGCACATATCAAGGTTTGGGGTTACGAGGCTTTCATAAAGCGAGAGACTCACGACAAGCTCGAACCTCGTAGTGAGCGTTGTATTTTCAAGGGCTACCCACATAATTCCTTTGGATATATCTTCTGTAGACCAAGTGACAATGTTGTCTTCGTTGCGAGGAGAGGGGTTTTCTGAGAGAGAGAACTCACAATCCAAGAGCACAATGGGAGGCAAATTGATCTTGAAGAGCTTCAAGAATCAAGTGAGGAAGGAACCTCAAACACTAGCGTTCAACCCTTACCTCTGAGACGTTCTAGTAGAGTTAGCGTTCAACCTTAGTTTTATGGTTTCCATATTACTACTGAAGGTGATATGTTTATTAGTGATAGTAAACTAATAATTTTGGATGAACCTAAAAATTACAAGGAAGCCATGGCGGGCCAAGAGTCTGCAAAGTGGAAAGAGGCGATGGACGACGAGATTCAGTCCATGTATGACTATCAATTTTGAAACTTGGTTGACAATGTACCAGGTCGTAAGACGGTCGGGTGCAAATGTATCTTCAAGAAGAAGACCAACATGGATGGGAGAGTACACACTAATAAGGTGCGATTAGTTGTGAAGGGGTTTAGTCAAACTCTTGGAGTTGACTATGAGGAGACCTTCTCACCAGTAGCAAAGATCAAGTCTATAAGGGTTATGCTAGCCATAGCTGCGTTTCATGATTATGAAATATGATAGATGGATATCAAAACCGTTTTCCTTAATGGGAAGTTGGCTGAGGATGTTTACATGAGTCAGCCAGAGGGTTTTGTAGATGCGAAGTACCCTAATAGAGTGTGTAATCTTGAGAAACCCATTTATGGATTGAAGCAAGCGTCTCGCAGATGGAATATTTGTTTCAATGAGAAAGTCAAAGAGTTTGGTTTTTTGAGAAGCGAGGATGAGTCATGTGTATATGTCAAAGCTAATGGAAGTATAGTTAGCTTCTTGGTATTGTATGTGGATGGCATACTACTCATAGGAAACGACGTCCCAACCTTGCAGGAGGTTAAGTCCTGGCTTGGGAAGTGTTTCGCTATGAAGAACCTCAGAGAGGCTGCTTATATTCTATAGATAAGGATATTGAGAAATAGGAGTAAAAGACTAATAGGACTTAGTAAAAGTACCTACTTGGACAAAGTGTTGAAACGTTTCAACTAGGAGAATTCCAAGAAAGCAGAATTGCCTATTTAGAGCAATACAAAACTAAGTAAGACTCAGAGTCTGAGTACTGATGCCGAAACGGCAAAAATGAGTCGAGTACCATATGCTTCCGCCGTTGGCTTGATCATGTATGTTATGACATGTACTTGCCCTGATGTGGCTTTTTCTTTGAGCATGGTTAGTCGATATCAAGTGACTCCTGGTAGAGCTCACTGGATAGCAGTAAAGAACATTCTTACATGTGGCAAAATAAATGAGAATGTGACATGTGAGAAAAAAAATCTTTATTTATTAGGGAGGATCTTACAATAGAAAATTAAAATATGTCAGTATATATCATTACCACTTGATACTAACCAAACTTATCAGTAACCAAATATATTTGTTAGTGTACCGATATCAAATTTTTTATAATATTTATAGTTGTAATTGTACACAGTTTAATAAAACAAATTAAAACCGTATCAATTCCTCCCTTACGCCTTGTTCCCGAGTTCTACTTAAGAAGAGAAATGGGAGGATACGAAGGGAAAGTGAAGAGTGTCGAAGTAAAATCGTGTTCTCAAGTTTCATTAATTGAAAGAAAGTGAGGGAAGGGGAAAGATTTTGGAGTCATATTTTCCTTCCAAATTGGACGGATTTGGGAAGAAAGTGAGGGGAAGGAAAATTTTAAGTTTTATTTTTTTTTTCTCTTAACTCGGAAACATAAGAACAATTTTTTTTTTCTTTCCTTTCATTTCCTTTAAACTCGAGAACACAGAATAATAAATATTTTCTTTCAGCTTTTTTTTTTCCGTCAAAATTTTCCTTTTTTTTTTTTATGAATTACAAAAAAAAAAAAAAAAAAAAAAAAAAAAAAAAAAAAAACTCGTAAACAAGGCGATAAACCAAAATTTCCCAATAAATTGCGATCATTCCAAAACGTTTTAATTCATTGATAGATGGTATTGAAGAAAACTTTGACATTAATGTGAAAGCGCGTTGACATTGATTGATAAAGAAATGCGCGTGGGTTAAAATTTCAAACGTTCCCAGTTGCAGCTTGCAAGTTACAAAAAGGTAGTTAATCTCTAGTCATATTTTATAGAGAATTAAATTAAAATATCAATTAATTCGCTCATGAATCTCTTCGTCTCCTAAAAAGGTTTAAAAGTTACTTTATCCGTCATCGATACCACTCTATTATCTTTTTCTAATTTAATCAATTCTTTTAATTATTTATGATTCATTTATTGAAACTGTATATTAAATTAAAATTTCTAATACAGATGAATATGAAACTCAGAAACAGTTTTCTATAGTACAACTTGTAAAAAACGTTTCCATCATGTATTCTAGAAAAATATTAATTTAGGATATATATTTTGAAAGATAAATACTATTTATTGTTTAAATAAAATTTCATTTTATTGATAATATAAATGCTAAGATTACTATAATGTAATTAAATCTTAATTATAATAAATATCAATATTAGAAGAAAACGTCATAAATAACATTAATATATTATGGGATTTTGCATTTATAAGCTATAAACTTGCTTACTAAAATAATATTTAGAATATTATTGAAAGTTAATAAACTAGCTTATACAAAATGGAGTTCGGTTAGTCTAACGAATAAGGTAGTTGAATTATGTAAAAGAACCTAACAGAATACCTTGAGGGTTGAGTTTTATAATTAATTAAAGAGAAAATACCGTAAATATTTACCGTATTTTCTCTTAACTAAATGATATATTTGATAGAATGTTATAGAAGCTTTATAAACTTATTGAAACACTAGTCCAAATGATTAGTTTAAAAAACTAGTTTATAAACTATTTTTTTTGTTTCGTCAAACAAGACAACTAAGGAGTTTTTGAGAGCTCTTATTAGCTTTCATTCTTTTTTAAAAGTGTCTTAAGTCTACTTTATATTTTGATATCTAATCAGATTTAGAGATCTTTGACTATGATTGAATTAAAAGAACTTGGATTTGAAAAGATGATGAATATGATAGCGTGTAAGTTATTATTATTATTATTTTTAGAAAGGTAAATAATTTTTTTTTGAGAGAAAACCAAAAATCTCTGAATTAGTTGTTAGTTTAGAACTTCAATGTTAACCAAGTGTGTTAGCCTGAACTTATAACAATTTATAGTCGATATGTTTTATTTCAAAGAAAAGTTTGTAGACTTTATTTCGTATAAAAGTTTTTAAAGATGAAACTTTTGATTCTAGCGATGGAGAGGTGTTTCAAAAAGCCCAACCAAACTTATAAATAAATTATCTTAAATATTTTTTCATCTTTAAAAAAAACCTAGTTTATATATTATTATAGTAATCTCATCAAACAATAAGCGCAAAAATAAAATATATTCTTAACACAACCTTAATCCCATAAAACAATATTTCATTACTACTACCTAGTATTTCATATTAAAATTAGTTAAAATGTAAAAGCACAAATATTATTTCTTATTTTTTTCATAAGCCAAAACCTGAGTCACTACAATTAATACAAAAATAATATTAAAAACACTACTTCACAAAGAATATAAAAATGAAAAAGAAGGAAATATATAAACTTTAAAGGCAGAAAAAACCAGAAATGCTTGCAAACAGAAACTCCTCTCTTCCACATCTCAATAAATTCTCTTTCGTCCTTCTCTTTCTCTCTCTCCAATACAAACAAACATTGCTATCATCTTCTCTCTCTATTCTCACCTTTCAACAATCTTTTTATTTTATTTCATAAAAAATATGAACTTTAACTATGGCTAAATCCAGCTGAAAAACCCCTTTAAAAAGCCTCTTTTGTTTTTATTTTCAAATTTTACCCTATTTCTATCACCCATCTTTCATGCCTATAGTGAGAAACCAAAAGGAATAATTAATGAATCTTGTTTTTTCTTTTCCTTTCATACACCTTTTTTGATTTAATTTGTGTTTCTTCATTTCAAGATTCTAATATATGCTTGTTGGTCGACTCCCCCGATTCAATTTCATAAAACCCTTCAATTTCTCAGCATTTTGTAAGAATTCAACTTCTGGGATTTTTCTAATTTCTGATTTCAGACAAAACCCAGTTCGATTACACTCTAATTTTGATTCGATAATCCGATATTATGAGGGCAGGATTGAATACGATCCTACAGACCCTAACGCCGGAAGCGGCGACTGTTTTGAACCATTCAATAGCGGAAGCCGGCCGTCGGAATCACAACCAGACAACGCCGCTCCATGTCGCAGCAACGCTTCTCTCCGCTCCGACGGGGTTCCTCCGGCAAGCTTGCATCCGGTCTCACCCGAATTCCTCTCACCCTCTTCAGTGTCGGGCACTCGAGCTCTGTTTCAGTGTAGCGTTAGAGCGGCTACCCTCTGCTACATCGTCTCCGGCGGTGACGGAGCCGCCGGTTTCCAACGCGCTCATGGCGGCATTAAAGCGGGCGCAAGCTCATCAACGCCGTGGTTGCCCGGAGCAACAGCAGCAGCCGCTTTTAGCGGTGAAGGTGGAGCTCGAACAGCTTATTATATCTATACTCGATGACCCGAGTGTAAGTCGGGTCATGCGTGAAGCAAGCTTTTCAAGTCCAGCTGTTAAAGCAACAATCGAACAGTCGTTGAATAATAATAACATCTCCGGCGGAAATCATCTGAGTCACTCAAGTCTCGGCGTCGGATTCCGGCCATCTTCTTCGCCTGTAACTCCAGTTCCGATTCCCATCAACCGGAATATGTATTTAAACCCAAGATTACAGAGAAATGATGAAACAACAGTATGTTCATCATCTCCGACGAATCTTTATTTGAATCCAAGATTACAACAACAACAGGGAAATTATAGTTTTAATCAATCAGGTCATCAGAGAATCGACGAGGCAAAAAGGGTTATGGAAATCATGTCAAAATCTAAGAAGAAGAATCCGATTTTAGTTGGAGAATTCGAGCCAGAATCAATCAAGAAAGACATCTTAATGAGAATCCAAAAGGGTGAACTTCCACCAGAACGGGAATTCAAGAATGTTGAAGTCATTTCCATCGACTTTCCACCTGATAAATCACAGATTCCGGCGAAGATTAAGGAACTAAGCGATCTAATTGAGACAAACATCCGAAGCTTTAATGATGGTGGTGGTGGTAATCGAAGTATTATTATAGACGTAGGTGATTTGAAATGGCTGGTTGAGCCACAACCCACGGCGGTTGCTTCCGACATTGGCCGTGAATCCGTGGCGGAGATGGCAAATTTGTTAGCCAAATTCAAGGCGGAGAACAGTAACCTTTGGTTGATCGGCGCCGCCAGTTGTGAGACTTATTTGAGGTGCCAAGTTTATCATCCATCCATGGAAAACGATTGGGATTTGCAGGCTCTGCCGATTTCATCAAGATCACCTCTCTCCGCAAGGTAATTTTTCAATTCTTTTTCCATAATTTGAAATTAATCTTCTCGAATCTGAATCAAACAATCGTTAGATCATCAATTTATGCGTTCGAACTATTATATTTATAGGATAGGGACCAATGGGATATTTGGGACTTCATTTGAATCTTTAAATTCTTTCAAGAACTTCCCGACAACAAAGTTACAGAATTCGGAATCTGCCCGAATTCCACCCTGCTGCCCAAGATGTTATCATGATTATGAACAAGAGCTAGCAGAATTAAAGAAGCAATCACCAGTTGAAGCTAAGAGTAATCTACCTCCATGGTTGAAAAATGCAAAAGCAAAGAATGGTGAAAGTGAAACTGAAATCGAAACCAAAATGCCTCATCAATCTCGGGTAATATAATTGTTTTCATAATTGTTTGTTAAATCTAATTGTTATATATGTTTTTCGGTTTTGTAAATATTGTTTTTTTTTTTTTTTTTCCAATTTTTGTAGGTTGATGATAAAGAATTAAAGAAAAAATGGAGTGATATATGCTCTAGAATCCATCCGAACCATAGTCAAAACCCGAGCTTTCCAAGAATGGCGACCGGTTTTGTACCGAATGTTCCTGTTCAAACAACATACAAACCGAATAGGCTTCTGGGTCAAAGTCAACCGGGTCTACAGCTGGAGGCTCCACGGAGCCCGGTTCGTACCGATCTCATTCTTGGACCCAAGGAGGCTCGGGAGGATGTACCGGTTAAGGACCTTTTAGGGTGCATCTCATCCGAATTCCAAAAGGGTAAATTCGTCAATTCAGCAGAGGCGGACTCCTTCAAGAAACTTCTCAAGGGTTTGATGCAAAAGGCATGGTGGCAGCCGGAGGCGGCTTCCACTATTGCTACAACCGTGACACAATGTGGTTCGAGGGGTAATGTGTGGTTACTGTTTGCGGGTCCGGACCGGGTCGGGAAGATGAAGATGGCTTCGGTTCTTGCTGAGCATGTATGCGGATCCGACCCGATCACGGTGTGTGTCGGGTCGAGCCGTGATGATGATGACGTGGATCTTGGATTTCGTGGAAAAACGGTGTTGGATCGAGTTGTTGAGGCCGTTCGTAGGAATCCGTTTTCAGTAATCGTGCTTTCGGATATAGATGAAGCGGATATGCTTGTTCGTGGGAGTATAAAACGGGCAATGGAGAGAGGTCGGCTCACGGACTCTCATGGGCGTGAGATTAGCCTCGGGAACGTTATTTTTGTGCTAACGGGGAACTGGTCGTCAAACAGTGCCGATGACCATCTCCTTGATGAGAAGCGGTTGCAGAAAGCTGCAACCGGCGACTGGCGATTGAAGTTGACCGTTTGTGAGAAACGGTCAAAAAGACGAGCCGATTGGCTTCCAGATGGAAACACGTCTGTAAAACAATCGAAGAAAGCAAGGTCCGAGATCTCGCTTGATCTTAACCTCGCAGTCGACCATGAGGAAGATCGAACGGATGCAAGTGATCTCACGATTGAACATGGAGACGAGAATCAACATTTTTCGATTACGTCGATTTCAGTACCACATGAGCTTGTGGGCCCAAGTGACGGGGTAGCAGTGTTCAAGCCGGTACAATTAGGGTTCATTCGTCGAGAAATCGAGAAAACGATTAAAAACTCATTTTCCAATGTTGTCGATGAGAAAGTTTCTATAGAGGTCGATGACATAACCCTAGACAACATATTAAGTGGGCTATGGTTTAGACAAATAGTTCTACAGCAGTGGGTTGAACAGGTACTGATCCCGAGCTTTCAGAAGCTCGGGGAAGAGTTACCGTGTTCAAGGGAAGAGTTGGTGGTTCGTCTCGAGTCCGAAAGGGACTCCGGTCATGGGAATCACGGCAGGGATTGGATGCCTAGCAAAATTAATGTAATAGTAGATACAATTTAGAAGTTCAAAAGCTAAATTTGTAATTTTTTCTTTATTAATCTTGGGACCACATTTGTAAATAGACAACTCTTCGGATAGTGTAGGAAAGGGGGTGCATTGAACTTTGAAACAATTTTCCTTTTTATATAAAAGCATTTGATACAAATGATGTTTTATTTATTTTATATAATTTTTTGTACCTTTTATACATTTAAAACTGATACGATTTGACAACTTTTTAACATCTTTCACAAAAATCACTGTTGATTTTGTGAATTGAACACATTTTTTTTTCTAAATTGTTTTACCGATAATTATTGCTATGGAAATCTTAAAAATTAACTTTTAATGAAAATAGTGTCATTTTTTAAAAATAAGTTATTTGACACTTATTACTAAATTCCGAAGTCTATAATGCTTTATTTTCAAGTAAGGTTATTAATTAGACAATTTCTTGAAAAAGGATAATATGTTGGCGAAATAAATTGTTAATTTGTGATAAATATTTAAAGATTGATTTATTTGTAATATGTTTTATACCTTGGGAGTAAATAGGTATTCTTGTAAATTAATGGAGCTAAATGTTAAAATAACACCGATTTAAGACACCGATGGTTGATATGGAATTTAATTGGACAGAGTTCCACTTTTCAGTTTTATTAAAAATATTATATAAATAAAGTCTACACAACCACACACGTATGCTACTTTACTTCTAGACCACGTCAACATACAGTAACAACTATTTTTCTCGTTTTTTTAAATATTTTTAAATATTATTTCTATTTATTTTTTATTTTTAAAAAGAAAAGTTAATTTCAACTCTATATATTTGAAAAAATCAACGGGAAATGCCGGCCTTGATTTTATTTGATACGAATTTTATTCAGTTATTTTGTTTTTCGATTACAAAGTCATTTTTAGATATATAACGATTGATTTTAAATTAAAAATTAAAAAAAAGTATTAGCATTCTACAATATAAACTTAGAATAATTAATATATATATATATATATATATATATATATATATATATATATATATATATATATATATATATATATATATATATTTATGAATAAAGCATTTAATTTTCGTGAAAAAGTCAAGTCAAACAATTTAAATAGTCGGTTCAACAGGCCGAACATTAATGCCAAAAATAGACATTATGTCAAAAGCTTCCATTTCATTTGAATGTCGACACAAACATATATAGTGTCATGTCTCATTCATGCATCGTGTTTCACATCCTCATATTTATTAGCACTAATTGGTATCAAAAATATATTTTATAATTTATGAAATTTATATAAAACTTCAACCTTTAAATAAGATAATTAACTAGGGAAGAAGGTTCCCCGGCTTTGTGGGGTTCAGAAGGGAAAATGGAATCGCTAATTACGTTTTGATTTTATCTTTAAAAAGATTCTACATTTGGTTTCAAAATTAATAATGGGTTATATTGTTTTTTACTAATTATCCCCCGTCACTAATAGTTGTATCTTCTTCGATGGTATAAGAAAATACCCTCCGAATTTGGGGATGTCATAGAATTGTAAATCCTTTTAAGTTTGTTAGTCATGGGCGATGACATTTCGATGAACTGATATAAATTTGATAAGGTTCACAGGAAAATCAACGACTAAAAGAAAGTTTTCTTTCACTAAAAAAGGTAAAGGGCTGCTTAGTAGGATCTGAATTTTTAAGATCTGAACTTTTAAGAGATCTGAATTTCTAAGAAGTTTGAATTTTCAAGTTCTGAATTTTTAAAATGTTGTTTGTTTGGAACATCTGAATTTCTGTGTCAAATGATAAAAATGACCATTTTACCCTCCTAACAAAAACAACTTGAAATACATATAAAATTTACATGTTCTGAAATATAACAATATATAAGCAATTTTTTGTCGATAGAACCTAAAATTAATATCAAACCACACAAAAAAATTCATATTCATACGTATAGTTATAATTTTTTGAGCATAACATAAATAATTTCGCGAAAAAACATCATAAATGGTCCCTGTGGTTTCCCAAAATTTGAAGTTTAGTCCCCATGGTTTAAAAACCTCATAGATGGTCCATGTGCTTTCAAAACTTTTGACGATTGATCCTTATTGCTAACTCCATTAAATTTATTCTGTTAACTAAAGGGCATTTTCGTCATTTCACTACCACAAGGACCATTTATGATGTTTTCTTTAATTTTTTTTTTTTGAAAAAAAAAGAAAAACTTAAATATAATTATTTAATTTATAAAAGCGCTCTCTCTCTCTCTCTCTCACTCTCTCTCTGGAACACCATTAAGGATTTGAAGAACAAACCCACATTGATTTCTTTAACTCCTTCATCTGTTCTAAAACCTGCAACATAACCATAGCGACGTTACCGATTTAACAACCTCGGCGCCATAGTCTTGATTAGAATCGCGCTCCAGCACAACACCACCATCCAGATTCGAAGCCGAAGGGTTTCCACAAGTTGTCGATTTCTTATGAGTCACTAGCAGAGGACCGATGCTGAGTGGTGAAGGAAAAAAGTACACGCGGTGAGCAAGGGAAGGGATACAAGAGGGTACCACCGTCTTCCACCTCCATACCCAAGTTGTTGATCTCCATCTCCAATGTCATCTGAAACATGTCCCTCTTTCCATCGTCGGACCTGAAAACCTCATAAGCCTCTCCTTCTTCATTGCCAGATCTGAATCCAGTATTGGAACAGATCTCGGCAGATGATCGAATGTGTTTTTCCCAAATGGGTCCTCCCCAAGAATTGTTTTTTAAAGATCTGCAAGAGAGATCTTATGGGATCGATCCAGTGGAGGAGTACGGGCAACAATTTGAAGAAGCAAATGAAGATTAATCCCAAGAAAATGAAACTAAAAAAATCTGAGCTATGCTAGATACAAATAATGCCATCTGAATCTATGATTTCTCTTAATAATTCCATCACAATTTATGAGCTTTGCAAGAAAACGAAACTAAAAGATCTATGATTTTCTTAATCCCAATAAAACCATACTAAAACGTGATCATGGCACAAGGTAGATGGGATCCATACTAGAACATTGGATTTAGCGATGAGACTCTACAATTCAATGAGAAGGATAGAGTGATTGGGTTTGGCAAATTTTGTGTTCTTCGATGGTGACCTAACAGCGCTGATGTTTCATAAAGGATCCATCGAGAGAGACCCACTGAGAAATGAAGAAGATTGTTATCTAGTATGTGATGCCAGGGTTGAGAAGAGTTTTTTATGGTTCTCCAGTAGGATTAAACTCATATTTCCATGGAGGGTTTAAGGATTATCGAAGGAAAAGTGGGGGTAAGATTGGGTTAATGGCATCTAAGAGAGAGATAGAGAGAGATTATATTAATTTTTTCTTTTTTTTTCCAAAAAATTAAGATAAAGCATCATAAATGGTCTCTATGGTAGTGAAATGAAAAAAATACCCTTCAGTTAATGGACAAACTTAACGGAGTTAGCAATAAGGACCAATCGTCAAAAGTTTTGAAAGCACATGGACCATCTATGAGGGTTTTAAACCATGGGGACTAAACTTCAGATTTTGGGAAACCATAGGGACCATTTATGATGTTTTTTCTAATTTCTTTTGAGCATTCCGTCGAACACCTCATGTGCAGAATTCATTGTACAAAATCCAATTGTCCTGCATACACAATCAACACACGAAATGCCTTCAAACAATTATGTGAACACCAAATACCTTTAAACAATTATGTGAACACCAAACACATTTATACAAAACACTCTAGAGATTGTATCCATTAATCTTTGGACATTGGAAATAATAAACAACACTTTTATATAAGCAGCAAAGCAGATTTTATTACAATCACAAAACAAGAGAGCATTGACTATTGTCTGGATTATGTATTATGTTGACTTCATCTATAATGGAATGATAGTGTGGGAACCTTGCTATCTCATGTTTTCTACCTGGAATCTTACATCATAATTAAGAAAACATATGAATAAATGAAATCATCAGAAATTGTTATTTGTTAACTGGTTCCACATTTTTGTAGAATAAACAATAAAAATTTCACTGCGATTGAGGGGAATGAGTAGGCAACGGTGGTCGGTGTGTGAGGGAAAGAAAAGCGACGTCTCTAGCCGAAGCGAGGCAGAACGGACTCGGGGTGAGTGGGAGGAGAAGGGGCGGTGGTGTCGACGGTGACCTGCGACAAAGGTGGTGTGTGCGACGGTCGACAGTGGTCCTCTGTGAAGTGCAACGGAGAGGATGGAGGTGGGTGTTTTTCATGGCTGCAAGAAAAAGAGAGGAGGGTGAAGATGATAGGTTAGGAAAAATGAAAATATGTGTGCCTCTTTTTTCTTTTTAGATACATATTTACCTCTGAATATTAAGAGCCTTTTGGAAAATTAAGAGGCCAAAAATAAGATGCTCCCAAACACTCTTAATTGAAAAAATTCAGATATCTCTCTTTTTAAGAGACATTAAGAGGTAAACAAACAACCCATAAATTATGAGAAATAACAATTTGGTTGCTTTTCGTAGTGTTTGAAATTATTATAATAACAGTACGTACAACCGGATAAGAATCTGCCAATGGAAAATTTGCGTCTTTGCTTTAACGGTTCTTACTGCAATATCAATAGGAAATCAATTAAATGCATAGAAACATTCTCAATTTTTCTAAATAATCAATATAACCTGTAAAACACAAAACATAAATCATATAAAAATAAATTTTTTTGCTTACATACCTATGTCTTATTTTCTAGGACTTTACTAATTTACCCCTATATCAGTGGTGTTAAAATTAAGGATCATTAAGGGAAAAAGTTTAATTTCATCAAAGTATGAAATAAGGTTCACATGCCTTATTTTCCAGAAACTTGGGTAACTTGAGTTAGAAGTCTCTCAACAGCCGATACCCTTTCGTTTCCACATTTTTTGTAAGAGCATCTACCTAGAATAAACAAAGCATCCACATTTATATCAAAAGCTTCACCATTAACTTTAATTCACCCATCTCATTTTTCAAACCCAAATTTAATCATAAAATAAAAAGGAAAGAAATCTGCAGTTGCAACACCTTATTGAAGACCAGTATGCATGGAGCTCATTCACTTGCACATCTAAAGATTGTCCAAAGTCGCAATTCACTGGCACGATCATACTTCTTTATCTGCAAGTAAATCATATCACAACAACATTAATAAGTGAGACCCGGACTATAACGACCCAATTTTCACGCCCAAAAATTTCATTTAAATTAAGTAGTTTGTAAAACATTTGTAGTAAAACATCATCCGATCATATCATTTCATAAAACATATCTCGTGTCTGAAAACCCAAAACATGAAAATAATAATAATGTCAGAGTACAATCCCAGAACATCTCATAATGCGGAAAACCAAAGTGTATGTGTGTATGATGTGCCGCTACCGCGCCAGCTCCTTCCCCTTCGTTGAAGAGGTACCTGAAACCAGAACTGAAAACTGTAAGCACGAAGCTTAGTGAGTTCCCCCATCATACCACATACCATACAATCATATCACATACATACTGCCAGGCATTTCTGGGGTGCCCGACATACCCGGTACGACCATTCTGGGGTGCCGACCTACCCGTACGACCATTCTGCGGTGCCGTCCTACCTGTGTCAAGCCATTATGGGGTGCTGACCTACCCATGTCGAGCCATTCTGGGGTGCTGACTACCCTTCGGTCCTAACAACCGAACCTTGGGGACTATTTCACCCCTACTACTACTATCACATATATCATAGCATAATCTATTGTCATACATATCTGGGGTGTCCGACCTACCCTTCGGTCCTAACAACCGAATCTCAAGGACTCTTCCCCCTCCTACTACCTCTATCTCATGTAACATATCATGCTAGCAGCTAAACATTTCATAACATACAGTTAGGCATATCTGGGGTGCCTAACCTACCCTTCGGTCCTAACAACCGAACTCTATCACTATCACATACCATATCACGCTAGCATATAACATATCAGGTAGTAACAACACATATGAGTATCACAAAGACAAACATCTAGCATACGATCCCTACTGGTGGGTCGGCATTGTGGCCGTAGACCCACCGCTACTGGAAGGTAACTTACCTCGTAGTAGCTACTGAACTGTGCGGGAATCCTCTGACTGCTGCTGCTGCTCCGGAAATCCTCCGGCTAAAATTCCCACAAAACACTTAGTTAGAAACTGACATATACTATTAGGGTAAAATGACCATTTTACCCCCTGACCAAGTCAAAGTCAAAGTCAACTTCTAGTTGACCTAACTCGCCGAGTAGGCTTGCCAACTCGCTGAGTCCCTATCCTTCCATTAGACCTTATACCCGTCTCTACTCGTCGAGTTAGGCAATAACTTGACGAGTTTTCCTTCTAAATGAACATCGACTGAATCCTCATCCGACTCGCCGAGTTGTATGAACAACTCGTCGAGTTCATCATCAACTGATACTTAGGTCCTGCCCTTGACTCGCCGAGTTGTATGAACAACTCGTCGAGTCCATCTTCATCCTTAAGAAGATTGCCTTGGACTCGCCGAATCTGTTCATGTACTTGCCGAGTCCCCTGAATTTCTAGAACAATGGCTTAGTCCAAAACGTTGGTTCACCCTTGGGACCCCTTTAAAACCTTTCCACACTCAAGTGGGTCCTTATGACCCTCAAATGATATGAGACAGAACCTTAGACTCACCGAGTCCAAGAACAGACTCGTCAAGTTGGTCACAACCACTCACTGAATCTTCGATTTCTGATGTACAACCCTTAATCAAAATGTAGATCTATGCTTCTACAATCGATCTAGCACGTAAAGTTACAACCTTTACGTGCTTGAAAGGGACTTTAAGCTCAAAAGGTCCTAAAAAAAGCTCTCACAATGCATGTGGCCTTCTTTGAGTGCAAAAGTCACTCCTTTCTGTCTTATAACCCCTCAAAGGACCTAGATCCGAAACATCAACCTCAAACCATGCTTGCAATCATGGTTGGTGACCAAAATGGCTTAGAAAAGCCCTAAAACTCCACAAAATGGGATCTATCAAAAGAGCAAGCAAGGTATAGACTTTATACCTTCTGAAGTCAGCAAATGATGCTCAAAACCGAATCCTTCTAGCCTCCTCTTGATCCTTCAAGCTTTTCCTTCCTTCCTTGGATCACAAGAGCACCAAAATCACTCCAAAAGCCTTAGATTGCTTCAAAACGGCTAGGGTTTGCTATGGGGGTCTTCTGGGAGCAAATGGGAATAAGGAGGTCGAGTTAAGGTGTTTAAATAGGGTGCAAACCCTCGGATTAGGGTTTTTGCCCAAACAGGGTCTACTCGCCGAGTCCGGAACTCGACTCGCCGAGTCCACAACTTAAACTCTGCGCCTCATCCCGCTTCTACTCGGCGAGTTGGTCCTTCAACTCGCCGAGTCCAAGACCAAAAGCAAAATATTAAAAGATTTAATAAAAAGAACACGTACCAAGAACCAGGTGCTACAAATCTCCCCCCACTTATTTTAGACTTCATCCTCGAAGTCTGCTGCTCGATCCTGAAACAGCTCGGGGTAGTGCTCCATCATCTTATCCACCGGCTCCCAAGTCCACTCCGACCCCTTCCGGTGCTGCCATTGCACCTTCACGAGTTCTACTCTTTTGTTCCTCAGATCCTTCGACTTCCAGTCAAGGATCGCTACAGGCCGCTCGATGTAATTCAGGCTGCCGTCAACCTGAATGTCCTTCAAGGGTACCACTGCTGAGTCATCCACCAGGCACTTTCTCAGTTGAGAAACATGGAAAGTGCTGTGTATCAGACTATGTTCGGCTGGCAAATCCAGCCTATATGCCACCTTGCCCACCCGGACTATAACCCTGAATGATCCAATATACCTTGGGCCCAACTTGCCCCGCTTCCTGAATCGAATGACGCCTTTCCAAGGCGACACTTTCAGGAGAACCATATCTCCGACCTGGAACTCCAGGTCTGATCGACGCTTATCGGCGTAACTTTTCTGCCGACTCTGAGTAGTCTGAAGCCTGCTCCGGACCTGCTGAATCTTCTTTATCGTCTTGAGCACTACTTCGGTGCTCCTCATGACCCTCTAGCCAACCTCTCGCCAGCATATCGGGGTCCTGCACCTCCTCTCATACAACATCTTGAAGGGAGGACGGTTGATGCTCGCATGATAGCTATTATTATACGAGAACTCCGCCAATGGAAGGTAGGTATCCCAGCTACCTCCGAAGTCTAAAACACATGCCCGCAACATGTCCTCCAGAGTCTGGATGGTCTGCTCGCTCTGGCCATCCGTTTGCGGGTGAAAGGCGATGCTGAAATGCAGACGAGTACCCAACTCGTCGTGGAATTTCTTCCAAAACCTGGATGTGAACCGCACATCCCTATCCGAAATCACCGAAACTGGCACTCCATGTTGGGCCACCACCTCTCTGATATAGATATCGGCCAATTTCTCGGCCGAGATGCTCTCCTGAATCGGGATAAAGTGGGCGCTCTTGGTCAACCGATCGACGATGACCCATATCGAATCCACTCACCGAGCGGTCCTGGGAAGCTTGGTGATAAAATCCATCGTAATATCCTCCCATTTCCACAGTGGGATATCCAACGGTTGCATCTTGCTGTGAGGTCTCTGATAATCGGCCTTGACCTTCCTACAGGTCAAGCACCGCTCCACGTACCATGCCACATCCCGCTTCATGCAAGGCCACCAATAGTCCAGACGAAGATCCCTATACATCTTCGTCGCCCCGAAATGAATGGAGAATCGGGATTTGTGCACCTCTTCCATCAAGATCTGGCACACTCCTCCGAGGTATGACACCCACACCCTGCGGTGTAATGTCAATAATCCCCTGCTGTCATAGTCGAAGGAGGAAACCTGATCCACTATGCGCTCACTCTTCCGATGTTCCTCCTTCATGGCCTCCTGCTGGGCCTCCCGAATCCGCTCCAATAGCGGAGTCACCACTGTCATCCGCATGCAGATATCCCTGATCGGCGCCGCCTTGCGGCTAAGCGCATCGGCCATCACATTGGCCTTACCCGGGTGATAAAGGATCTCGCAATCGTAATCCTTTACCACATCCATCCACCGACACTGCCTCATGTTTAGATTCGGATGATCCATGAGGTACCTCAAACTCTTATGGTCCGTGTAAATGGTACAGCAAACCCCATAGAGGTAATAACGCCAAATCTTGAGGGCGAACACAACAGCCCCCAGCTCCAAGTCATGCGTCAGGTAGTTCGCCTCGTGAGGCTTCAGCTGCCTCGATGCATAGGCGATGACATGCCCTCTCTGCATCAATACTGTACCCAAACCTGAGATGGACGCATCGCAGTATACAACAAAATCCTCCATGCCCTATGGCAGGGCTAAGATTGGTGCCATGCATAATCTCTGTCTCAGTGTCTCGAATGCTGCCTGCTGCTCAGGCCCCCAACGAAAGACCACGACCTTCCTTGTTAGCCTAGTCAATGGTACAACTATCTTGGAGAAATCCTGGATGAATCTCCGATAATAGCCCGCTAATCCCAGGAAACTCCAAATCTCAGATGGAGACTTCGGAACCTCCCATCTCATCACGGCCTCCACCTTGGCCGGGTCTACCGAAATCCCGTTCTGGTTGACAAAGTCCCCAAGAAATTGCACCTCGCGCAACCAAAACTCACATTTGGAGAACTTGGCATACAAGCTCTCCGTCCTCAAAGTCTCCAGCACCTCCCGCAGGTGCTCCTCGTGCTCCTCCTGCGTCTTGGAGTAAACCAAGATATAATCAATAAAAACTATCACAGACTGGTCTAACATCGGTCTACACACGCGGTTCATGAGGTCCATGAATGCGGCAGGAGCATTGGTGAGCCCGAAGGGCATCACCATAAACTCATAATGGCCACAGTGCGTCCGAAACGAAGTCTTTTGCACATCCTCCTCTCTGACCTTCATCTGATGATATCCTGAATGCAGATCAATCTTGGAGAACCAAGATGCTCCATGTAGCTGGTCAAAGAGGTCGCGAATCCTAGGGAGTGGGTAACGGTTGTTCACCGTTACCTTATTCAGATCCCTATAGTCTATACACATACGATGCGACCCGTCCTTCTTCTTCACAAACAGAATCGGGGCTCCCTAAGGCGAACTATTTGGCCTGATAAATCCCTTGTCTAGTAACTCCTGCAGCTGCGTAGACAACTCCTGCATCTCGGGAGGAGCCAACCGATAGGGTGCCTTGGCTATCGGAGCCGCACCAGGGACTAGGTTGATCCTGAACTCCACCTGGTGCTCCGGAGGTATCCCAGGAAACTCCGTGGGGAATACGTCCGTGAACTCTCGTACTACGGGCACCTTGCCCACCGTCGCTCTACCCGCCTCGCGGGTATCCATAACATACGCGACATAACCTGCGCAACCCTGCTGGAAGTAACACCTAGCTCTTGCTGCTGAACATAGGGCTGGTCCTCGCTGTGGCCTCTTACCCTGAATCACCAGCTCTCCCTCACTTGGAGTCCTGATCTGCACCAATTGCTGCGCGCAGTCGATCACTGCCCTATTAGGGCTTAACCGATCCATACTGATAATAACCTTGTTCCCCCGCAAAGGTTTGGGAACCAGATCCACCAGATAACGCTCCTCAAATAACCTCAGCACACAATCTCGGAACACCGTCGATGCTCGCACCGAACAGTCATCTGCAATCTCTACGTCTAGAGGGCAATCCATCATGCCTGAAGACTCGGAAAATCTCTTGCTAAGCGCAAGAGAAACAAACGATCGGGTAGCACCCGAATCAAAGAATACCTGAACTGGGATACCGTTCACATGGAACGATCCTAAACGGAGCACATACATAACATATCAAAATCAAAGTAGCATATCATAACAGCATAAATAAGAAGTCATACCCATCACCACATTGGGTGCAGCGCGTGCCTCCTTGGTAGTCAACTGGAATGCCCGGCTCCTCACCACTGGTGCCTCTGCCATGCCCTGCCGACCATCAGTGATCCACAGGGTCGCTGGAGCTGGCGCCTTCACTGGCGCTGATGCTGCTGTCAACTGGGGGCAATTGGCCTTCTTGTGGCCCCTCTGGTTGCAGTGGAAACACAACAACTCAGACGTCTGAATAACCGGTGCAGGGGCAGTACAAACCCTGCTGAAATGCCCCGTCTTGTTGCACTTGTAGCAGCCTAACGATCCTAGTCTACACGCCCCCTCATGTGGCCTGCCGCATTTCCTACAGCGGCCCGGTCCTGACTTGCCTTTCGGCCTACCATTTGATCCCTTCGGCTTCTTCCCTGAAGCCCCAATCGACTGCCCCTCCTCTACTTTCCTCTTCCGGACATGCTCCAAATCGATCTCCCTCTCTCTCCCCCTGGCAATCATGGACTCCAGGGTAGGGCAAGTTGAAAAGCTTACATGCTCTCGGATGTCAGCCCGTAGCATGTCCTGGTAGCGGGTCCTCCTCATATCCTCATCCCCCGCATACTGGGGCACTAGCAACGCCCTCTCCTGGAACTTGGCGATGATCTCTGCCACAGTCTCCATCGTCTGCCTCATATCCAAAAACTCTCTGGCTAGCTGCTGAAGCTCTACCGCTGGCGCAAACTCTGCTCGGAACCGGGTCACAAAATCCGACCATGACATAGCCTCAATAGCCGAGGCTCCCGATGAGTCACCAATAGACTCCCACTAGTCTCTAGCTCTATCTCTCAAACACCCTGCTGTATATCTCACCTTCGACCCCTCGGGGCAGAAGCTGGTCAGCTGTGCGGACTCAATGTCCGCAATACATCGTCTGGTAGCAATGGGGTCCTTCGCCCCATGGAAATCCGGCGCACCACTGCCCCTGAAGCCTTAAAGGACAATGTGCGAGATCCTGACTGGCCAGATGCCATGTCACTCCTAAACGGCCTGAGGCGGTCCTCCATCAGCTCAACTATTCCTTCCTTGATCGACCCGAAAATGATGGGGGTTGACTCAAGGATGCCTCTGGTGATCTCTGACGCGATGAATTCGTGTAGCCTCTCATCTACTGGCTCGGAACCTGATCCCGAACCCGATCCCTCTCTAGAACTGCCAACTGTTGACCTCTGACGTAGTACCACCATTATGCAATACATACATACAACTATTAGTGATTCTGATACCTCTAAAGGGATCACATTTATTACAAGTTCCCCGGTCTTGTCTCATCCCTCCTTAGTTCGGGTACGGATCCTCTGCTTTCAGTAGTACGGGCCCATACTACCTTCCACATCTATCCGTACCTTCCTCAAGGACAACTTTGACTCCACCAGATCCCTTTCTTCACTGCTGATCCTCTGCTATTCCCATTCTAGGCTTTCCCTAAGGAAAATCTCTGACTCCACCCAAACCGGTCCTCAGCTACTGAAGGCCTCCTTGTAATGTCAATTAGCCATTACCTAAATACCATCACATGTGATGAGGCTCAGATAATCCTTCGAGTAAAATACGCGTCACTCAGAGTCCCATCACTCAGAGTCCCACAAAGCACAAAGCAAGCAGCATTCAGACACAGGAAAACTACTCAAGCTAGTCTGTCCTCATAATGAGGAGCTGAACTAGCATATAATGCTAAGCTCATACTAGCAGGCATAACCTAAATAGGTTATCCTACTACTGTCTATTCAATTCTAGCATGCAATTCTCATAAGCTGAAGCAGATAAAGCAGGCACATAAGGCATCACTCCTAGATCCTTAGTCCTATTCTAGCATCCTGTTCTACTGAATATGGTAAACATAATATAACATTGTATGGGTACTTTGGGGAATACTTACTTGAGCTCGGCCGGTCGCGCACATCACACACTTGTTCTTTTAAAAAAAACTCTTCTATATTATTCTTTAGAAAACCACTTTCTTATAAAATCTTTTAGTCCCTCGGTTTGAGTCAAGACGCCCCCGAAGGTGTGTCCGAATCCCTCAAACCAGGGCTCTGATACCAACTTGTAACGACCCAATTTTCACGCCCAAAAATTTCATTTAAATTAAGTAGTTTGTAAAACATTTGTAGTAAAACATCATCCGATCATATCATTTCATAAAACATATCTCGTGTCTGAAAACCCAAAACATGAAAATAATAATCATGTCAGAGTACAATCCCAGAACATCTCATAATGCGGAAAACCAAAGTGTGTGTGTGTGTATGATGTGCCACTACCGCGCCAGCTCCTTCCCCTTCGCTGAAGAGGTACCTGAAACCAAAACTAAAAACTGTAAGCACGAAGCTTAGTGGTTCCCCCATCGTACCACATACCATACAATCATACCACATACATACTGCCAGACATTTCTGGGGTGCCCGACATACCTGGTACGACCATTCTGGGGTGCCGACCTACCCGTACAGCCATTCTGGGGTGCCGACCTACCCATGCGGCCATTCTGGGGTGCCGTCCTACCCGTGTCAAGCCATTCTGGGGCGCTGACCTACCCATGTCGAGCCATTCTTGGGTGGTGACTACCCTTCGGTCCTAACAACCGAACCTCAGGGACTATTTCACCCCCTACTACTACTCTCACATATATCATAGCATAATCTATTATCAGACACATCTGGGGTGTCCGGCCTACCCTTTGGTCCTAACAACCGAATCTCAGGGACTCTTCCCCCTCCTACTACCTCTATCTCATGTAACATATCATGCTAGCAGCTAAACATTTCATAACATACTGTTAGGCATATCTGGGGTGCCTAACCTACAGTTCGGTCCTAGCAACCGAACTCTATCACTATCACATACCATATCACGCTAGCATATAACATATCAGGTAGTAACAACATAGATGAGTATCACAAAGACAAACATCTAGCATACGATCCCTACTGGTGGGCCGACATTATGGTCGTAGATCCACCGCTACTAGAAGGTAACTCACCTCATAGTAGCTGTTGAATTGTCCGAGAATCCTCTGACTGCTGCTGCTGCTCAGGAAATCCTCCGGCTAAAATTCCCACAAAACACTTAGTCAGAAACTGACATCTACTCTTAGGGTAAAATGACCATTTTACCCCCTGACCAAGTCAAAGTCAAAGTCAACTTTTAATTGACCTGACTCGCCGAGTTGGCTCGCTAACTCGCCGAGTCCCTATCCTTCCATTAGACCTCATACCCGTCTCTACTCGTCGAGTTAGGCGAAGACTCAACGAGTTTTCCTTCCAAATGAACATCGACTGAATCCTCATCCGACTCGCCGAGTTGTATGAACAACTCATCGAGTTCATCATCAACTGATACTCAGGTCCTGCCCTTGACTCGCCGAGTTGTATGAACAACTCGTCGAGTCCATCTTCATTCTTAAGAAGATTGCCTTGGACTCGCCGAGTCTATTCATGCACTCGCCGAGTCCCATGAATTTCCAGAACAATGGCTTAGTCCAAAACGTTGGGTCACACCTTCGGACCCCTTTAAAACCTTTCCACACTCAACTGGGTCCTTATGACCCTCAACTAATATGGGACAGAACCTTGGACTCGCCGAGTTGGTCACAACCACTCACCGAATCTTCGATTTTTGATGTACAACCCTTGATCAAAATGTAGATCTATGCTTCTACAATCGATCTAGCACGTAAAGTTACAACCTTTACGTGCTTGCATGGGACTTTAACCTCAAAAGGTCTTAAAACAAGCTCTCCCAATGCATGGGGCCTTCTTTGAGTGCAAAAGTCACTCCTTTCTGTCTTGTAACCCCTCAAAGGACCTAGATCCGAAACATCAACCTCAAACCATCCTTGCAATCATGGTTGGTGACCAAAATGGCTTAGAAAAGCCCTAAAACTCCACAAAATGGGATCTATCAAAAGAGCAAGCAAGGTATAGACTTTATACCTTCTAAAGTCAGCAAATGAGGCTCAAAACCGAATGCTTCTAGCCTCCTCTTGATCCTTCAAGCTTTTCCTTCCTTCCTTGGATCACAAGAGCACCAAAATCACTCTAAAAGCCTTAGATTGCTTCAATAATGGCTAGGGTTTGCTATGGGGGTCTTCTGGGAGCAAATGGGACTAAGGATGCCGAGTTAAGGTGTTTAAATAGGGTGCAAACCCTCGGATTAGGGTTTTTGCCCAAACAGGGTCTACTCGCCGAGTCCGGAACTCGACTCGCGGAGTCCACAACTTAAACTCCGCACCTCATCCCGCTTCTACTTGGCGAGTTGGTCCTTCAACTCGCGGAGTCCAAGACCAAAAGCAAAATATTAAAAGATTTAATAAAAAGAACACGTACCAAGAACCAGGTGCTACACGGACTAATAGATAGATAAAAAGAGACAAAAAAATAGCCGATAATAAAGAGTTAGAAAATTAGCTTAAAATGAAAACAGTTAAATTTCTAAAAAATCGTTAAAATGTATTAGAATACATATAACCTCTTTAAATTTGACAATTCATCGATGTATCTTTTTGTGCGCTTTCTTCATCTTTTGTGTGTGATTCCATTCACACCATGTTCTTGAACAGAGTAAGTGATTAGATGTTGAATTCCATTCCGGTTTCGAGTCGGCTCCAAAAATGTTGGCAATGAAGTAATTCTAGCATTCACAAGACATGCTCTCCATCAACTTCCCAAGCCTCCTTTCAATCTTCCAAAAGACCAAAACCAACACTCCTTAAACCTGCTATCAGAACACATCCATGAACTTTTCTTTGGAAGTAGTTAATGGTCCTTTGTAATGAGCCTATTGGGGTTGACCATATTATGGAGCTACTAGAGCATGACTGTTTGATGGTTTCTGCAAAAAAAAAAAAAACAAAAAAAAGAACAGAAATTATAAATTTTTATAACATAACATATATATCTTGTTGAAAAGGGTTAAAATGGAATTTACTCACATATCAGGCATAAGGAAATCAATCTGTGTAAAGCCCTTTCCACTATTAGAATCCAATTTACTCTTTAAACTTCTTGAATTCCTAACCTGTACCAAGTTAGAAATTAAATAATTTAGCCAAGTAGCCATCTACATTGACATATATAAACCGATGATGCGTTATATTACAAATCCATTATTTTTGGATTGTAAATGGAGATTTGGAGTTGTCAAATACCAATTATCTAACTTTTAAATTACCTAAAATGTATTTTATTTAGCATAAGAATATATATGGATTACCCAGTCATGTGACGCATCAAGAAAATGCTTGGCTAGAACAGTTCTATTCCAGAAGAAGCCACCTTCAAAAACCAAAGCAGAAAGTTAATAAAATCAAATTCAGAAAATCAAACCTTGAATCCGTAATCTTTTTTCTGCTCTTCGGAAAAGTGCATCGAATTGATCCATTCTCTACTTCAAGTATATTGTCAATTTCCAAAATCAACTGGAAAACAAAACCACCCTAAAAGCGATTCCCACATCAATAAGAACATAATTTGAATCAAATACTCAATTGATAGGTGGAAGATGACCTTATAAGAAATTTAGATGAGACTTTCTTTGTCTACAAAGGAAGAAGAAAGAGTTTGAACAGACCGGGTAAAAGTAGATGAGTAAAAAGAACTTAAATTTGAACGTGAGTAAATCCTAAGTGAAATTGGAACACAAAATAATGCCATAAAATCCATTAAGTTTTCAAGAAATTGTGGTTTTACCCTTTTGTGTATTTTGAGTTCAATAAAGCTGGAAGTTTGCGTAAGCTTTTGCGTTTTTGCACTTTTATGAGGTTACCCAGTTACTAATTTGCCTACGCACGTGGCATGTCAAGTCGACGTTGATTAGGTTCAACATGCATACATTAGGCTGATGTGGACTGTCGTATTAACATCTTTCCTTTCCCTTTGAAATGTACAAATGTAGGAGGGGAAATGAAGGGTTACCAGATTCGAACTAGCCTGGCATTGGGCTTATGTGGACTGCCACATCATCATCTTTTATTTCCTTTTGAAAAATATGAATGCATGAAGGGAAATAAAGGGTTATCGGATTTGAACCAGCCCCCTTCCACTCACAAAAAGACCAACCTACCACTAAGGTGGAGGAACTTTTATGATTTTAGTCCTAAACTTCATTATATATTGTATAAAATGAAAGATTTTAACTATTATTATTATTATTATTATTATTATTATTATTATTATCATCATCATCATCATCATCATTGTTGTTGTTGTTGTTGTTGCTGTTATTATTATTACTACTACTACTACTACTACTAGGATTTGAACCTGGGTTGGTGGAAGTTTCATGCACGAGTTGTGAGAGATCAGCTGGCCAGTAGTGAGATGCTTAGTTTTCCTCTAGGAGTGAGGACTACACGTTCGTTTATGCTTATGCGTGTTGTTAGGGTGTTGTGATGATCCTTGAGACAAACATGGGTAGGTGTGGAAGGTATTATGGGCCTGTACTACTGAAAGCACAGGACCTGTATGTGTAGCAAGGAAGTCACAACCCCTATGTTTTCTTTTGGAGTTGGTTCCACATTATTTATGTGGATTATCTGATATCTTCATGGTGTATTTTCAGTATGGTGATTACGAGACGATTCGAGACCGGATCCGGGTCTGTATCGGCAGCAGGCAGTCAGGGTGAGCCAACATTGTCAGTAGATCATGTTAGGGAGATCATCTGTGAGGAGGTGGTTGCTATTGTCCGGGGTCAGATTCTATAGATGTTCGGGTCTATCAAGACCGCGATGATGGAGTTCTTTGATGATCGTCACGCAACCATTGCTGAGATGGCTACTGCTACAGCCTCCGTAGATGTGGCGACTGCAGGTGTTGGGACAGGTCTGGCCTTTTAGTATCGAGACTTCAATAATATGAAGCCCCTGACTTTCAATGGAGTCCAGGACCCGATTGTGGCCATGAGATGGCTATCTAATATGGAGGGATGTTTCTTCACATGTTCATTCCCTACTGACCAGAAGGTCAGGTGCGCTCTAAACCTCCTGAGGTCAGGAGCAAAGGATTGTTGGAGACTTGTTACGGGATCATACTCAGATAAGCAGAGGGCTGCAGTATCATGGGATTAGTTCAGGGAGATGTTTCATACTCACTACATTCCTCGAGTCGAGCAGTAGAGGTTGGCTCATAAGTTTTTAGACCTGAGGCAGGGATCAGAGTCAGTGACGGAGATCACCCAGATGTTTACTGAGAGGTCGATGTTTTGCCCTGAGTTTGCTTTAGAGCAGACTCAGATGACCCGTTATCTTAGCATGCTCAAGAAGGATATCAGACTGTTTGTTTCTAGTCAGCGGTGTGATACCTTGCTGGAGTTACAAAAGGCCGCAAGGCGGCGTGACATTGAGATAGAGTTTCAGTTGAGGGAGCAGTGGCAGGCCCCGACACAGTCGCAGCTGGCGCCGAAGAGGTTCAAGGCTGCCGATTCTAGGTCTGGAGGTCAGCGTGGCCGCACTTGTGTGAAGTACAGGAAGGTTCATGTTGGAGCATATCGATCTAGTAGTGGGTGCCACAAATGTTGTAAGGAGGGACATTTTTTTAGGGACTGCCGCCAGTCCGCCTCGGTTCTGATTATGAGGATTTGCTATCATTCTGATCAGGTTGGAAATGTGAAGGTCAACTATCCGTTGCTCGCCGGTAAGCCAGCACAGGCCCACGCGCCAGCTACATTGAGGATCACTAACGAGAGTCAGGGTAGGGCGGAGCCCCGAGGGCTCGAGGCCGCGCTTTCCAGCTCACTGCCGAGGAGGCTAAGAAGACACCAAATGTTGTGACTGGTATGTTTCTATCCCTTATCTTATTGATTATGTTTATTCTATGCTCATATGTTTCTACCTATGTTAGGTACGTTCCTAGTGAACTCCTTGCTTGCTTTAGGGTTGATTGACTTGGGTGCGAGTTGGTCTTCTGTTTCTTGGTCCTTTAGTAGGGAGTTTGATTTGCCTTTGGGGGAGTTGGAGCGTCCATTGCGAGTTTCTCTCGCCAACAAACATGGAGTTTCTGCTTCTTCGATTTATCAGGGATGTGCTCTAGAGATCTTCGGGTTGTCCTTTCCGATCGATTTGATGCCGATTCCTATGGGGGATGTCTGTGTGATCGTGGGTATGGACTGGCTGATTCGATTCGGTGCCATGGTCGACTGCGAGGGTCAGCATGTGGTGGTTCGAACCCCAAGTGGGGGAGAACTAGTCATTTTTGGAGAGGGAACCAGGTTGGGTTCAGGGTTTTGTTCAGCAGCCAAGGCTTGGTAGTATATTTAGCACGGGTGTGCAGGTTATTTGGCTTATGTGGTGGATACACGGGTTGGGGATCAGGTGTCAGTTGCGGATGTTCCAATTCTTAGGGAATTCACTGATGTATTCCCGGAGGAGTTACCCCGTGTGCCTCCTAAGAGCCAGTTCGAGTTTAGGATCGACCTTGTGCCAGGCGCGGCTCCTATTGCCAATGTGTCATATCGATTGGCACCACCTTAGATGAAGGAGATGTCATTTTAGCTGCATAAGCTGCTAGGCAAGTAGTTCATCCGTCCGAGCAGTTCTCCGTGGGGAGCGCCGATTCTTTTTGTCAAAAAGTAGGATGGTTCGTACAGGATGTACATCGATTATAGGGAGCTGAACAAGTTGACAGTGAAGAACCGTTATCCCCTTCCGGGGATTGATGATCTCTTTGATCAGTTACAGGGAGCATCTTGGTTTCCCAAGATAGATCTGAGGTCGGGGTACCATCAGGTTAGGGTGAGGGAGGAGGACGTGGAGGAGACCATGTTCCAGACTCGTTATGGGCATTACGAGTTCGTGGTGTTGCCTTTCGGGCTCACCAGTGCGCCGACAGTATTCATGGATTTTTTGAATTGGGTATGCATGCCGATTCTCGATCGCTCAATTATTGTGTTCATTGATGATATATTGGTGTATTCCAAGACCAGGGAGCAGCATGAGGAGCATCTTCGCGAGCTTCTGGAGGTTTTGAGGTGTGAATAGATTTATGCTAAGTTCTCAAAGTTCGAGTTTTGGTTGCGAGAGGACCTTGTTAACTAGGATGGGATTTTGGTCGATCCGGCCAAAATCGAGGCGGTGATGTAGTGGGAGATTCTGAAATCTCCCTCGGATATCAGGATTTTTCTAGGTTTGGCAAGCCACTATCAGAGATTTATTCAGGATTTCTCCAAGATTGTAGTACCCCTCACTTGTCTGACGAGGAAAGGGGTGGATTTCA
Organism: Lactuca sativa; assembly: GCF_002870075.4. Classification (NCBI taxonomy): domain Eukaryota; kingdom Viridiplantae; phylum Streptophyta; class Magnoliopsida; order Asterales; family Asteraceae; genus Lactuca; species Lactuca sativa. Next base: position 76,519,530 of record NC_056629.2, on the reverse strand, counting down.
GGTGGGGCTTTAAGCAGCAGTCAGCATTTGAGACCCTTCGCAGAGACTTTGCGAGGCCCCAGTCTTGACCCTTCCAGAGGGGATTGAGGATTTTGTGGCTTTTTGTTATGCATCGATCACCGGTTTGGGAGTAGTCCTCATGCAGAGGGGACGAATGATAGCGTATGCTTCACTGCAGTTGAAGCCACATGAGATGAGATATCCCACGCACGATCTTGAGTTGGGAGCGGTAATTTTTGCTCTCAATATTTAGAGGCATTACCTTCATGGGATCCGTCGTATTATCTACACGGATCACAAGAGTTTGAGGCATATTATGGATCAGCCGAACCTGAACATGAGGCGGTGTAGGTGGATGGACGTAGTCAAGGACTATGACTGCGAGATTGTAACACCCATAAAATTCCTGCCAAATTTGAACTTTTAAAAATCATTTCAAAACCATTAACCATTACAAACTTTTTTTCAAAATATATCATATCAGAGTTTTCCCCAGAAACATAAACAAAACAAGAGGAGTTGTACGATCACGCCTTTGCCTTGCTGCGATCCCCTGATGTACCTGAAACTCTAAACTGAAACTGTAAGTTCGAAAGCTTAGTGAGATACCCCCAAAATACCAATTCATATAACCATACTCATATCATATCAAGAAATACATAACAACATGCATAATGAGCTTTCAGCCTGACTGGACCGCCTCGCAGGGCCTTCAGCCTATCTGGACCGCTCCCAAGCCTTCGGCGTGACTGGACCGCCTTGCAGGGCCTTCAGTCTATCCGGACAGCTCATTGGGTATGTTGGCCTTCAGCACAAAGCAGGACCGCCTCAACCCAACCCCTAATCAAACAATCATGTGCACATAAATATCATACACTAGCTCATATCATATAACAGTCAAACCGATCTAACAGATTACAAATCATAGTAACATCCCAATAACCGGGATACAGACCTAACCGTTCACTAACATAACATCATCCTATAACCAGGACACTGACCTAACCAGGTCACTCAGCATAAGCATACCACCATCCTAACTACCAGGATGTAATCAATAAACATATCATGCAAAAATCTAGATACACACAAATAAAGGACCGACCTTGGTGCCTTAGACCCATTGATATAGTGAGGATAAATCACCTCACACTATCGACTTGAAGATAAACTCAAACTCTCGGATCGCCGACATAACTCCACCACCTATATCCACCATAGAATCATGCTTGTAAATTTCCAACTTTCCCAAAATGTCCCCGCCGACATAACTCGCCGTGTTCATATGTGTCCAAAGGTTGGGAAACCCCTATCCGACTCGCCGAGTCACTCAACTGACTTGCCGAGCCCACGACTATCTTCATCGGACTTGCCGAGTTGACCATGCAACTCGTCGAGTCCCTTCAGTCCTTCATCCATACAGATGCTTTTTAAGCCATGCCAAGGTTCCATATTCTAGATCCATCTTCCCAAGGCATGTTTATCACGTAAAGTTGCAAACTTTACGTGCATACAAAGCTCTAAAGTCTCAAAATGACAAAACCAAGCTTGTAAAGAAGTCTTACACTTGAGGGGAGGTTCATACTTGCCAACCTTGACAGCTTTATGGACTTAAAGACCAAAGAGAGCTCAGATCTGAAGTTGCAACTTCAGATCTTAGCTCAAACACACGAAAAGCTTCCTAAAAACCCACCCACAAGAGGTTTAGGAAGAAATGAGCTAAGGTAATAGCTTAATACCTTCCAAAGGGTGCCAACTAAATTAGATCTCTGGTTCCTACGAGTTCCTTGTTTCTAATCACTTGTTCCTCAAGCTTTTCTCACCAAAATCCTTCTTCAAAGCTTAAGACACACAAATGGAGTACACTCACATGATTTAGGGTTTTTAGACTATCAAGGGCTGTAAAGGGGAGGTTGGGGAGGCCAATGATCCTTTGAATAGGGTGCAAAACCCCGGAAACTAGGGTTTCATCCTCCAGCTCCTACTTTTCGAGTCCCTACTTGGACTCGGCAAGTAGGTCACTTAAACACGTGGACCAACCCGCTGTTAATCGACGAGTCAAGCAACCAACTCGTCGAGTAGACCTTGAAATCAAGAAAAATCTTATACAAAAAATTAATATTGAAAATAAAGGAGTTAGAATTCTCCTGCACTTAAACTAGACTTCGCCCTTAAAGTGTGCTGCGGTGAACAACTCCGGATAATGCTCCCACATCTCTACCTCCAGCTTCCACGTCTACTCGGATGCCCTCCAATGCTCCTACTGTACCTTTACCAAAGGTATCTCCTTGTTCCGCAGAATTTTCATCTTCCTCTCCAATATGGCCATAGGCCTCTCCACGTAATTCAGGTGCTCATCGACCTGAATATCATCCAACGACACCACTGCCTCTTGATCCATAATGCCCTTTCACAACTACGAAATGTGGAAAGTGTTGTGGATCCGACTAAGCTCCTCCAGTAGCTCTAGCAGGTATACCACCTTGCCAACCCTGGCAATGATCCTGAATGGCCCAATGTAACGGGGAACTAATTTCCCCCTCTTCATGAAGCGGATCACACCCTTCCAGGGTGAGACCTTTAGGAGTACCTTATCAGCCACCTAAAACTCTAACTCAGATCGGTGTCTGTCAGCGTAACTCTTCTGCTGACTCTAAGCGGTCTGCAGTCGCTGCTTAATCTGCTGAATCTTCTCGGTAGTCTGCAAGACGACCTCCACCCGTCCCATCACCCTGTGTTCGACCTCACCCCAACAAACCGGGGTGCAACATCTCCGCCCATACAACGGCTCTAAAGGCGGGGCGCCAATGCTAGAATGATAGCTGTTGTTGTAGGCGAACTCTGCAAGGGGTAGGTGGGAATCCCAAATCACATTGTAGTCAATGACACACGCCCTCAACATATCCTCGAGGGTCTGAATGGTCCGCTCGCTCTGACCGTCGGTCTGTGGATGAAATGCTATGCTAAAGTGTAACCGCGTGCCCAGTTCCTCGTGGAACTTCTTCCAGAAACGGGAGGTAAATCTCACATCCTAGCCGGAGACAATGGAGACCAAAACCCCTTGGTGAGCAACGATCTCGCAGACGTATATGTCGGCCAACTTCTTGGCCAGCGAACTCTCCCGTATCGCCAAGAAATAGGCACTCTTGGTTAATCGATCCACGATGACCCATATAGCATCAAATCCCTTCACCTTCCTCGGCAACTTGGTAATGAAGTCCATTGTGATCTGTTCCCATTTCTACATGGGAATCTCTAGAAGCTGCAACATGCCATGTGACCTCTAATGCTCGACCTTGACCACCCTACAAGTTAAGAACCTCTCGACATACCAAGCGATTTCTCGCTTAATATATGGCCACCAGTAACTCAAACTTAGGTCTTTGTACATCTTGGTGGCTACCGGTTGAATAGAGAAGTGAGACTTATGAGCCTCCTCCATGACTGTCTGTCTGACCACACCAAACATCAGAACCCATACCCGACCGCATCAGGTCAATAATCCACAACTATCCTGCACAAACCGGGTGTTCTCGCCCTTGATCCTTTCTCACTTCGAGTTCTCCGATCATATGCCCTCCACCTGAGCATCCCTGATCAAACTCACAAGTAGAGAATCCACTGCTATCCCCATACATCTCGCTGGGGTGGAAGACCCAGCTGACTTGCGGCTCAAGGCGTCTGCCACCACATTCGCTTTACCGGGGTGGTAAAGGATCTCGTAATCGTAGTCCTTGACAACATCCAGCCACTTGCGCTGTCTCATATTCAGATTCGGCTGATCCATGATGTGTCCCAAGCTCTTGTGATCTGTGTATATGGTACAACGGACCCCATATAAATAATGTCTTCATATATTGAGAGTGAACACCACTGCTCCAGCTCCAAATCATGCGTAGAGTATGTAGTCTCATGCGTCTTCAGCTGCCACGATGCGTAAGATATCACCCGTCCTCTCTGCATAAGGACTGCCCCTAAACCTGTGATGGATGCATCACAAAACACCACAAAATCCTCCACTCCTTCCAAGAGTGTCAAGACTGGAGCCTCGCACAAACGCTGACAGAGAATCTCAAACGCCTTCTGTTGCTCGGGAAGCCACCAAAAATCCATCCTCTTCCTTGTCAGACGAGTGAGGGGTACTGCAATCTTGGAGAAATACTGAATAAGTCTCCGGTAGTACCCTGCTAATCCCAGAAAACTCCTGATGTCCGAAGGAGACCTCGGTACCTCCCACTGCATGACTGCCTCGATCTTGGCCAGGTCGACCAAAATCCCATCGTGATTAACGAGATACCCGAGGAACTGGACCTATCGTAACCAAAAATCACACTTCGAGAACTTGGCATATAGCTGTTCTCGTCTCAGAACTCTTAACAACTCCATGAGGTGCTCCTCGTGCTACTCTCGGGTCTTGGAATATACCAAGATATCATCAATAAACACTATGAACGAGCGATCAAGCATCGGTATGCAAACCCGATTCATCTGGTCCATGAATACTGCTGGTGCGTTGGTGAGCCCAAACAGCATCACCACAAACTCGTAATGACCATAACGTGTCCGAAACACGGTCTTCTCCACATCCTCCTCTCTGACCCAGACTTGATGATATCCCGACGTCAAGTCGATCTTGGAGAACCAAGATGCACCTTATAACTGATCAAAGAGATCATCTATCCTCGGGGGTGGATAACGGTTCTTCACTGTCAACTTGTTCAACTCCCTATAATCAATGCACATCCGGTGCGAGCCGTCCTTCTTCCTGACGAAGAGGATCAGTGCTCCCCATGGAGAACTGCTTTCCCAGCAGTTCTGAAAGCTCCTGCATCTCGCGTGGCGCCAACCGGTACCACACCTTGGCGATAGGAGCCACACTCGGCACCAGGTCGATCCGGAACTCGACCCGCCGCTCCGGAGGTATCCCTGGCAACTCCTCCAAGAATGCGTCAGCAAACTCTCTAACCACTGCAACCTCCGATACTGGAGTCTCGTCTCTGACCTGCGTATCCACCACAAATGCTACGTAACCCACACACCCATGCTGAATATACTGTCGATCCCTGGCAGCTGAACAAAACCCTGATCCTACTTTGGTGGGCTCGCCATATACAATTAGTTCTCCCCCACTTGGGGTTCAAACTACTACCCGCTGACCCTCATAAATCAATCATGGCACATAATCGACTAAGCCAATCCATCCCTACAATAACACACACCTCCCCCATGGGAATCAGAATCAAATCTATCGGAAAGGACACTTCGAAAATCTCCAAATCACATTCTTGGTAGACCGAAGAAGCAGAAACCCTGTGTTCGTTGGCGATAGATCCTCGCAACGAAAACTCTAGCTTGCCCACTGGCACGCTGAACTCCCTACTAAATGACTGAGATACGAATGACTGACTCGCCCCTGAGTCAAATAAAACCAACACAGGTAAGGAGTTCAATATACACGTACCTAATCACAGGTACAATAGATAAGCATAAAACATATATAATAAATGAAATAAAGGATAGAAACATACCAACAACCACATCAGGTACTGCTCTGGCCTCCTCTGCTGTAAGCTGGAAGGCATGCCCTTGAGCCTTCGGAGGCTCTACCTTGACTAGCCTCCCATCTGGAATACTCAATGTAGCCGGCGCTGGAGCGTATGTCGGCCTGGCTGCGAGTTGTGGATAATTGGTCTTCACGTAACCAACCAGATGATAGTGATAGAATATCCTCATCTCTGATATAGGGGTTGTATAGCGACAATCCCTAGCATAGTGCCCCTCATTTCCACACTTGTGGCACCCACTACCTGTAACGCCCGGGTTTCAGGGCTAAGCATTTTTGACAATGCAATAATCTAGGTAAACTATTGTAACTCTTTTTGAAGTAATAAAATGAAATATTTGAGTATTATGTGAATTTTGTGTATTTATGTGCTTATTATTTAATTATAAATGTATAATTAATAAAGAATAAAAATAAGCATCAAAATTAAAGTGTGAGATAAGCCCGATATCTGTATATAAAATTGTAGTGGTCGAAACAAGGATTCTCGGGATATAAAGAACGCCGAAATCCGAGTTATCACGAAGAAGTTATGACCCGTTGAAGTTTCGCGACAAAACCGACACGATACAGGGAAGTGTAAATAGCGAATTTACGGTAGAGCGAGATTTAGCCTTAGTGATCTAAACGAAAGTCATAAAATATGCTAAAATTAGAGCATCGATAAAAAGAACGCCCAAATCTGACTTTGTATGAGGAAGTTATGATTTTTACGATGTTTCAGATTAGCAGTGTACAACCCGAAATTCGAAGATTAGATCGAGCGGTTTTTAGCCGACACGACCTGAACGAGAATCGCATATCTCGTTAAGAGTAGCGTAACGAGAAAAAGAAGGGCAAAAACGGACGTCGGATGAAGAAGTTATGAGAATTTAACGGACCAATCCTGTCCCGGCCTGTTAATAATATAACTTTTAAAATAGATTCAAAATTAGCCGACGAAGTCTAAACGAAAGTTGTAGAGTACGTTCCCACCTTCGCGTGGATATAAAGAACGTCAAAAACAGAGCTCGTATGTAAAAGATACGAATTTTTGAAGTTGGGACTCGAAAATGCTAAACCTGGTGCGAGATTGATGACATGGCGCGATCCCAGCCGCACCTTGCTCCCCACGGTCCTCGCTTCGGATGATGACACGTTGCTTCGCTACGCCCCGCGTCCGAGGTCTAGTACGCCCCGCGCACGTTCGCTTCTTATCCACTCCGAGAGTAGGTGCGTGTGAGCCAGCTGGATCCGACGTGGAAGCCTTATCCGAGGACTATGCCCCGCGTAACCTCCTTACGCCCAGCGTACTTGCGAGGCCTCGCACATATGAAAGGGGTGCGAAGGCAGCCGATTTTCTTGCACTAAAACTCATTCTATCTCTAAGAACTTTCTCTCTTTAGCCCCTTTTGAGTCCCCTAAAGTCTAGGTGAACCCCTGGCACTCTAAGGAAGCCCCGAGGCTCCTAGAATTCCGAGAAAAAGTGTCTTTCGGTTTCGAAACGCTGCTCCAAATAAAGCCCGGTTTTCTTTCATATCCGTTGTAAGTGAGCTACACTTACGCAATTTTTAATATAGCTTTCAAATAATTATAGGAATGTTATTAGGTCCTTAAAATAATTATTTGGGCTATTATTATGAGTTATATCGAGTGTTATTTAACGCTTATATAATAGTAATAATAGTCAGACTATTAATTTGTCGCGATTATCGTTAGACTAAACCCTAGTGGTATTGGTACTAGGTTTTATCGAAGGAAAATTGTTTTGAGAGTATCGAAGCGCTATATGAGTGCTGAGTCACCACCTTTCAAGTGAGTGCATAGTTACTTTCAGCGTACACATAGATATGAAGTATTTTATATAAATTACGTGCTATGTGTGCATATTATCTGAATACTTGCTATCTATGCTGGATGAACATTTTTATACATGTTTTCAATAATTTAAACTGTATATGTATTTTATATCTACGAAAATGTTGGGGGTAAAACATGGGTAGATGTATTAGTTGCTGTGTGATAAAATGAAATAATGAGAGGCCTTGTTATAGATGTTATTGTTGATCCAGTCATCTAGCGGAGTATAGTTGACGACCACAGACTATTCTAGACAGTCCAGTGGAACGCTAGCAGGCTCGCAACCTATAGGTGTTTATTTGAACCGTGTGTTTATTTGAACTATGTGCTCACCAGGTGTACTCCATCCCCCACATGGTTGCCTTAAGGACATTTATTGCTGAGGAATCCCCTTAGCAGTAATCCATCCCGATGATAGTCCTTAGACTAGGTCCCTTGTGTTAGATGTCTTAGGGACGTAAAGTGAGGATAACGGGAACGGGTAATTGGGTTTGTTTGGTTTGATAAAGTTAATAAACTTATTTATTGTGGGTTGAAAACCCTATGTGCTCACCAGGCTCCCAAGCCTGACCCACTCAGTTTCTTGTATTACAGGTAGCGGTGCATGAGCATAGATGTGATGTCTTGGGATGAGAGATTAATGGATTTTAGGCCTGTAAATACGGAATAATGTAGTAAGGCCTATATTGTATTGTTTATGCTTATGATGTGTATCGAACATGACATCCCGAGTCTTTTTAATGAAATACATTTCTACGGAAATGCTTTTGGTAAATCTTTATCATATTTTGTTTTGGGACAAATTCCGCAACACTTTTATTTAAAATGTTACTCTGATTTTTAAAAAGCATAAACAAAATCGGTATTTTGTAGCCGTAAAAATGGGGATGTCACAGTTGGTATCAGAGCATTAGTTTAAGCGAACTAGGAATTTGTAGAATTTTTAGATGTAAACTTAGAATGCTAAGCGATGATTGTGAGGTGTGAGCGCTAGCTTATTTTAGGAATTATTCCTAAAATGCTTTTATGTGCTAAATGCTTTGTGCCTGACTTGCTATTATTTGTTCGGATCTATGGTCTGTTGCCGACCAGATCTGGAAACCTTATGTGTTTAGGATTCTATACGTACGACTACGATATTAGAACTAGCATGTAAATGTTTCGGAGAGATAAGGATGATTTGAACATCAGTCCTAAATAAAGATCTAAATTTACCTTATTCGGTGTATAGATCAAGATGGAAAGGACCCATAGCGGAAACATGAATGCAAATGGGAACAGAAACCAACCCCCAGTGATTGAGCAAATACCGGTTGTGGAAGCCGCTGTTGAGCCAATAACGATGGTCGGAGTGCAAGCGATTAGATCGTCAAATGAAGGAAACCAGACATTTGCTCCAGCAAAATCGAGACCAAGCGACTATTCAGATCGAACATACCGAGTTGAACGAAGGGCAGACTGAGGAGGGAGACTATAGTGGAACTGTTGGTCAAGTCAACCCACCAATAGTTCAACAAAACAACCAAGATGACGGAGTCGAGAGGAATGGATGCAAGTACAAGGATTTTCTGACTTGCAAGCCATCGACTTTCACGGGAAAGGAAGATCCAATCGGGGTCATGGATTGGATCTCGGAGATGGAGTTAGCCTTCATGACACGCGGTTGCAGAGGAAAACTACAGACCACGTTTGCAGTGCGTCAGTTTCGAGTAGGCGCTATACGTGGGTGGAATACCTTGGAGAAGACTTTAAGCCCTAACGAGCCCCTGCAACTGACATGGGCAGAATTTCTGGTGCAATTCAAACGAAAGTACTGCTCAGCTCAAAACCTGCTCGAGCTAGAGAACCAGTTCCTAACCCTGAAGAAGGGAAGCATGACAATCGATGAATACACGAACAACTTCACAGAAAAGATGGAGTTTGCCTTACGTCTTGTTCCGGATGAGCTGACGAAAATCGATAAGTACGCAAAGGGACTTCCATGGGAGTACGCGGTGCCAGTGCGTCAGGCACATACTCTGGAGGCAGCTACCTGGGCTGCTAAGTCTGTGGAGGATATTATTAAGGGAAGAGCTGCTAGCAAGGTTGAGGTTGGCGAGAAGAGGAAATTTGAAGGGTCTGCTAAACCCAACAAAAAGAAGAGCAAGTTCGGTTCAAAGATGTTCGGGGAAGGAGGAAATGAATTGAAATGGTGCGAGAAGTGCAAGAAGAAGCACTCGGGAAAATGTAGTGAGGAAGTAACCTGCTACAAGTGTGGGAAAACAGGGCACTATGCCAATGAGTGCACCATCAACAAGAAGGTGTGCTACGAGTGCCGTGAAGAAGTGCATATTGCTAAGGATTGCCCAAAGAAGAAAGATGCGGGAAGGCCTAACATACCACCGAAGCCGAAGGCGAGAGCCTTCCAGATGACGCTCGAGGCTGCAAAGGAGGCAGCAGACGTCGCTTTAGGTACCTTTCTTGTAAATGGTTTGCCTGCCAATATACTATTTCATTCTGGAGCCAACTACTCCTTTGTGTCGTGTAAATTTGGTGGAAAACTAGCATTACATGTAGAAAAACTTGATAATGCCCTGATTGTAGAAGTTGCCAGTGGCAAGTTCGTACCTGTTAGTAATCGTATTAATAACGTAGTCATCGACCTAAACGGAAACGAATTCCACGAAGAGCTATTACCCATAGAGTTAAACTGTTTCGACATTGTTTTGGGTATGGATTGGCTTAGTGCCAACGATACTGAGATTAAATGCCGAAAGAAGATAGTAAGGGTAAACCAACCCGAAAAGGAATCATTTATGGTGTACAGGGACAAATGCAGAGTGAATTCTGGAATCATCTCCCTGATGAATGCCACGAAATGTTTGTCCAAAGGATGTGCATCATACTTGGCATTCGTAATCGATGCTAAGAAGGAAAAGAAATAGGTGACGAATATACCGGTTGTGTGCGATTATCTGGAAGTCTTTCCCAAAGATCTTCCCGGATTACCGCCTGATAGACAAGTGGAGTTTCGAATAGACTTGTTACCAGGCACAACACTGGTAGCAAAGGTACCTTACCGATTAGCACTGACGGAGATAAAGGAGCTTATGACGCAACTTCAGGAGCTGTTGGACAACGGTTTCATTCGACCTAGTTCATCACCCTGGGGAGCTCCAGTGTTATTCATGAAGCAGAAGGATGGAAGCATGAGGATGTGCATAGACTACCGAGAGCTGAACAAGGCAACGGTGAAGAACAAGTATCCATTGCTAAGGATTGACGACCTATTCGACCAACTACAAGGTTCGAGCTACTTCTCAAAGATCGATCTTAGGTCAGGATATCATTAGCTGAAAGTGAGAGATCAGGATATTGAGAAAACTGCATTCAGAACGAGATATCGACACTATGAGTTCTTGGTTATGTCATTCGGACTAACCAATGCTCCAGCAGGATTCATGGATTTGATGAATAGGGTTTGTAAACCATTTCTCGATAAATCTGTGATAGTGTTCATCGACGACATTCTGATCTACTCGAAAAGCTAGGAGGAGCATGGCAAGCATCTACGGGAAGTGTTGGAAGTGTTAAAGAAGGAGAAGCTTTACAATAAGTTCTCCAAATGCAACTTTTGGATACGAGAAGTCCAGTTCTTGGGTCACGTGGTTAACCAAGAAGGGATAATGGTTGACCCCGCAAAGATCGAGGCTGTGATGAAGTGGGAACGTCTAAAAAGTCCCACGGAGAGTCAGAGCTTTCTAGGATTAGCCGGATATTACCGAAGATTTATCCAAGGCTTTTCTTCGATAGCTGCTCCATTGACAACTTTGACTCACAAAGGAGCTACGTATACGTGGAGTGAGAAACACGATGAGGCATTCAAGAAGCTAAAGAAGAAGTTATGTGAAGCATCGATACTTTCTCTACCAGATGGAGTTGAAGACTTCGCGGTTTACAGTGACGCATCTGGAGTCGGGTTGGGTTGTGTTTTGACCCAAAGAGAAAAGTTGATAGCATACGCATCTCGTCAATTGAAAGAGCACAAAAAGAACTACCCCACTCACGATTTGGAGTTGGCAGCGGTAGTTTTTGCTCTAAAGATATGGAGGCATTACCTCTACGACACAAAGTGCAAGTTGTTCACTGATCATAAGAGTCTCCAGTATCTCTTTAATCAGAAGGAATTGAACATGAAGCAACGATGTTGGCTAGAACTACTCAAGGACTACGACTGTGAGATACTTTACCACCCGGGTAAAGCAAATGTTGTCGCTGATGCTCTAAGTCGGAAAGTCAACCTTGAAAGGAAAAGGCCAAGAGCATTGAGAATCGAAGTCGTCTCGATGATTGTGGAAAGTATCAGGAAATCTCAAGAAGAAGCTTTAGAGAAGAATGACCGAAAGGAAGAACGTTTGGGCAAAACGTTAGTGTTCGGTACAAACAATCGAGGACTGAAGGTATTCCAAGATTGGATTTGGGTACCCAAGATAGGAGGAATAAGAGACCTTCTGTTGGAAGAAGCACACAAGACCATATACTCAATTCATCCCGGTAGCACTAAAATGTACAGGGACCTAAACCCTACTATTGGTGGCCGATGATGAAGCTCGATGTTGAAAAGTATGTGGCCGAGTGTGTAACTTGTGCAAGGGTTAAGGCACAACATCAGAAACCGTATGGGAGTTTAGAACCTTTACCTGTACCCATGGATAAATGGGAAGACATCACCATGGATTTTGTGACTAAACTGCCCTGGACGAAGAATGGTCACGACATGATTTGGGTAGTCGTGGATCGTTTCACCAAGAGTGCACACTTCATAGCAGCCAACGAGAAGTGGTCTATGTATAAGCTCGAAAAATTCTTACGTGAAGGAAATTGTAAGACTTCACGGTGTTCCTCTTACAATCGTATCAGATTGTGACAGTCGTTTCACGTCGAGGTTTTGGAGGAGTCTACAAGAGGAGTTGGGTACAAAGTTGTGTTTGAGTACTGCATACCATCCGCAAACTGATGGTCAGAGCGAAAGAACGATTCAGACACTGGAAGATATGCTGAGAGCATGTAGCCTTGAGTTCCAAGGGAACTGGGACGAGCACTTACCTCGGGTAGAATTCTCCTACAACAATAGTTTCCACTCGAGCATCAAGATGACACCTTATCAAGCCTTGTATGGACAGAAGTGTCGTACGCCGTCTTGTTGGCTTGAAGCCAGAGAGAAGCATTTTATGGGCCCCGAAATAGTCCATGAGACTGCTGAGAAGTTAGAAGTGATTAGGGAAAGGATGTTACCAGCTCAAGATCGTCAAAAGAGCTACGCTGACAAGAAAAGACGACCAATGACTTTTGAAGTTGGGGATTCCATTTTGCTTAAAGTCTCACCGTGTAAGGGACTTATAAGATTCGGGAAACGAGGAAAGTTGAGTCCAATGTTTATTGGACCTTTCAAAGTTCTTCAGAAGGTTGGGAAGCAAGCTTACAAACTGGAATTGCCTAAAGAAATCGATGGTATTCATAACACCTTCCATGTGTGTTATTTAAGGAAGTTCACAGGAGAAGTTCCCGGCATAATTCCAATCTCGGAGTTAAGAATGGATGAGAATAAAAGGCTGATCGAAGAGCCTGAGGCAATTGATGACCGTAAGACTAAGAAGTTACGACGCAAGATGGTCGACTTAGTGCTAGTCTGATGGAAACATTCGAATGGTCCGAATCTCACCTAGGAAACAAAAGATGACATGATGAGTCGCTATCCACATCTATTTGCTGATGCATGATTCCGAGACGGAATCATCCTAAGCGGGAGAGAATTGTAATGCCCGGGTTTCAGGGCTAAGCATTTTTTACAATCGTCTAGGTCAACTATTGTAACTCTTTTTGAAGTAATAAAGATGAAATATTTGAGTATTATGTGAATTATGTGTATTTATGTGCTTATTATTTAATTATAAATGTATAATTAATAAAGAATAAAAATAAGCGTCAAAATAAAGTGTGAGATAAGCCTGATATCTTTATATAAAGTTGTAGTGGTCGAAACAAGGATTCCGGGGATATAAAGAACGCCGAAATCCGAGTTATAACAAAGAAGTTATGACCCGTTGAAGTTTCGCGACAAAACCGACACGATACCGGGAAGTGTAAATAGAGAATTTACGATAGAGCAAGATTTAACCTTAGCAATCTAAGCGAAAGTCATAAATATGCTAAACTAAGAGCGTCGATAAAAAGAGCACCCAAATCTGACTTCGTATGAGGAAGTTATGATTTTTCGAATTTTCGGATTAGCAGTGTACAACCCGAAATTCGAATATTAGATCGAGCTGTTTTTAGCCGACACGACCTCAACGAGAAACGAGGATCTTGTTAACAGTAGTGTAATGAGAAAAAGAAGGGCGAAAACGGACGTTGGATGAAGAAGTTATGAGAATTTAACAAACCAATCCTGTCCCGGCCTGTTAATAATATAACTTTTAAAATAGATTCAAAATTAGCCGACGGAGTCCAAACGAAAGTTGTAGAGCACGTTCTCACCTTCGCGTGGATATAAAGAACGTCAAAAGCAGAGCTCGTATGTGGAAGATATGAAATTTTGAAGTTGGGACTCGAAAATGCTAAACCTGGTGCGAGATTGATGACGTGGCGCGATCCCAGCCGCACCTTGCTCCCCACGGTCCTCGCTTCGGATGATGACACGTTGCTTCGCTACGCCCCGCGTCCGAGGTCTAGTACGCCCCGCGCACGTTCGCTTCTTATCCACTCCGAGAGTAGGTGCGTGTGAGCCAGCTGGATCCGACGTGGAAGCCTTATCCGAGGACTATGCCCCGCGTAACCTCCTTACGCCCAGCGTACTTGCGAGGCCTCGCACATATGAAAGGGGTGCGAAGGCAGCCGATTTTCTTGCACTAAAACTCATTCTATCTCTAAGAACTTTCTCTCTCTAGCCCCTTTTGAGTCCCCTAAAGTCTAGGTGAACCCCTGGCACTCTAAGGAAGCCCCGAGGCTCCTAGAATTCCGAGACAAAGTGTCTTTCGGTTTCGAAACGCTGCTCCAAATAAAGCCCGGTTTTCTTTCATATCCGTTGTAAGTGAGCTACACTTACGCAATTTTTAATATAGCTTTCAAATAATTATAGGAATGTTATTAGGTCCTTAAAATAATTATTTGGGCTATTATTATGAGTTATATCGAGTGTTATTTAACGCTTATATAATAGTAATAATAGTCAGACTATTAATTTGTCGCGATTATCGTTAGACTAAACCCTAGTGGTATTGGTACTAGGTTTTATCGAAGGAAAATTGTTTTGAGAGTATCGAAGCGCTATATGAGTGCTGAGTCACCACCTTTCAAGTGAGTGCATAGTTACTTTCAGCGTACACATAGATATGAAGTATTTTATATAAATTACGTGCTATGTGTGCATATTATCTGAATACTTGCTATCTATGCTGGATGAACATTTTTATACATGTTTTCAATAATTTAAACTGTATATGTATTTTATATCTACGAAAATGTTGGGGGTAAAACATGGGTAGATGTATTAGTTGCTGTGTGATAAAATGAAATAATGAGAGGCCTTGTTATAGATGTTATTGTTGATCCAGTCATCTAGCGGAGTATAGTTGACGACCACGGACTATTCTAGACAGTCCAGTGGAACGCTAGCAGGCTCGCAACCTATAGGTGTTTATTTGAACCGTGTGTTTATTTGAACTATGTGCTCACCAGGTGTACTCCATCCCCCACATGGTTGCCTTAAGGACATTTATTGCTGAGGAATCCCCTTAGCAGTAATCCATCCCGATGATAGTCCTTAGACTAGGTCCCTTGTGTTAGATGTCTTAGGGACGTAAAGTGAGGATAACGGGAACGGGTAATTGGGTTTGTTTGGTTTGATAAAGTTAATAAACTTATTTATTGTGGGTTGAAAACCCTATGTGCTCACCAGGCTCCCAAGCCTGACCCACTCAGTTTCTTGTATTACAGGTAGCGGTGCATGAGCATAGATGTGATGTCTTGGGATGAGAGATTAATGGATTTTAGGCCTGTAAATACGGAATAATGTAGTAAGGCCTATATTGTATTGTTTATGCTTATGATGTGTATCGAACATGACATCCCGAGTCTTTTTAATGAAATACATTTCTACGGAAATGCTTTTGGTAAATCTTTATCATATTTTGTTTTGGGACAAATTCCGCAACACTTTTATTTAAAATGTTACTCTGATTTTTAAAAAGCATAAACAAAATCGGTATTTTGTAGCCGTAAAAATGGGGATGTCACAGTTGGTATCAGAGCATTAGTTTAAGCGAACTAGGAATTTGTAGAATTTTTAGATGTAAACTTAGAATGCTAAGCGATGATTGTGAGGTGTGAGCGCTAGCTTATTTTAGGAATTATTCCTAAAATGCTTTTATGTGCTAAATGCTTTGTGCCTGACTTGCTATTATTTGTTCGGATCTATGGTCTGTTGCCGACCAGATCTGGAAACCTTATGTGTTTAGGATTCTATACGTACGACTACGATATTAGAACTAGCATGTAAATGTTTCGGAGAGATAAGGATGATTTGAACATCAGTCCTAAATAAAGATCTAAATTTACCTTATTCGGTGTATAGATCAAGATGGAAAGGACCCATAGCGGAAACATGAATGCAAATGGGAACAGAAACCAACCCCCAGTGATTGAGCAAATACCGGTTGTGGAAGCCGCTGTTGAGCCAATAACGATGGTCGGAGTGCAAGCGATTAGATCGTCAAATAAAGGAAACCAGACATTTGCTCCAGCAAAATCGAGACGAAGCGACTATTCAGATCGAACATACCGAGTTGAACGAAGGGCAGACTGAGGAGGGAGACTACAGTGGAACTGTTGGTCAAGTCAACCCACCAATAGTTCAACAAAACAACCAAGATGACGGAGTCGAGAGGAATGGATGCAAGTACAAGGATTTTCTGACTTGCAAGCCATCGACTTTCACGGGAAAGGAAGATCCAATCGGGGTCATGGATTGGATCTCGGAGATGGAGTTAGCCTTCATGACACGCGGTTGCAGAGGAAAACTACAGACCACGTTTGCAGTGCGTCAGTTTCGAGTAGGCGCTATACGTGGGTGGAATACCTTGGAGAAGACTTTAAGCCCTAACGAGCCCCTGCAACTGACATGGGCACGCCTCCTAGCAGCCTCCTGTAACTCCAGAAGAGTATCACATCGCTGGGTAGACACAAACTAACTGATGTCAGTCTTATGCATGCTCAGATAACGGGTTCTCCGAGCTTGCTCGGAAGCAAACTCTGGGTAGAACATCGACGTCTCTATTAACATGCGGGTGATCTCCGTCACCGACTCCCCATCGTGTGTGTTTGCCGCTGATGTGCCCCATCGTCTAGACATTCAGCCGCCGTTGCTGCTGCGTTTCTTCCTCTATGTCGTCTTCTTCTCTTCTCTCTTCTCCATTCGACTGCCTCACGCCACCACAGGGGTGGCTGGGATTGGATGATTCTTCCATTAATAAGCCACTGTGGTTAAAGGGATGCGGGTGTAGATTCCGTTTGGCCAGAAAAAGACCCGATAAAAACCACCATGCTTGCCGGCCAGGGTGGCTGTCGCTGATAACGTTGCTGTTGCTCACCACTCCGACTCTCCGCTGCCGCCGTACACCACCAGGTGGGTGGCTTGGTTCCGTTTTCAAACATAAAATGTGTGGCTAGTTGATCGGATTTCACTAAAGGGCCACCACCACCACCGTGAGGTGGTGGCTGCCACCAAGAACCACCACCGGCCACCCACAAGGGGTGGTTGTGTGTGTTTATTTTAGTGTAGTGGGTGTGTGATTATTTTTGGTATTTTTCATTGTAATTGTAAATGGAATAATAAAAGAAATTGAAAACCACCACCTTAGGGTGGTGGCTGTCGCCACCGGCTGCCGTGTCGGGTGGCAGTGTGTTTGCCTTGTGAGTTGATTCGTTTGGGAGGGGTGCTTGAAACCCTAATGGGCCTTGTAAGCTTAATTGGGCCCAATAAAGCTTAATGGACTCTAATGGGCTTAATTAAAACCCTAAGGGGCTTTAGTATTATTCTAGTGGGCTTAATAGGCCCAATAAAGCCCTAATTGACCTAAAAGCCCAACAAATTAATAAATGGACTAGTATTTGGGTTGGAAACCCTAATGACAATAAAACCTTAATTTTGAGAATTAATCAGGAGACACACGGAAATTATTTAATAACTGGAGATATTAAATAATAACCATTGGCAAAAACTAATCTAACCAATACTGGACTTAATAGATTAAGTCCTTAGTGGATTAAGTCTTTAATGGGTTAAGTAGGAAACTTAACCCTAATCGACATTTTATGAGAAACCCTAACTTCACTTGGGTTTATTGTTGCGCCTTTCTTTTGGGCCTTGATGATTGGATTATTAATGGGCCATCTAAGAATAATCATGTGGACTAAAATAATTTAATGGGCCTAGGGCAAGGCCCATGTAAGGGGTTGGGCCCAATTTGGAAAATTGGGCCATAGTTGGGCCTTAATGATTATATGTGATGTTGGGCCTTAGAATAAAGTCACGTAAGGGGTTTGGGCCAAATTTGGAAAATTGGGCTATATGTTGGACTTTGAGTCCTATTCGACTTTGGGCCTATGAATTGGGCCTTGGGCTTGAATAAGCGAAGCTGGGGGTAATATAGTAATTACCCAAAGTATGTATTTGGTTATGTAGTGGAACCCAATCGCTAATTGGGTGATGTTATGATATTGACAGATCGGGAATCTTGTCATCCAACAGCTGGGGTTTAGTCTGCGGGACTTCAACAATATGGGATTGAGTCTTCGGGACTTCAGCAGTATGAGGTGAGTTACCTTCTAGTAGGGGTGGGTCTAAGGCCACAATGCCGGCCTACCAACAGGGGTAGTTGGTAGATAATTGTATTTGTGATAATTATCTTGGTATGCTTATGTATTATGCTTATGTGATATGCTTTGTGTGTCGGTGGTAGTAGCAGGGAATAGTTCTTCCCTGAATCGGTCGTTAGGATCGAAGGGTAAGTCAGTACCCTAGATATGCCTGACTGTATGATTATATCATGTTATTATATGATAGTGGTAGGGGTGAAATAGTCCCCGGTTACCGGATGAAAGATACCGTTGGCGGATACCGGTTGAAAGATACCGATGGCAGATACCGGTTGAAAGATACCAATGGAAGTTAACGGTTGAAAGATACCGAAGGGGTATACAGAACTCATGCAATGCTTATCTGTCGGTTTATGATATGTTAGTATGTGATCAGCATGTTTATGATATGTTTGTATGTGATCAGCATGTTTATGATGTTAGTACGTGATCTGTATGTTTATGACATATTATTATGTGATAGTGGTAGAGGTGAAATAGTCACTGGTTACCGGTTGAAAGATACCGTTGGCAGTTACTGGTTTAGAGATACTGATGGTGTGATGTGGTATGTGGTATGATGGGGGAACACTCTAAGCTTCGTGCTTACGGTTTACAATTTTGGTTTCAGGTACTTTGTTTCAAAGGAAAGGAGCCGGCTTGGTCGCAACGCATCACACTATGTTTTCCGCACACGAGATCCTTGGGATTATTCTCTGATATGGTTTCATAATATTATATTTTGATTATTGACACTTTGGTTTTATGTAATAACCTAATTGAAAATGAAATTTTTGGCCTTGAATTTTGGGATGTTACAAGTTGGTATCAGAGCCTTGGTTTGAGGGATTCAGACATACTCTCGAGTGTGTCTGAACTCAAACTAAGGGCTTGGGATGAAAATTTTCAAAAGTAAAACCATTTTACAAAAAGGAGTTTGATAAGAATCTGAAAAGAGAAAAGAACTTTGAGAAGAACAAAGTGTGTGATGCGTGCAATCAGCCGAGCTCAAGTAAGTTTTCCCCAAGATACACGTACATGTTATGTTATGATCTGATATGATTATGAGAACTGCATGCCAGATTAGGGCTAAGGATCTATGGAGGATGCCTTACATGCCTGCTGTATGTGCTCATTAAGATGCATGATAGTACCGATCAATTAGTGATAGGATAGCCTGTTTAGTTATGCATGATTGCGTGAGCCTTAGAATTGCATGCTAGTATAGATCCCTGACAAGAGGATAGATTGATTTGATTGGAATATGTTGGTTGGATTTTTCCATTGTCCGAATGCTGCTTGCTTTGTGCTTTGTGGAACTCTTAAGTGATGGGAGTCAACTACTAAGTGGATGTGACGACATCCAGGAGGTAGATGACTGGCATCGTGGAGAGTTCTTCAGCAGCTGATGGCAGGACGAGATCGAGAACCTAGGTAAGCCTAGGATATGTTTAAGTGGGTTAGTAGGGAGGCTCTATGAGACTTGGGTGAACCAGTTGAGGAAGTGACTTGGAGGATCCAGGAGGAATGCTGAGGAAAGTATGGATAGGTGTGGAAGGTAGTATTGGGCCCGTACTACTGAAAGCACATGATCCGTACTCGAATCGTGGGAGTCTTGGAGAATCTGAGAAGCTTTGGGGAGATGTTTGTGACCCGGTTGGGGACAGAGGATGTTCCAGTGTTGCAGCTTAGCCATTGGCTAGCGAGCTAGTGAGCGTGACAGGGTGTCAGACCTTAGAGGATATGATTTCCAAGAGTTGCAGATGCGGGATCGATTTGAAGCACCCTGGAAAGAGGCGTTCGCGCCAGGTGTGTATAGTAAAGTGGTCCCGGGAAGAGACACATGACTTTTGATCATCGGGGGAAGGGCCAACAGGGCCGGAGACAGTGCAATGCGTACGAGAAAGTGCACGAGCGAGTTGTCACTACAAGGGTTTAGGCTGCTACAGGTGTGGCAGGGTTGATCTTGATAGTTGTAGGTTATCCGTATTCCTCCAGATGAAGCGGGTATGTCGTCTTCTACTGCTGCTAGATGGATGTTGGCGATACGTATCACTTTGGAATTGTGAGTGGGTGTGGATAAGTCAGACCTCGGGTCGGTTTTTCTGCTAGTGTTTGGGTTACCAAGGATCATATATGCCATCCTGCATGACGAAAGGTCCTTGATGAACCCACAGAAGGATGCATCTTGCGAAGTGGGTTCCTCGCGTACCGTTATTAGTTCGGATCTTTGTCGGTATCTATGCAGGAGTATTATTTAGAGGATACTCGGTCAGGGTTGGAGTGATAGTTCTCAAGTGAGGTCAACGTTCAGGGATTCTATCATTTGTTCAGGGATGGTCGGTAATTATCTATGGATGAACTTTAGAGTTCAAGGCACTACCGTTGCTAGGACGGAATTAGTGACATGAAGAGGGTAGTATCAGTCGCGGGTGTTATATGCATAAGTGGTTGGTCATTGGATGTTGAAGAGGATTGTGTTTTCGCATGGGCTGTGTTCGGTTAGAGTTCAGTGGTACTGCAAGATTAGGAGCGGGAACGAGGATTCGTTAGCTAGAGTGAAGATTAAGGTCTTCAACTGACAGCATGTTAGATGGATTGAGGTGTCAGACTAGAGAAGATTTCAAGAGTACTCATCGAGATTTCCGAGGATGGGAGATCTCAAGGTTTAATCGGCGATTAAATGCTAGCATTGGCAGGCATAGGTTATCATCGATGGGATATTAGAAAGCGAGAAGGATTGGGAACCCTTTAATTCTCAATTAATGTGAAGACTTAGTCGAATCTAAGTGGGGGAGAGACTTTTTATAAAGTTCACTAACTGTGAGTTCTGGTTGCGCGAGGTGCAATCTCTTGGGCACCTTTTCTACCAGAAGGGTATTCTAGTTGATCTGGCTAAGATAGAGGCCGTGATGCAGTAGGAGATTCCAAGGTCTCCATCTGAGATACGGAGTTTCCTAGGTCTAGCAGGTTACTACCGGAGATTTACATTGGACTTCTCCGAGATTGCGGTTCATTTGCCGACCGACCAAGAAATTGGTGGCCTTTCATTGGGGGCCTGAGTAGCAGGCAGCCTTCAAGACTCTCAGACAGTGGTTGCGCGAGGCACTTATTCTCAGTATGCTAGAGGGTGTAGATGATTTTTTGGGTTACTATGACGCTTTGATCACGGGAATGGGTTATGGTACTGATAGAGTGGGGTCACATGATAGCAGGTTTTGGGAACCAAGTTAGAGTTCCGGTTAGGACTCAAGTTCAGTGGTATGTTAGGTCGAATGTGTGTTTGACTCAGTTAGAAAGTGTTGTAAGACTACGGGGGTAGCCGTAGCATCCACTAGCAGTCAGATAGTTTAGAAAGTGTCGTAAGACTACGGGGGTAGCCGTAGCATTCACTAATGGTCAGTTAGTATGGAAAGTGTTGTAACACTACGGGGGTAGCCGTAGCATTCACTAGTGGCCAATTAGTTTGGGGAGTGTTGTAAGTCTGCGGATGTAGTCGTAGCATTCGCTAGGTTGGTAGATATCATGAGTGTGTTGTTAGGACGCGAAAGGAGCAATTGTACCCACCCGTTCGGGTGCAACAGTGAGGATATGGAAATCCACAGATTGGATTTCGGATTTACTCAAATGGATTAGATCTCGTTAAGCTAGCAATGAGACTGTAGGGGCGTCACTACAATTATGGGTTCAGGAAAGCAATGGACTGTATAAGATTGCTTGTGATTTAAGGCTACCATCGGTTAATTGGCAATCACTGTTAGCCTTGGATTTGATGATGACAGGATTCGACGCATGAACTCGATCGTTTAGATCAGAAATTTGTTAGAGCCTCAATGGCATGATAACTAGTGGCAATTAGTTCCGGAGAAGGATTTTGTTTGAAAGTCGCGTGAGGCGACTAAGTGGGAGTCCCTTGGCTCCACTACCGGGCCGAAACACGGTATTTCAGATGGTTGGTGAATAAATTGAGACCAGGCAGGTCTCGTTACATTTTGTAAAGCAGCCATGTGGCAAGATACTGCTTCAGGCAGTTCAGTGTTCGAGCAGTTTCAGTGTTTGGGCAGTCTTGGCATTTGTGTTTCAGGTTGCAAGTACGTACGGAATAGCCGGTTGACGGGGAAGTAACAAGTCACTCCCAGCGGGATTCGCTGAGCCTCAACCAAGAATAAGTGATATGCAGGGGTAATTAAGTCTGTGAACCTGTTTTATAGTTGGAGCCTCGAGTTATTGAAAGTTGAGTAGTCGGTCGAGGGATAAACGGACTGGATTCATCGATGATGAATCAATATGAGTGGTCTGTCAGGGAATCAGACCATCTCGAGATACTAGATTCAGACGAAATAGATGTGAGCTTGTTGTGAGGAATTCGTTCACCTGTGGATTTTAGGGCTTTACGAGGATTGGTCATGGCTACCCTGGGATGGCTAGGGCGTGCCCATATTGGTGACCAGGGCGAGTAAGGAATGATAAGGAATGATTTCGAGGACGAAATCTAATTTAAGTGGGGGAGAGTTGTAATACCCTATTTATTTATTAGATAAATAAATAAATTAATGAACAAATGGTAGCCCTAAAATAAATAATTATATATCAAAGAATGGTCTCGAAGAGCTAATTGTCACAAGTTTAGAAGATGGGGGTCAAAAGTGTAAATCTTGGACTTGATTTGTAAGGATTCTCAGAAGGAGGGGTTAAATGGCAATTTATGGATCTTAATTGAGAATAATTTGTAGAGGAAGGGTTATTTTGTAACTGTTGGACTAGTATTGAAAAGAGTTATGGGAGCAAGGGTTTAAAGGGTAAATTAAGGATTTGCTTTATAAGAAAAATAGAGGATGAGGGACTATTTTTGTCAATATGGTTCCTTGTTTGGATGGAACGGGTATAACTGCTCCATTGCTCATACCCTAACCCTAAATCATAAGCAACCGTCACCCCCTTTCCCCCTTGTGGCTCCCTCCAGCCGGCACCGTTCGTTGAAGGCATTCCCGTCGTTATTGAAGCCTGCCTCCGTCACCAATATCTCGCCATCGTAGCAGCACCACCATTGCCGGGAATGCAGTGTACATCAGGGAAGTCCACCAGAAGCCAGCGGCAGAACAAGGAGCGAAGATGGGTCGTGACCGCTGTTAGAAGTTGTTGTGACCGCCAACGAAAACGATATGCGTGTGTTGTTGCCGCTGATGTGCCCCATCGTCAATACATTCAGCCGCCGCTGCTGCTGCGTTTATTCCTCTATGTTGTCTTCTTCTCTTCTCTCTTCTCCATTCAAGTGCCTCACACCACCACAGGGGTGGCTGGGATTGGATGATTCTTCCATTAAGAAGCCACTGTGGTTAAAGGGACGCGGGTGTAGATTCCGTATGGCCAGAATAAAACCCGAGAAAAACCACCATGGTTGCCGGCCATGGTGGCTGTCGTTGATAACGTTGCTATTGCTCACCACTCCGAATCGCCGCTGCCGCCGTACGCCACCAGGTGGGTGGCTTCCTTCCGTTTTCAAACATAAAATGTGTGGCTAGTTGATCAGATTTCACTAAAGGGCCACCACCACCACCGTGAGGTGGTGGCTGCCACCATGAACCACCACCGGCCACCCACAAGGGCGGCTGTGTGTGTTTATTTTAGTGTAGTGGGTGTGTGATTATTTTTGGTATTTTTCATTGTAATTGCAAATGGAATAATAAAAGAAATTGAAAACCACCACCTTAGGGTGGTGGCTGCCGCCTCCTGCCGCCACCGGCTGCCGTGTCGGGTGGCAGTGTGTTTGCCTTGTGAGTTGATTCGTTTGGGAGGGGTGCTTGAAACCCTAATGGGCCTTATAAGCTCAAATGGGCCCAATAAAGCTTAATGGACTCTAATGGGCTTAATGAAAACCCTAAGGGGCTTTAGTATTATTCTAGTGGGCTTAATTGGCCCAATAAAACCCTAATTGACCTAAAAGCCCAACAAATTAATAAATGGACTAGTATTTGGGTTGGAAACCCTAATGACGATAAAACCTTAATTTTGAGAATTAATCAGGAGACACACGGGAATTATTTAATAACTGGAGATATTAAATAATAACCATTTGCAAAAACTAATCTAACCAATACTGGACTTAATGGATTAAGTCCTTAATGGGTTAAGTAGGAAACTTAACCCTAATCGACATTTTATGAGAAATCCTAACTTCACTTGGGTTTATTGTTGGGCCTTTCTTTTGGGCCTTGATGATTGGATTATTAATGGGCCATCCAAGAATAATCATGTGGACTAAAATAATATAATAGGCCTAGGGCAAGGCCCATCTAAGGGGTTGGGCCCAATTTGTAAAATTGGGCCATAGTTGGGCCTTAATGATTATATGTGATGTTGGGCCTTAGAATAAAGTCACGTAAGGGGTTTGGGCCGAATTTGGAAAATTGGGCCATATGTTGGACTTTGAGTCCTATTCGACTTTGGGCCTATGAATTGGGCCTTGGGCTTGAATAAGCGAAGCTGGGGGTAATATAGTAATTACCCAAAGTATGTATTTGGTTATGTAGTGGAACCCAATCGCTAATTGGGTGATGTTTTGATATTGACAGATCGGGAATCTTGTCATCCAACAGCTGGGGTTTAGTCTGCGGGAAATCAACAATGTGGGATTCAGTCTTCGGTACTTCAGCAGTATGAGGTGAGTTACCTTCTAGTAGTGGTGGGTCTAAGGCCACAATGCCAGCCCACCAACATGGGTAGTTGGTAGATAATTGTATTTGTGATAATTATCTTGGCATGGTTATGTGATATGCTTATGAGATATGCTTATGTGATGTGCTTATATGATATGGTATGTGTGTCGGTGGTAGTAGCAGGGAATAGTTTTCCCTGACTCGGTCATTAGGATCGAAGGGTAGGTTACTACCCCAGATATGCCTGACAGTATGATTATATCATGTTATTATATGATAGTGGGAGGGGGTGAAATAGTCCCCGGTTACCAGATGAAAGATACCGGTTGAAAGATACCAATGGCTGATACCGGTTGAAAGATACCGATGGCAGTTACCAGTTGAAAGATACCGAAGGGGTATACAGAACCCATGCAATGTTTATTTTTCTGTTTATGTTATGATAGTATGTGATCATCATGTTTATGATATGTTTGTATGTGATCAACATGTTTATGATATTAGTACGTGATCTGTATGTTTGTGACATATTATTATGTGATAGTGGTAGAGGTGAAATAGTCATTGGTTACCGGTTGAAAGATACCGATGGCAGTTATCGGTTGAGAGATATCGATGGTGTTATGTGGTATATGCTATGATGGGGGAACTCACTAAGCTTCGTGTGCTTACGGTTTATAGTTTTGGTTTCAGGCACTTTGTTTCAAAGGAAAAGAGCCGGCTTAGTCACAGCGTATCACACTATGTTTTCCACACACGAGATCCTTGGGATTATTCTCTGATATGGTTTCATAATATTATATTTTGATTATTGACACTTTGGTTTTATGTAATAACCTAATTGAAAATGAAATTTTTGGCCTTGAATTTTGGGATGTTACAAGTTGGTATTAGAGCCTTGGTTTGAGGGATTCGGACATACTCTCGGGTGTGTCTGAACTCAAACTAAGGGCTTCGTATGAAAATTTTCAAAAGTAAAACCATTTTATAAAAAGGAGTTTGAAAAGAATCTGAAAAGAGAAAAGAACTTTGAGAAGAACAAAGTGTGTGATGCGTGCAATCAACCGAGCTCAAGTAAGTTTTCCCCAAGATACACGTACATGTTATATTTTGATCTGATATGATTATGAGAACTGCTGCTAGATTAGGGCTAATGATCTAGGGAGGATGCCTTTCATGCATGTTGTATGTGCTCGTTGAGCTGCATGATAGTACTGATCAGTTAGTGATAGGATAGCATGTTTAGGTTATACCTGATTGCGTGAGCCTTAGAATTGCATGCTAGTATAGATCCCTGACAAGAGGATAGATTGATTTGATTGGAATATGTTGGTTGGATTTTTCCATTGTCCAAATGCTGCTTGCTTTGTGCTTTGTGGAACTCTTAAGTGATGGGAGTCAGCTACTAAGTGGATGTGACGACATCCAGGAGGTAGATGACTGCATCGTGGAGAGTTCTTCAGCAGCTGATGGCAGGACGAGATCAAGAACCTAGGTAATCCTAGGATATGTTTCAGTGGGTTAGTAGGGAGGTTCTGTGAGACTTGGGTGAACCAGTTGAGGGAGTGACTTGGAGGATCCAGGAGGATTGCTGAGGAAAGTATGGATAGGTGTGGAAGGTAGTATTGGGCCCGTACTACTAAAAGCACATGATCCGTACTCAAATCGGTGGGAGTCTTGGAGAATCTAAGAGGCTTTGGGGAGAAGTTTGTGACCTGGTTGGGGACAGAGGATGTTCCAGTGTTGCAGCTTAGCCATTGGCAAGCGAGCTAGTGAGCGTGACAGGATGTCAGACCCTGGAGGATATGATTTCCAAGAGTTGCATATGCCGGATCGATTTGAAGCATCATGGAAAGAGGGGTTCGCGCCAGATGCGTATAGTAAAGGGGTCCCGGGAAGAGACCCATGACTTCTGATCATCGGGGGAAGGGCCAACAGGGCCGGAGACAGTGCAATGCGTACGATAAAGTGCACGAGCGAGTTGCCACTCCAAGGGTTTAGGCTGCTACAGGTGTGGCAAGGTTGATCTTGATAGTTGATGGTGATCCGTATTCCTCCAGATGACGCGGGTATGTCGTCATCTACTGCTGCTAGATGGACGTTGGGGATACGTATCGCTTTGGAATTGTTAGTGGGTGTGGATAAGTCAGACCTCGGGTCGGTTTTTCTGCTAGTGTTTGGGTTACCAAGGATCATATATGCAATCCTGCATGACGAAAGGTCCTTGATGAACCCACAGAAGGATGCATCTTGCGAAGTGGGTTCCTCGTGTACCGTCATCATTTCAGATCTTTGTCAGGATCTATGCTGGAGTATTATTTAGAGGATACTCGGTCAGGGTTGGAGTGATAGTTCTCCAGTGAGGTTAAAGTTTGGGGATTCTATCATTTGTTCAGGTATGGTCGGTAATTATCTAGGGATGAACTTTAGAGTTCAAGGCACTACTGTTTCTAGGATAAATGTGGTTACATGAAGAGGATAGTGTCAGTCGCGGGTGTTATATGCATAAGTGGTTGGTCATTGGATGTTCAAGAGGATTGTGTTTTCGCATGGGCTGTGTTCGGTTAGAGTTCAGTGGTACTGCAAGATTGGGAGTGGGAACGAGGATTCGTCAGCTAGAGTGAAGATTAAGGTCTTCAATTGACAGCATGTTAGATGGATTGAGGTGTCAGACTGGAGCGGATTTCAAGAGTACTCATCGAGATTTCAAGGATGGGAGATCTCAAGGTTTAATCGGCGATTAAGCTCTAGCATTGGCAGGAACAGGTTGTCATCGGTGGGATATTAGAAATCGAGAAGGATTGGGAACCCTTCAATTCTCAAGTAATGTGAAGACTTAGTCGAATCTAAGTGGGGGAGAGACTTTTTATAAAGTTCACTAACTGTGAGTTCTAGTTGCGCGAGGTGCAATCTCTTTGGCACCTTGTCTACCAGAAGGGTATTCTAGTTGATCTGGCCAAGATAGAGGCCGTGATGCAGTGGGAGATTCCGAGGTCTCCATCTGAGATTCGGAGTTTCGTAGGTCTAGCAGGTTACTACCGGAGATTCACATTGGACTTCTCCAAGATTGCGGTTCATTTGCCGACCGACCAAGAAATCGGTGGCCTTTCATTGGGGGCCTGAGTAGCAGGCAGCCTTCGAGACTCTCAGACAGTGGTTGCACGAGGCACTTATTCTTAGTATGCCAGAGGGTGTAGATGATTTTTTGGGTTACTGTGACGCTTTGATCACGACAATGGGTTGTGGTACTGATAGAGTGGGGTCACATGATAGCAGGTTTTGGGAACCAAGTTAGAGCTCCGGTTAGGACTCAAGTTCAGTGGTGTGTTAGGTTGAATGTGTGTTTGACTCAGTTAGAAAGTGTTGTAAGACTACGGGGGTAGCCGTAGCGTCCACTAGCAGTCAGATAGTTTGGAAAGTGTCGTAAGACTACGGGGGTAGCCGTAGCATTCACTAGTGGTCAGTTAGTATGGAAAGTGTTGTAAGACTAAGGGGGTAGCCGTAGCATTCACTAGTGTTCAGTTAGTTTGGGGAGTGTTGTAAGTCTGCGGATGTAGCCATAACATTCGCTAGGTTGGTAGATAGCATGAGTACGTTGTTAGGATGCGAAAGGTGCAATAGTACCCACCAGTTTGGGTGCAACAGTGAGGATATGGAAATCCACAGATTGGATTTCGGATTTACTCAAATGCATTAGATCTGGTTAAGCCAGCAATGAGACTGTACGGGCGTCACTACAATTTTGGGATCAAGAAAGAAATGGACTGTATGAGATTGCTTGTGATTTAAGGCTACCATCAGTTAGTTCACAATCACTGTTAGCCTTGGATTTGATGATGACAGGATCCGACGCATGGACTCGATCGGTTAGATCAGAAAGTTGTTAGAGCCTCAATGGCATGATAACTAGTGGCAACTAGTTCCGGAGAAGGATTTCGTTCGAAAGTCGTGTGAGGCGACTAAGTGGGAGTCCCTTGGCTCCACTGTCAGGCCGAAACCCGATATTTCAGATGGTTGGTGAATAAATTGAGACCAGGCAGATCTCGTTAGATTTTGGAAAGCAGCCATGTGGCAACATACTGCTTCAGGCAGTTCAGTGTTCAGGCAGTTTCAGTGTTTCGGCAGTCTTGGCATTTGTGTTTCAGGTTGCAAGTGCGGACGGAATAGCCGGTTGATGGGGAAGTGACAAGTCACTCCCGGCGGGATTAGCTGAGCCTCAACCATGAATAAGTGATCTGCAGGGGTAATTAGCTTTGTGAACCTGTTTTATAGTAGGAGCCTCGAGTTATTGAAAGTTGAGTAGTCAGTCGAGGGATAAACGGACTGGATTCGTCGATGATGAATCAATATGAGTGGTCTGTCAAGGAATCAGACCATCTCGATATAGTAGATTCAGACGAAGTAGATGTGAACTTGTTGTGAGGGATTCGTTCACCTGCGGATTTTAGGGCTTTACGAGGATTGGTCATGGCTACCCTGGGAAGGCTAGGGCGTGCCCAAATTGGTGACCATGCTACTAGAGTGGCTGGGCGAGTAAGGAATGGTAAGGAATGATCTCGAGGACGAAATATAATTTAAGTAGGGGAGAGTTGTAATACCCCATTTATTTATTAGATAAATAAATAAATTAATGAACAAATGGTAGCCCTAAAATAAATAATTATATATCAAAGGATGGTCTCAAAGAGCTAATTGTCATAAGTTTAGAAGATGGGGGTTAAAAGTGTAAATCTTGGACTTGATTTGTAAGGATTCTTAGAAAGAGGGGTTAAATGCTAATTTATGGATCTTAATTGAGAATAATTTGTAGAGGAAGGGTTATTTTGTAACTGTTGGTCTAGTATTGAAAAGAGTTATGGGAGCAAGGGTTTAAAGGGTAAATTAAGGATTTGTTTTGTAAGAAAAAAAGAGGATGAGGGACTATTTCCGTTAATATGGTTCCTTGTTTGGATGGAACGGGTATAACTGTTCCATTGCTCATACCCTAACCCTAAATCATAAGCAACCGTCACCCCTTTCCCCCTTGTGCCTACCTCCAACCGGCACAGTTCGTTGAAGGCATTCCCGTCGTTATTGAAGCCCGCCTCCGTCACCAATATCTCGCCATCGTAGCAGCACCACCATTGCCGGGAATGCAGTGTATATCCGGGAAGTCCACCAGAAGCCAACGGCGGAACGTGGAGCAAAGATGGGTCGTGAACCGCCGTTAGAAGCTGTTGTGACCGCCAAGGAAAACGATATGCGTGTGTTGTTGCCGCTGATGTACCCCATCATCAAGACATTCAGCCGCCGCTGCTGCTGTGTTCAACTGCCTCACGCCACCACAGGGATGGCTGGGATTGGACAATTCTTCCGTTAAGAAGCCACTGTGGTTAGAGGGATGCGGGTATAGATTCCATTTGGCCAGAAAAAGACCTGAGAAAAACCACCATGGTTGCTGGCCATGGTGGTTGTCGCTGATAATGTTGCTGTTGCTCACCACTCCGAGTCGCCGCTGCCACCGTACGTCACCAGGTGGATGGATTGGTTCCGTTTTCAAACATAAAATGTGTGGCTAGTTGCTCAGATTTCACTAAAGGGCCACCACCACCACCATGAGGTGGTGGCTGCCACCATGAACCACCACCGGCCACCCTTAAGGGGTGGTTGTGTGTGTGTTTATTTTAGTGTAGTGGGTGTGTGTTTATTTTTGTTATTGTTCATTGTAATTGTAAATGGAATAATAAAAGAAATTGAAAACCACCACCTTAGGGTGGTGGCTGCCGCCTCCTGCCGCCACCGTCCGCCGTGTTAGGTGGCGGTGTGTTTGCCTTGTGAGTTGATTCGTTTGGGAGGGGTGCTTGAAACCTTAATGGGCCTTGTAAGCTCAAATGGGCCCAATAAAGCTTAATGGACTCTAATGGGCTTAATGAAAACCCTAATGGGCTTTAATATTAGTCTAGTGGGCTTAATAGGCCCAATAAAGCCCTAATTGACCTAATAGCCTAACAAATTAATAAATGGACTAGTATTTGGGTTGGAAACCCTAATGACGATAAAACCTTAATTTTGAGAATTAATCGGGACACGCACGAGAATTATTTAATAACTAGAGATATTAAAGAATAACCATTGGCAAAAACTAATCTAAGCAATATTGGACTTAATGGATTAAGTCCTTAGTGGATTAAGTCCTTAATGGGTTAAGTAGGAAACTTAACCCTAATTGGCATTTTATGAGAAACCCTAACTTTACTTGGGTTTATTGGTGGGCCTTTCTTTTGGGCCTTGATGATTGGATTATTAATGGGCCATCCAAGAATAATCATGTGGACTAAAATAATTTAATGGGCCTAGGGCAAGGCGCATGTAAGGGGTTGGGCCCAATTTGGAAAATTGAGCCATAGTTGGGCCTTAATGATTATATGTGATGTTGGGCCTTAGATAAAAGTCATGTAAGGGGTTTGGGCCCAATTTGGAAAATTGGGCCATATGTTGGACTTTGAGTCCTATTCGAGTTTGGGCCTATGAATTGGGCCTTGGGCTTGAATAAGCGAAGCTGGGGGTAATATAGTAATTACCCAAAGTATGTATTTGGTTATGTAGTGGAACCCAATCGCTAATTGGGTGATGTTATGATATTGACAGATCGGGAATCTTGTCATCCAACAGCTGGGGTTTAGTCTGCGGGACTTCAACAATATGGGATTGAGTCTTCGGGACTTCAGCAGTATGAGGTGAGTTACCTTCTAGTAGGGGTGGGTCTAAGGCCACAATGCCGGCCCACCAACAGGGGTAGTTGGTAGATAATTGTATTTGTGATAATTATCTTGGTATGCTTATGTGATATGCTTACGAGATATGCTTATGTGATGTGCTTATGTGATATGCTATGTGTGTCGGTGGTAGTAGCAGGGAATAGTTCTTCCCTGAATCGGTCGTTAGGATCAAAGGGTAGGTCAGTACCCCAGATATGCCTGACTATATGATTATATCATGTTATTATATGATAGTGGTAGGGGGTGAAATAGTCCCCGGTTACCGGTTGAAAGATACCGATGGCGGATACCGTTTGAAAGATACCGATGGCAAATACCGGTTGAAAGATACCGATGGCAGTTACGGCCGGTTGAATGATACCGAAGGGGTATACAGAACCCATGCAATGCTTATCTGTCTGTTTATGATATGTTAGTATGTGATCAGCATGTTTATGATATGTTAGTATGTGATCAGCATGTTTATGATGTTAGTACGTGATCTGTATGTTAATGACATATTATTATGTGATAGTGGTAGAGGTGAAATAGTCCCTGGTTACCGGTTGAAAGATACCGATGGCAGTTACCTGTTGAGAGATACCGATGGTGTTATGTGGTATGTGGTATGATGGGGGAACTCACTAAGCTTCGTGCTTACGGTTTACAGTTTTGGTTTCAAGTACTTTGTTTGAAGAAGGAGCCAGCTTGGTCGCAACGCATCACACTATGTTTTCCGCACACGAGATCCTTGGGATTATTCTCTGATATGGTTTCATAATATTATATTTTGATTATTGAGACTTTGGTTTTATGTAATAACCTATTTGAAAATGAAATTTTTGGCCTTGAATTTTGGGATGTTACACAAAGGTGGCTCCTGACAAATTGTAAGGAAAACCAGGGTTCGAACCCTCGCAAATAGGTGTATATATATATATATATATATATATATATATATATATATATATATATATATATAAATATATATATGTTAGGAAGTAAAGCGGATGACATGAAAACCAAAAGCACAAAAGACACAGTATTTATGTGGTTCGGTTAAGGAGTCCTACGTCCATGGGCAGGAGGCGAGTATTCTTTATTTCACAGCTCTCAACACAGAGTTTACGAGTACAATTACACAGAGATTCTCCTGTCACTCTAGAATTCAAGATACTAAATGACCTAGCATGCATCCTAATTTATACTTGAGGGATCTGACCTAAAACCCTAATTGGCCAAGCCTATTGGCCCATAGGCCCATGAAGGGTGTCAACCAATCATAATCTGACATCGACATCTTCTAGTACATTCTTGAGCATTATCATCTTCTAGGCATACTTGGATCAACATGGCACAAAAAAGGTATCAATACGGCACATCATGTACCAGGATGTTCCGTGGTGGCACACTAGCCTCTTCATGGTGCAACAGCAACCATAGTTGGTACAAGATGGATCTAAATGGTGCAAGAGCATCAAGTATGGCACACAAAATCAATGTTGGAGCAGCATCATCACTATCAGCAACAGTCACATGCATGGATCAACAAGGCCATGCATGGCTCAATAAGAAAACAAGATGGCGCAAGAGGAGAATAAGGTGGTGCAAAAGCATCCCTCTTGACCCATCTCTGCATGATATGGCGCAACAAGGATCCCTTGTTGCTTCATATCCCATCCAAGTGCTCCAAACCCCCTTTTACGTGATCCATTCCTTTGGCACTTGATCGGTTCCTTTGTCTAATGATCCATTCCTCTCTTAGAAGATCCGTTCCTTTGTCACATGCTCCATGAACCCCAAGTGCTCCATTGAGGTCCAAGTGCTCCAAATGCTTCATGAACATGATCCAAATGCTCTAAATGCTCAAGTCACATTTAACAATCTCCACCTTGACTTAAGCATCCTCTAAACTCCACCTAGAACAAGAACTTCCTCTCCCTTCCTACCATTCGTCCATGAAGGGACCTACCTCCTACGAACATCAACCAAGTCCAAGCAAAGCTTAAACTTCTCTGTGGGAAACGAATTTGCCAACTTATCTGCTGGGTTTACCTTGGTATCAATCTTTAGTATTGAAAACTTGTCTCCTTCCAGAATATCCTGAACTAAATTCAGACTGACATCAATGTGCTTCGTCGTCTCATGATACACAGGATTCTTTGCAAGACTCAAAGCCCTTTGACCATCAGAATACAATACATGTTTCTCCACCTTCAGACCAAGATTATGAATAAGACCTTGCAACCATATCTCCTCCTTTATTCCTTCCGTCATGGAAATGTACTCGGTTTCAGTTGTTGACAAAGCAACGGTATCTTGTAACGTTGACTTCCAACTGATGGCACATCTGAATAAAGTGAATATGTAGCACATCCACAACCTACGCTTCAACAAGTCACCACCAAAATCAGAGTCAGCATATCCTACCAAATCACTCTTCGTATTTGCTCCATACACCAGAAAAACATTTGTCGTTCCCTTCAAGTATTGCAAGATCTACTTTATAGCTTCCAAATGAGTCTTCTTTGGATTACTCATAAACCTTCTAACCATACTAACTGAATGAGCCAAATCAGTTCTGGTACAAACCATAGCATACATGAGACTTCCAACAGCACCAGAGTATGGAACCCTGCTCATGTACTTCCTTTCTTCATTGGTAGTGGGTATAGTGCTTGGACCAAGCTTAAAGTGAGCTTCCAAAGGATTTCCAACTGGCTTGGACTGATCACAATTGAAGGATTGCGGAACTTTCTCAATGTACTTCTATTGAGAAATACACAACCTTACTGCTTTTCTATCCCTTTGTATCTCCATCCCAAGTATCTTCTTTGCTGCTCCTAAATCCTTCATCTCAAACTCATTCTTCAGGGTCGCCTTCAAGTCATTTTTTCCAGCCATGTATTTGGCTGCGATGAGCATACCATCGACATATAGCAACAAATATATGTAGGAATCTGGTGACAATTCCTCTTAGTAAAAGCAATTGTCAAACTAGTTCCGAGTAAAGCCATTCGAGATCATGAATGATTTAAATCCCTTGTACCATTGTCGTGGAGACTGTTGCAACCCATATAGGGATTTCTTCAGCAAATATACTGTTGGATTAGGTGTCTAAGTTCAGAACTATTTTTGCGATGTACTTGACCCGATTGGCGTGTTCCATTTTGGGTTGCATGGCATTGCAACACTTGGATAGACTAAATGAGAGAAAGGACACTTAAGGTTTATTAATATATTATAAGTTCTAATATATTAATAATATTATTGAATTAGTATTGATCAAGGATTAATTTAGAATTAATTTGGTGATCAGTAGGAGACTAATTAAATATATAGGGTTGATCGTGTAAATCATCCATTCTTTTATAGTGGACTAATGATCCATGATTTATTGAATTGGGCTAAAACCCATAAGGTGCTCCATGGATTTTCCATGGAGGTTATAAACCCATGGATCATGGAATATGAAAAGCGATGTCAATTAGGGTTTACATGATGTAACCCTACTTGTGACACAACTATAAAAGGACCCCATGGGCTACCAAAATCGGCACTATGTGTAGAACAAGAGGGCTAGCCGATTTTGAGTGATAGTGTACTTCTCTCAAAGTTATTACAAGATTTGTGGTATTGTGTGAAACATTTGAGGTGCTAAGCTCACAAAGTCCTCAAGGAATCAAAGCAACAAAAAGGTATGTTCTTCTACTAGCTTCTATGTTTCAAAGTTCCCCATGCCATGCTAGTTAGGTTAAGAACCTTGGAAAATCAAATTTGCATGTGTCTTAGTAAAAGATAGATCCAAGGGTTCTAGGGTTGCATGTACACCTTAGGAGTGTTAGAATGCTCAAAACCGTTCAGTGGTATCAGAGACTAGGCTTGTTTTCTTGATACTTGATGCAAATTGTTGAAAAAACTCAAGATTTCTGCATTCTGCTGAGTGAACTTGCTGAGTCCATGGGGGGGGGGGGGGGGGGACTCGACGAGTCCATGTGTTATTTCATCCTACTCGTCGAGTAGGTTCTTGCACTCGACGAGTAGGAGGCACTGAATGCAGATTTTCGAGGTTTGCTGCTGGAAATGGACTAGAAACATTACCCTAAATTGTATTGGTCTTATAAAACTTGTTTTAGATGGTGTAATGGTTATGCTAACCCATTTACAACGTCTATTATCAAAATTTGAAGTTTTGAATGTGTTGTTTATGATTCTTGAAATTGTTGATATGAATGTTCATGAACTTATGAGTTTGGTAGATCATAGGAATTATTTTGTTAGTTTAATTCTTGATCTTGATGTGTTTTAATGGAATCCATAATTTGTCCTCAAGTTATGGATTACCAAAAGTATTTCTTTTAAACTCCATTAATAAACACATAGGTTACATAAAATGAAGAGTCTCTCATTTCAATAAACCATTAACTCATAGGTTATGAAAGATGAAAAGTTAATAATATATATATATATATATATATGTATGTATGTATGTATGTATGTATGTATGTATGTATGTATGTATATATATATATATATATATATATATATATATATATATATATATGTATGTATAAGAACATGTCGTTTTACCGTTAGTAGGCCTCATTCACGAAGCCGGTCTATAAGGGGGGGGGGGTATAAGGTTGCTGCCTATAAAATGGAAGCCTAATGGGTGTCCACTCTCGCCCAGCGCTTCCTTGACTGGTCGAGGGTCATTATCCGAACGAGTAGGACAATGAATTTAATCCTCATTAAAAGTATGATGGTTATAAAGTAACTAAATGTTTTTTTATAAATTCCTAATCTTAGTTACTTTAGGAAAATGTGAATATGGTGCTAACCCATGAAATTACACTTTGAACATTGCTTAAGTTGTTAGTGGAGCGTGTGTGGTTAACTGACACACTAACCTGGACTTAACAAGGTTGGCAAAGGGTGGCTTAAGGTTTATCATAGATCGGTGGAGGGCGTGTGGTTAACTGGCACATCGGTTAGGTGATAAAAATTAAGAGTACCAAGTAATTTGGATGGTTAATTCACACCTTTTTCTGTGATCCTCGACATCCCAGTCACAAAACCTGAAGGGCACATTCGAGATTAAAACATGCCATAGAAAAGTTCAATGAATCTCAAAGAATCTAGGAGTTTTAAAAATCAATTAAAACCTAATAATACATTTCGTTTTTCATGGTGGAAATTGGTGGATCGTCATTCACCTACCTTCAAATATTTTATAGCTTGGATTACGGCATCCCTCTTCTAAGTTATAAAATATTGTGTTGGGTCCTAACCTTAATATTACATTTGGGTGTCTTATTAAGGAATATCTTTATATCTAATCTAAACTTGTTCTTCCTTCTTTTCAAATGTCTTCCAACAATGCTGCTTCTGGCTCAAACCCTACTGGCTCCTTCTCCCTCATGAACCTTTGTGGGAGAGTCATCTTCGATGGATCCAACTTTATGGATTGGATCAGGAACATTAGGATGGTCACTCGGTATGAGGACAAGGCATATGCCCTCGACAAGGATCTTAAGGAACTTGATGAGTCGTCTGCTACTCATGAGGAGAGCGCTGAATTTTCGGACTCATGAGAAAGATGCCACCAAAGTGGCATGTATCATGTTGGCTACAATGACAACCGAACTCCAAAAGTCCTATGAGGACTATTACCCTTTTGATATGCACCAGGACTTGATGGACCGCTACCATCAAGGTGCTCGTCAAGAGAGCAACTAAATCATCTCCTCCATGATAACAACCCGAATGAAGGATGGTGAGCCCTGTTGGATTAGTGTCTAAGCCCGTAACCATATTTAGTAAGTACTTGACCCGGTTGTGCATGGTCCTTTTGGGTTGCCTTCACTAAATCAACTTGACTGGAGAAATAATAGAAAAAGAGGTTATTATGATTTATTAATATATTATAAGAATAATATGTTAAAGGAGAAATAATATTTGTTTAATTAATATTGCTTAATAATTAATTAAGAATTAATTTTGTGATCAAATGTAATTAATTAAACTAGAGGGGCTAAATTATAATTATATGATAGTTGCAAATTAGGGCAATGGATGCCCCATGGATAGGGTGGACGAATTCAAGGTGATAGGGCCTTAGAATTCGTCTAAGTATAAGGCTTCTAGGCTTATCTTATGGGTTGCTTGGTGGGCAACCAACTAGATAAGGATAAGTGAAACCCTAATCTACACCCTATATAAAGACCCCTTAGGCCTTAGGAAATCCGCCACTTGATCCCTAGAAGGCTTAGAGCTGATTTACTGTCTCTCCCCTCTATCTCTCTTGCCTCTCCATTTGCTTGTGGTGTTTGTGAGCCATTAGAGGTACTACACTTGTGGTACTTGCTTTCAAGACTAAGAGATTGAAGATTTGTGTTGTTATTGCAATATAACAACAAGAGGTATGTAATCACTTCTACTACATAGATTTCGAAATACATAGGTGTATGATAGGGTTCTTCTTGTGTTCATAAAGTTGTGTATCTAATAGAGAAAACATAGATCCAAATCTAGGGTTGCATGCACACATAGGATTGTTTGTATAAACCCCATCAGTGGTATCAAAGCTTATGGTTAAATTGTTTTCAATTAGAATTATACAATTGTATGAATTTGACACTTTAGGGTTTATGGCCAATAAACCCTAGGAGGTAAGGATTTCGAAATTAGGGTTCTTGAACCCTAGTTTTCGAATTTTTTGATATGGGTTTTCAAACCCTTTCCTTTTTGCCCAAGATTTCGAAATCTAGGGTTTGCAAACCCTAGGATTTTCGAAATATGCCTCCTCCCCAAGATAAGATCCTAAATTTTAGGGATTTGGATAATCTCATATCTTGTAATTATCTTTTAATGGTTAAATATGGTAATTAAGGATTTTGAATTATCCCATCCCGTGATTTGCGAAATCTAGAGGGATTTAAGGGATTAGGATAAAATTAATTGTTTAATTTAAGATAATCTTTTATGATTTAGTAATTCAAATTAATTGTTTAATTTAGATAATTATTAAATCAAGAGTTTTAATATTTAAAATTTTAATTTAAAGGTTATAAATTTCGAAAATTTTAAATTGAAATTAAAACCCTTGTATTTTAAAATGTTTAAAATACACCCTATACTATTATATTATTACAAGATTAATATATATATATATATATATATATATATATATATATATATATATATATATATATATAACTAAAATGCTAGTCTTACCGTTAGTAGGCCTCATTCACGAAGCCAATCTATAAGGGGGTATAAGGTTATGGCCTATAAAATGGCCATTTAATGGGTATCCATTCTTACCCACCGCTTCCTTGATTGGTGGAGGGTCGTTAGCCGAACGGGTAGGATAGGGCAATCCTCTCTTCATTAATAAGTATAATGAATCTATATAAAGTAACTAAACGTTTTTACAAAATTCTCAATCCTAGTTACTTTAGGCAAAAGTGAATTGATTCAATCCCATGAAATTACACTTTGCACCCTTGCTAAGAAGTTAGTGGAGCTTGTGTGGTTAACCGGCACACTAATTGGTTCTAAGGAAAGGTGGCAAAGGGTGACTCATTGTTTGTCATAGTTCGATGAGTCGTGTGTGGTTAACCGGCCCATCGAATAGGTGACTGTAAAAATGAGGGCACCGTGTACATTTGCATGGTCATTCACACCCGCTTTGTGATCCTCGGCATCCCAGTCACAAACGAGAGGGGCATATCGAGACTTAAACATGCCATTGAAAAGTTCAATGAATCTCAAAAAGAATCTAGGAATTCTCAATACATTTAAAACCTAAACCTTTTATGTTTTTCATGGTGAAGAATTAGTGAATCGTCATTCACTTACCTCCAAATTATTTGCATGTTGGATTACGACATCCCTTTTCTAATATGTAAATAATGTTGTTGGATTCTAGCCCGAATTTCTCATTTTGGGTGTTTAATTAGGGATTCAATTCTAATCAAACTTTGTTCCTTTCTATTTCCAGATGTCTAACACAAATTCCAACAACGATGATGCTGGTTCATTCTCGCTAACGAGCCTATGTTAAAAGGTGACATTTGACGGATCGAATTTCAACGAATGGATAAGATACATTCGCTTGATTGCTCACTATGAGGACAAAGAATATGTCCTCGACGAGAAGCTTGAAAAGATCAATCCGGAAATCACTACTCCTGAAGAAATGGCCGTCTTTGAGACCCATGAGCATGATGCAACGAAAGTTCATTGCATCATGCTAGCCACAATGAACCTTGAACTCCAAAAGTCCTATGAGGACATCAAAGCGTAAGGCAAGAGCGCTATGACATCATCACCAACATGATCACCCTAAGCAAACTCCAAGGGCTCCTTAGGACCACTGAGAGCAACCTCAAGGACAAGTCTGTTGCATTAACTCCCACTCCACCCGCTGCTCCTGTATTGGCCATTGGGCAAGGGAAGGGCAAGAAGAGGAAGGCTCCTTCAAAGAGTCACCACAAGGGAAAGACCCACGATGGTACCTATTCTAGTGGAACCAAAGTTGGTTCTGCCAAGCCAACTCAAACCCAAAGGAGGCAGAGTGCCACCACTGCCACAAAATAGGGCATTGGAAGAGAAGCTGCCCGAAATATCTGCAAGCCATCAAGGATGGGAAGATCAAGCCGTCCTTCGCAGGTATTTACACAATTAAATATAATGATTCATCACATGCTATTTCTTGGGTTCTTGATACAGGATGTGGTTTTCACATATGTTCTGATTTGCTGGGACTAAGAAGAGATAGGGATGTGGAGCGTGGAAGAATAAATCTAATCATGGGGAACAGAAGATCATCGCCTGTCACCAAGATTAGAGTGTATTTTCTAGTGCTTAGTAATGAATTAAGTTTATATTTAAATAATTGTTGCTATTCGCCATATATGGCAAGAAACATCATTTCATTTCATGCTTTGTTTAGACAAGGATTTAGATATTCGTTTAATAATGAGAATGGTTCGATTTATGCTTATCTAAATGGTGTTTTATATTTTGAAGCATTGCCTTGTAATGGAATTTATGAAAATGTTATGATTGTAGGTAATCTAGGAAATGATGTATTGTGTCTGTAGATTCTTCCAATAGTATGGATAAAGCATGCTTGTGGCATTGGCGTCTTGGACATGTCAACAAGAAACGCATAGCCCAACTCCAAATGGATGGAGTGTTGGAGTCATTCCACCTTAGGGACGATGACGTGTGCGAGTCTTGTTTACTTGGAAAGATGACCAAGTCACCCTTCACTGGCACTTGTGAGAGGGGTGAGGGTTTATTGAATCTCATACACACCGATGTGTGTGGGCCCTTTAGAGCCACCACAAGGGACGCGAACCACTTCTATGTGACTTTCACCGATGATTATAGTAGATATGGGTATATTTACTTAATCAAGAACAAGTTAGAAACCTTTGAAAAGCTCAAAGAGTTTAAAAAATAAGTGGAGAATCAATTGGGCAGGAAAATCAAGATGCTTCGATCCGATCGAGGAAGAGAGTACCTAAGTCTTGAATTCCACGACTATCTCAAGGAATGCAGAATAGTTTCGCAATTGAGTCCACCTAGGACACCACAGTTGAATGGTGTGGCTGAGAGGCGTAATCGAACCCTGTTGGACATGGTTCGTTCCATGATGATTCGTGCTTCACTACCTATCTCATTCTGGGGGTATGCCTTAGAGACTTCCGCCCATATCCTTAACTTAGTCCCTACAAAGAAGGTTACCAAAACACCTCACGAGATATGGAAAGGGAAAGCTCCCTCGTTGGCACATATAAAGGTTTGGGGCTGCGAGGCTTTCGTAAGACGAGAGACTCATGACAAGCTCAACCTCGTAGTGAGCGATGTATTTTCATCGGCTACCCGCATAAATCCTTTGGATATCTCTTCTATAGACCGAGTGACAATGTTGTCTTCATTGCGAGGAGAGGGGTTTTCCGATAGCAAGAACTCATAAGCCAAGGAGATAGTGGGAGGCAAATTGATCTTGAAGAGATTCAAGAGTTGAGTGATGAAGGAACCTCTAACGTTGGCGCTCAACCTGAGGAGGAAACTCCAGTTGAACCAATTGACGAGTCGTTACCTCTTAGATGTTCCGAAAGAGTTAGAGTTCAACCCCATTTGTATGGTTTTCATATTACTACCGAAGGGGACACGTATATTAGTGATAGTACACTAGTAAATCTAGATGAACCTAACAACTATAAGGGAGCCATGGTAGGCCCGGAGTCTGAAAAATGGAAAGAGGCGATGGACAGCGAGATTATGTCCATGTATGACAACCAAGTTAGGAATGTGGTTGACCATGTGCCTGGATGTAAAACGGTTGGGTGCAAGTGGATCTTCAAGAAGAAGACCGACATGGATGGGAATGTACAGACATATAAGGTGCGATTGGTTGCGAAGGGCTTTACTCAAACACCCGGAGTTGACTATGATGAGACCTTCTAACCAGTTGCTAAAATAAAGTCTATTAGGGTGATGCTAGCCATTGCTGCATTTCATGATTATGAAATATGGAAAATGGATGTTAAAACCACTTTCCTTAATGGGAAGTTGGCTGAGGATGTTTACATGGCTCAGCCAGAGGGTTTTGTTGATCCGAAGCATCCGAATAGAGTGTGTAAGCTTGAGAAGTCCATTTATGGACTTAAGCAAGCGTCTCGCAGATGGAATCTTTGCTTCGATGAGAAATTCAAAGAGTTTGGATTTGTACGAAGCGAAGATGAATCATGTGTATATGTCAAATCTAGTGGGAGCATAGTTAGTTTTCTCATTTTGTATGTCGATGACATACTGCTCATAGGAAACGACATCCCGACTCTGTAGGAGGTTAAGTCTTGGCTCGGGAAGTGCTTCGCTATGAAGGACCTCGGAGAGGCTTCCTATATTTTAGGAATAAGGATAGTGAGAGAGCAATGTAAGAGACTAATAAGACTTAGTCAGAATACTTACTTGGACAAGGTGTTAAAAAGTTATAGTATGGAGAACTCGAAGAAGGGAGAATTACCGATAAAAAGTAATGCCATGTTGAGTAAGACTCAAAGTCCGAATACCGAAGTCGAGATAGCAAAGATGAGCCGAGTACCTTACGCTTCTGCAGTTGGATCAATCATGTATGCTATTAGTTGTACTCGCCATGATGTGGCCTTCACTTTGAGCATTGTCAGTAGATATCAAGGGAACCCTGGCAGAGCACATTAGTCCGCAGTCAAGAATATCCTTAAGTACCTTCGGAGGACCAAGGAATGGTTTCTAGTCCTCGGAGGGAGTGATGACTTAAAGGTGCGAGGGTATAGTGACGCCAGTTTCTAGACCGACAGGGACAACTACCGTTCACATTCGGGCTGGGTCTTTACCCTTAATGGAGGAGCAGTGACTTGAAAAGTTCCAAGAAAGAAACCGTAGCTGATTCAACGTGCGAATCACAATACATTGCAGCGAGCGAAGCGT
The DNA here is from genome assembly GCF_002870075.4 of Lactuca sativa. Taxonomy (NCBI): domain Eukaryota; kingdom Viridiplantae; phylum Streptophyta; class Magnoliopsida; order Asterales; family Asteraceae; genus Lactuca; species Lactuca sativa. The sequence continues at coordinate 76,476,355 of NC_056629.2, read as the reverse complement.
CAAAGGAGGCGATATGGTTGAATAACTTCATTGGAGACCTTGGAGTTGTACCTGACATAAAGGATCCTATGTAAATTTTCTGTGATAATGAAGGAGTGGTTTCCTTGACCAAGGAACTGAGGTTTCATGGTAGATCTCGACATATCGACAAAAAATATCACTTTATTAGACATTGGGTAGAAGAAGGACTCCTCGTAGTTAAGAGGATATCGTCAGAAGATAACCCAGCAGATCCGCTTACGAAGGGACTGAGTAGGGTTAATCACTTGCAGCACGCTAGGAGTATTGGGCTGAAGGACGATGTTAGTTTGGATTAGATAGTTTAGAAACGTGTAATACATAAATGTAGTTAACATTTGATGATTAAATAAAGGAGTATTATTTATTAGTACAGTTATTGTCTTATGTTGATTGTTTAACTATAATTTTGATTTGCATGTTTTGACTTCCTGAAAAATTGAGTTAATTAAGAATAATCGAATTATTCAAACGGTCCACAGTCGTTCATATATTGGAAGTAGGTATGAGTGAAGACTGTCATGAATTGGTGTGTAGATTTCTAAAAGGTATTAGACATAACAAAGGTCTGTTACAACGTTCATGAGTGCTTATGAATAAGTTTTGAGCATTGGAATAAACTTGCGCTTGCTGGAATCACTTCATGGAATTTTCCACGAGTGATCACAACACGATAATATCATATAGTCTTAAAACCAAGATATATGGTTTATCTGTTTCTTTTATCCTAAGAGGGTAAAAGCGATATCAGGGCCCCTCGATGATGTGATTTGACTTATGTGTCGGGCTCGGTTAGGACTGAATTCATGTGTTCAATTAAGTTCTATGTCAAATGAATCCGAGATCAAGAATCAAACTGCTGGACAATAAGTATGACTATGTTCCATGAGATTGTCCGCACGATATCTAAAACAGAGGACTGTACGATCCCTTATCTAAAGGACAGGTTGCTAATAAGATCAGAGTTCGACAGCGTCTTTGAGAGCTACGATTTCTAATCGAGTTATACTTGCATTTGTGGTTACTAGACTTATCCAAGTGGGAGACTGTTGGATTAGTGTCTAAGCCCATAACCATATTTGGTAAGTACTTGACCCGGTTGTGCATGGTCCTTTTGGGTTGCCTTCACCAAAGCAACTTGACTGGAGAAATAATAGAGAAAGAGGTTATTATGATTTATTAATATATTATAATAATAATATATTAAAGGAGAAATCGTATTTGTTTAATTAATATTGGTCAATAATTAATTTAAAATTAATTTTGTGATCAAATGTAATTAATTAAATTAGAGGGGCTAAATTGTAATTACGTGATAGTTGCAAATTAGGGAAATGGATGCCCCATGGATAGGGTGGACGAATTCAAGGTGATAGGGCCTTAGAATTCGTCAAAGGATAAGGCTTCTAGGCTTATCTTATGGGTTGCTTGGTGGGCAAGCAATTTGATAAGGATAAGGACTGAAACCCTAATTTATACCCTATATAAAGACCCCTTAGGCCTTAGGAAATTGGCCACTTGATCCCTAAAAGGCTTAGAGCCAATTTCCTTCCTCTCCCCTCTATCTCTCTTGCCTCTCCATTTGCTTGTGGTGTTTGTGAGCCATTAGAGGTACTACACTTGTGGTACTTGCTTTCAAGACTAAGAGATTGAAGATTTGTGTTATTATTGCAATATAACAACAAGAGGTATGTAATCACTTCTACTACACAGATTTTGAAATACCTAGGTGTATGCTAGGGTTCTTCTTGTGTTCATAAAGTTGTGTATCTAATAGAGAAAACATAGATCCAAATCTAGGGTTGCATGCACACATAGGATTGTTTGTATAAAACCCATCAAACCCATCATGGGCCACATGTAGAAAATGCAAAGATTCATGGACCGTTTGCTGAAATTGAATGTGAACTTTCTTGAGGAGTTGGCAATTGACATCATTTTTCACTTCTTACCTTCGTGTTATGATCAATTCTGAATGACATATCACATGAACAAGGAGGAAGTTACACTCAGCAAACTTCAAGTACTTTTGAAGACTGTCGAAAGTGGTCTCAAAAGTAAATCGGTTGTTACCACTCTTAGTCCTACCGCGACCCCTGTCATGGCAATCGGGAAAAGCAAAGGGAAGAAGAGGAAGAGCCCTTCCAAGGGTACCAAGGGAAAGTCCCTTGATGGGTACTCTTCAAGTAGAACCAAAAGAGGTTCTGTCACTCCTTCTGCCAACCCTAAAGAGGCTGAATGCTTCTATTGCAATGAAAAGTCACAGTGGAAGCGAAACTGCCCAAAGTACCTGCAAGATGTTAAGGATGGGAAATTGAAACCCAACCATGTACGTATTTACGCTATATTGTCTAATAACTGACCCCATTCTAATTCTTGGGTCCTTGATACTGGTTGTGGTATTCACATATGTTCTGATTTGCAGGGACTCAGAAGAAGTGAGAATATGGAGCATGAGAAGATAAACTTAAGCATGGGGAATAGGAAAGCTTCACCTGTCACCAAGATTGGAGTTTAATCTTTGTTGCTAAGTAGTGGGTTAACTTTAGATTTGAATAAATGTTGTTACTCGTCTGAAATGGCGAGAAATATTATTTCCTTTCATGGTTTGTACAAACAAGGGTTTACCATTTCGTTTAATAATGAATGTGGTGGTATTAATGCTTTCTTTAATAATTTTCTTTATTTTACAGCATTACCTTGTGATGGTGTGTATGAAACTTTTTCGGTTGTTGATAACCTAGGAAATAATGGGTTGTGTATTGATTCTTCCACTAGCTTGGATAAAGCATCATTATGGAATTGTCGTCGTGGACATGTGAGCAAGAAACGCATAGGCCAACTCCAAAAGGATGGAGTCTTGGAGTCATTTGACCTAAAGTCGGATGATAGTTGTGGATCTTATTTACTTGGAAAAATAACAAAGTCACCCTTCACTGGTTCTGGTGCTAGGGGTGAGAGTTTGTTGGATCTCATACATGCTGATGTATGTGGACCCTTCAGAACTGCCACAAGGGATGCTAACTGCTTCTATGTGACTTTTACTGATGCTTGTAGTAGATATGTATATGTCTATTTAATCAATCATAAGTCAGAAACCTTTGAAAAGTTCAAGGAGTTTATACAGGAAGTGGAGAATCAGTTTGGCGGAACATTAAGATGCTTGATCCGATCGAGGTGGTGAGTATCTTAGTATAGAGTTCCTTGACTATCTTAAGGAATGTGGGATTGTCTCACAATTGACACCTACCAAGACACCACAGCTTAATGGTGTGGATGAGAGGTGTAATGGAACCTTGTTGGATATGGTTCGTTCCATAATGAGTCGAGATTCGCTACCAATCTCATTTTGGGGGTATGCCTTAGAGACTGCCACCCATATCCTTAATCTAGTCCCTACCAAAAAGGTTGCCAAAACACCTCATGAGATGTGGAATGAAAAGTTCTTGATCTGGACCACATCAAGATTTGGGGTTGCGAGGCTTTTGTGAGGCGCGAGACTCACGATAAGCTCGAACCTCGAAGTGAGAGGTGTATTTTCATCGGCTACCCACAGAAATTCTTTGGTTACCTCTTCTACAAACCCAATGATAATGTGGTCTTTGTAGCAAGGATAAGGGTCTTTCGCGAGAGAGAGTTCATAAGCCAAGGAAGCAGTGGGAGGCAAATTGACATTGAAGAAAATCAAGAGTCAAGTAGTGAAGGAACCTCAAACCCTAGCAATCAACATGAGGAGGAAACTCCTGTTGATTCGACTAACGAGTCCGTACCTCTGATGCGTTCCACGAGAGTTAGGAATGCACCTGAGCATTACTATGGTTTCCATATTACTGCGGAAGGTGATACACTTATCAGTGATAATACACTGGTATGTCTGGATGAACCTAAAAGGTACACAGAAGCCATGGCAGGCCCTGAGGCTGCTAAATGGAAAGAGGCTATAGACAACAAGATACAGTGCATGTATGGAAATCAAGTTTGGAACTTGGTTGAAAATGTACTAGGTCGCAAGACAGTCGGGTGCAAATAGATCTTCAAGAAGAAGACCAACATGGATGATAATGTACACACTTATAAGGCGTGACTGGTTGCAAAGGGATTTTGTCAAACTCCGGGAGTTGATTATGATCAGAGCTTTTCACCAGTAGCAAATATTAAGTCTACTAGGATTATGTTAGCCATTGTTGCATTTCATGATTATGAAATATAGAAAATGGATGTTATAACCGCTTTCCTTAATGGAAGGTTGGCTGAGGATGTTTAGTTGAGTCAGCCAGAGGGTTTTTTCTGTACAGAGTACCCTAATAGAGTGTGTAAGCATGAGAAATCCGTCTATGGATTGAAACAAGTACCTTGCAGATGGCATCTTTGTTTCGATGAGAAATTCAAAGATTTTGGCTTTTCGAGGAGCGAAGATGAATCTTGTGTATATGTCAAGGCTAGTGGGAGTATAGTTAGCTTTTTGGTATTGTATGTGGATGACATACTACTCATAGGAAATGACATCCCAACTCTGCAAGAAATGAAGTCCTAGCTTGGGAAGTGTTTCGCAACGAAGGACCTTAGAGAAGCTACCTATATCCTAGGGATAAGGATTTTGCGAGATAGGAGTAAAAGACTAATCGGACTTCATCAGAGTACCTACTTGGATAAGGTGTTGAATAGGTTCAACATGTAGAATTCCAAGAAAGGAGAATTACCGATCCTGATTAACACCAGATTGAGTAAGACTTAGATCCCAAGTACAAAGGCTGAGATAGTAGAGATGAGTCAAGTACCGTATGCTTCCGCTGTAGGCTCGATCATGTATGCAATGACTTGTACTCATCCTGATGTGGCCTTTGCATTGAGCATGGTCAACAGATATTAGGGGAATCCTGGAAAGGATCACTGGACTGCGGCAAAGAACATTCTCAAGTACCTACAGAGGACTAAGGACTGGGTCCTTACCCTCGGTGGGAGTGATGACTTGAGAGTAGTAGGGTATAGTGATGCTAGCTTCCAGACTGATAGGGATAATTTCTGCTCTCATTCAGGATGGGTCTTTACCTTAAACGGAGGAGCAATTACTTGGAACATTTCCAAGCAGGAGACAGTGGATGATTCAATTTGCGAATCAGAGTATATAGCGGCAAGGGAGGCAACAAAGGAGGCTATATGGCTAAAGAACTTCATTGGAGACCTTGGAGTTGTACCAGCTATAAAGGAGCCTATGGAGATTTCTGTGATAGTGAAAGTGCAGTTGCCTTAGCCAAGGAACCAAGGGATCACGGAAGATCTAGACACATCGACAGAAAATACCATTTCATCAGACATTGAATAGAAGAAGGACTCCTCGCGGCAAAGAGGGTATCATCAGATTTGAACCTAGCAGATCCCCTCACGAAGGGACTGGGTAGGGTTAACAATCTTCAACATTCGAGTCGCATAGGGCTAAAGGATGATATTAGTTTTAGAAATTAGATAGCTCATGAAATGTGTAAAGTGTAACTGACATTTGATGATAAATAAAAGTTGTCGTTTATTTATAAGTAAAGTGTTGCTATCTTCTGTTAATCATTTAGTATCATTTCATTTTGGTTGTTAGACTTCCAGAATAATTATGTTATGATATATCATATTATTCAAATTCTCCACAGTCTGTCATATGTTGGAAGTAGATATGAATCAAGACTGTCATGAAGTTGGCTTGTAGATGTCTAACGTGTTGGACATAGCAAGAGTTGCTACAACACTCATGAGTGCTCATAGTTTATGAGTATTGGATTCAACCCACACTCACTTGTATCACTTCATGGAATTTATCTTGAGTGATCGTGAGACGGTAACATCATATAAGTCTTCAAACCTAGAGATATGAGTTGTTGACTATGAGTTGGTTATACATTGATTGTACGAAAACGCATTGGTAACTCAATGTTATAAAACGCGCCTTTGTGTATGATTCAACAAGTAGTAGAACAAGCATATGAGTCGAAGTTTATCTATTCCTTCTTGGATTAGAAGCAATATTTGGGCCCCTGGATGATTTTGTGTTGACTTATGTACCGGGCTACGTCAGAACTAAATTGATGTGTTTGATTCAGTTCTATGTCAAAAAAATCGGAAATCGGGAAACAAACTGCTGGATAATAAGCAAGACATTGTTCCATGTATTTGTCCGACTGATATCTAGAACAGAGGATTGTATGATCACTTATCTTTAATGGCATATCATCATCATCTCAGTTCTGCGAGACTTTGAAAGAGATACGATTGCTGATCGGTTCCTGAAGTTATTCTTGCAGTTATAGTTATTATACTTATCCAAGTGGAGACTGTTGGATTAGGTGTCTAAGTTCATAACTATTTCGGGGATGTACTTGATGTGGTTGGTATGGTCCATTTTGGGTTGCATGGTGTTGCAACACTTGGATAGACTAAATGAGAGAAAGGACACTTAAGGTTTATTAATATATTATAAGTTCTAATATATTAATAATATTATTTAATTAGTATTGATCAAGAATTAATTTAGAATTAATTTGGTGATCAAAAGCAGACTAATTAAATATATGGGGTTGATTGTGTAAATCATCCATTCTTTTATAGTGGGCTAATGATCCATGGTTTATTGAATTGGGCTAAAACCCATAAGGTGCTCCATGGATAGTCCATGGAGGTTATAAACGCATGGATCATGGAATATGAAAATCCATGTCAATTAGGGTTTATATGATGTAACCCTACTTGTGACACAACTATAAAAGGACCCCATGGGCTACCAAAATCGGTACTATCTATAGAACAAGAGGGCTAGCTGATTTTGAGTGATAGTGTACTTCTCTCAAAGTTATTCTAAGAGTTGTGGTGTTGTGTGAAACATTTGATGCATCACATTTGAGGTGCTAGGCTCACAAAGTTCTCAAGGAATCCAAGCAAGAAAAAGGTATGTTCTTCTACTAGCTTTTATGTTTCAAAGTTCCCCATGCCATGCTAGTTAGGTTAAGAACCTTGGAAAATCTAATTTTCATGTATCTTAGTTAAACATAGATCCAAGGTTTCTAGGGTTGCATGTACACCTTAGGAGTGTTACAATGCTGAAAACCCTTCACATACATGGTCCTTATTAGCATCATGGAACCCTTTAGGCTGGGAAATATAAAACTTCTCTTCTAAAATTTCCATGAAGAAATGCAGTTTTTATATCAACTTGTTCACGCTCCAGATCAAACGCACTCACCATGGCCAAAAGAACTTGAATTTTCTTGTGCTTCACGGCCGGTGAGAACACCTCATGATAATCAATTCCTTCTTTTTGAGTGAAACCTTTTGCCACCAACCTTGCCTTGAACCTAGCAGGTTCACATGCATCCTACTGGATTTGCTACCTTTGGTAATGGATCAAGATCCCATGTTTCGTTCTTTTCTAAAGATTGAATTTCTTCATTCATGGCCATCAACCATTCATTTGCTTCTTTACTCATCACAACCTCTTTATACAATTGAGGATCCTCGGTGTCAACGTCTTCTCCAGTTGCTAAAGCAAAAGCAATGGAGTCAATTTCACCTGAATTTACACACCCTACATATCTATCAGGTTTTCGAATAACCCTCTTTGATTTTATCGTTGCTATAGATTCAGACCCATCATCTTTCCCGATATCAACACCACCGGATGAAGATCCCATGTGTTGCTCTTGGGTTTCATCTTGTCGAGGCTCACTGATGCCTTGCTCTTTGTCACTTATCATAGCTCTGTCTAGAGTTTGAGATGTAAACTCCACCTTCTGGCTAGCACCCTGATCATTGTTCCTTGCTTGACTTATTTTACCTCCTCCCTAGTTACCCATGGCAGATTCATCAAAGATCACATCTGTGCTCATAATAAATTTAGGAGTTCTTCCTTCTTATGTACACCACAATCGATAACCTTTTACTCCTATCACATATCATTGAAATATGCACTTCATTTCCCTTGGCTCAAGTTTACCATCATTCACATGAGCATATGTAGGGGATCCAAATACACGTAAACCAAAATAGTCAGAGGGTTTCCCATACCATACCTCTTGAGGAGTCTTCAAGTTTATTGTAGTTGATGGTGATCTGTTTACCAGATAGCATGTAGTGTTAACTGCTTCAGCCTAGAATTTCTTGGATAAGTTAGGAAATATACACATGCACCTTCATACTGCATGAGTGTTTGGTTCATACGTTCTGCCACTACATTTTGATGTGGTGTGTGTCGTACAGTGTGGTGCCTTAATATGCCTTCTGCCTTGTAGAAATTATCAAATGGAGCATTGCAGAACTCCAACCCATTGTCAATCCTCAGAGTCTTGACCTGCTTTCTAGTCCTTTTCTCAACCATTGTCTTCCACTCCTTGAAATTCCCAAACACTTCATGCTTTGTCTTCAAAAAGTACAACCAAACCTTCCTTGAATAGTCATCAATGAACATCACGAAGTATGAGCATCCTCCTTGACACTTCACTTGTGTAGGATCCCACAGATCTGAGTGAACAAAATCCAGGATTTCCTTGCTTGTGTGTTGTCCGGTATCGAAATTCACTTTGCGATGCTTTACCTTGACACAAGCTTCACAAAACTTTATCTTTCTAGTAGCCTCTCCACCATGCAACACTTTTTTACTTAGAATTGGCATGCCCTTCTCACTCATGTGCCCCAACCTACGATTCAACAACTCTATCTTGTCATCACCTTCATTCAAGGATTGGGAGATAGCCACCGTTCCCATAACCATATTGCCTTCTAGGATATAGATCTCTCCATGATTCATCTTCCCTTTCATTATAACTAGAGAGCCTTCGGTCACTTTGACCCAGTCTCCTTCACCAGCATACCTCATCCTATTCTTAGCCAATGTGCCAAGAGAAATTAGATTCTTCCGAAGTTCTGGAACGTACAAACAATCTAACTTCCTAACCATGCCTTCATGCGTCTTCATCTACATGATGTCACTACCTTTGATACTACTAACCCAATCATCACCCATCTTGACTATGCCATCCCAGTATTTGAAGGAGTCAAACCAGTCACATTTATACGTCATGTGATAGGATGCTCCCGAATCCAAGACCCAAGCATCAATAGAGCTTGATGTACACACAGTCAGTACATCACCACCGTCACCTTCATCAGAACCTTCCTGAACCACAACAACAATGTTATTGCTGCTTGATTCACTATTTGACTTCCCATTCCTCAGCTGTGGAAAATTTCTATTGAAGTGCCCCTTCTCCTTACAGTTATAACATTTCATGTTTAATGAACCTTTAGACTTTGATTTTGACCCTGATCTCCCTCGGTTTCCCCCTTTCCTCTCTTCTGTACTCCCTCTTCCTGCAAACAAACCAGAATTAGACACTTCCTCTCCACCTGAAACTTTTCTTATTAGTTCCTTGGCAATCAAAGAGTCATTCACATCATCCACAGTGATAGTTGTCCTACCAAAAAGCATGGTATCAACGAAATTTTCATATGAGTTAGGAAGCGAAAATAAGAGAATGAGCGCCTGATCTTCATCTTCAATCTTCACATCTACACCTTGTAGATCCAAGATGATGAGATTGAAGTTATCAAGATGATCTTTCACTTGGGTATTTTTCAGACATTTTGAGAGTGTACAAACTTTGCTTCTGATACAACCTGTTCATTAGTGAGTTGATTTGGTACTTGTCACTAAGTTTATTCCAAATCTCAGAAGCAGTTGTTTGATCCACAAACTCCCTCAGTACTTCATCTGTAAAGCTCAATAGAAAGGCACTATGTTCCTTCATCAGAATATCCACCTTCTTATCAGCCCCCATGTCCTTTGGCAGTTTTTCCTCTCCTTCCAGTGTCGTCGCACATCCTTGTTGAACCAGAAGAGCCCTCATCTTCACCTTCCACAAAGTGAAGTCATTTGAGCTATTGAACTTATCCAAATCAAACTTGTGAGCACACATCTTCAACCACAAGAATATAAACCGCAACTCTGATACCACTTGTTAGGAAGTAAAGCGGATAACAAGCAAAACCAAAAGCACAAAAGACACAATATTTACGTAGTTCGGTCAAGGAGACCTATGTCCACGGGTAGAGCTGTCAACACTCAAGTTACAAGTACAATTACACATAGTTTCACCTATCACTCTAGAATTCAAGATACTAAATGAACTTGCATGCATCCCTATTTATACTTGAGGGATCAGACCTAAAACCCTAATGCACCAAGCCCATTGGACCATAGGCCCATGAAGGGTGTCAAACAATCACAATCCACCATGCATCATCTTTTGGAACATTCTTGGGTATTATTATCTTCTAGGCATACTTGGCTCAACATGGCGCAACAAAGGAATCAATATGTCGCATCATGTACCAATATGGTCCATGATTGCGCAATAGCTTCTTCATGATGCAACAACAACCGTAGTTGGCGTACCAGGGATCTAAATGGCACAAGAGCATCATGTATGGCACACAACATCAATCTTGGAGCAATAGCATCACCATACGTAACAGGCACATGCATGGATCAACAAGGCCATGCATGGCTCAACAAGAAAACAAGATGGCGCAAGAGGAGAACAAGATAGCCCAAGAGCATCCCTCCTGACCCATATCATCATCATGTGGTGAAACAAGGACCCCTTGCTGCTCCATATCCCTTCCAAGTGCTCCAAACTCCTTCCAGGTTCTCTAATCCCCCTTGTACACGATCCCTTCCTCTGGCACTTGATCAGTTTCTTTGTCTGATGATCCATTCCTCTCTTAGAAGATCCATTCCTTTTTCACATGCTCCATGAACCCCAAGTGCTTCATTTAGGTGCAAGTGCGCCAAATGCTTCATGAACATGATCCAAATGCTCCAAATGATCAATTCACATTTAACTATATATATATATATATATATATATATATATATATATGTGTGTGTGTGTGTGTGTGTGTGTGTGTGTGTGCGTGTAGATAGTGTTCTAGTTGTCTTTGGAGGTGGCAATTGGCACTTATCTGTAAGACCTAGGGTTTTTGCCCCCGGCCTGCAAGACTATGGTTAGCACATAGCAATCTATATTATATGTATGGTATGTAGTTTTTTGGGGAACTTAATAAGCTTTGTTTTTAAGGTTTTTATGGTTTTGGTTTCAGGTACTTCTGTTTCGAAAGGGAAGGGTCCGACTTGATCGCAACGCATCTGCCTATGGAACCACAACTATATGATTTTAGGATTGTATTCTGATAACTGTTTTTATTCTGAAATGCTTTTTGAATGATTGGAAAAAAAAAGATAATTGGTGTTTCTTGTTAAATTAAAAATGAAATTTTTACCTTATAATTTTTGGGACGTTACATGTTGCTATCAAAGCCTTGGTTTGGGGGATTTGGGCAGACTCTCGAGTGTGCCTAAACTCAAACTGAGGGTTTGATAGATTTTTCATTGAAGAAGTGTTTATTAAAGGATTTTCTAATAAAATAAGGGGTGTGATTTGTCCAATAAGCCAGGCTCAAGTAAGAGAATCCCAAAATACCCATACATGTTTGTTATTTTATATGTTATGAGATTTGCATGTAAGATTAGGGCTAAAAATCTGCTCAGGATTTCATGTTAGGAGAGATGCCTTTGTATGCCTGTTGTTTGAGCTTTAGAATTGCATGCTATTATTGATTTCAGATGACTAGATACAATGGCTTGATTAGTTGGCACGATCGTTAGACTTTCTGATGCTCGGATGATGCTTGCTTTGTGCTTTGTTGGACTCATATTGATGTTAGTTAATTATTTCATGAATATGTTAAGTTGCATGTTGCAAAGGTTAAATAATCTCAGAGTGATGGATTTAACCCTATTGCATAGCTCTTTTGCGAGTCCAACCATTGTACGGATGAGTCTTTTACATAAAAGGATTATCTAAGCTTTGTTGCATGTGATTGTATTCATGAAGTAGTTAGTTGATGTTAGTGGGAGTTCTTCAATAGCTTATGTGAGAGTGAGGAACCTAGGAGAGCATAAGAAGTGTTTTAATGGGTTTTGTCGTGTTGTTTAGCGAGTACTTGGAGTATCAGTTTGCGAAGGTGACTTAGAGGATTCAGGATGATTCTTGAGGAAAGTATGGATAGGTGTGGAAGGTCATATTGCGCCCGTACTACTAAAAGCTTATCCATACTAAATGAAGGAGAGTCACGAAGAGTCTAAGAAGCCTATTGGATGAGGATTCGCGGGTATGCTCTGATCATTTGTATGATTGTTTTTCAGAATGGTGATGACCACACATGGAGGAGGTTCAGGTTCTGGTTCAGGCTCAGGTGTAGGTGCTGAGCCGATTGATGAGCGGATGCGGGGCTTAGCTCATCGAAGATCACCCATGGTATTTTGGAGTATACTCCTGTGATCTTCGGTGCTGTTAAGGAAGGGATTATGGAGATTTTAGATGAGCGTCAGGGTGCATTCCGCACTGATGTTATGACGATTATGGGAGCTCACAATCTTTACTTCTGCAAGTTCTGTGCTTGCGGATATGGTGAACGCTTTCTAGACGAGTTTCTACCTAGAGGGGTCGAAGGTCGATTTGCTTCCTATCTTCTAAAAGACATAGCTCGGGATTGGTGGGAGGAGGTAGAATTCACTTTTGGAGGCCATGTGACAACCCAAACTTTTCATTTGTATAATTTCCACAGTCAAACACTTCAAATATTTGTCAAAAACATTTCAGTACATTTTTGGCTGATTTAAGTCCGTTTGGTGTTTTATTTTATTTTTTCGTCAAACGATTAAATAAAAGGAAGTGTCATTATTAGTGAGGTATAACAAACAAAACAATCCAACACCTTAGCTAGGTGTTTACGGCCAAACAAGAGGTGTTTGGGCCGTAAACACCATTTTCACAAGACTCATGCATATAGCATGAGTTTACACTTCTTGTCCTCATTTTTCCACTCCCCACTCAAGAACACCAAGTTTTTCTCTCAAGCATCATAAGTTCATTTTTCCAAATCCGCCAAAAATGTAAGTTTTCCTTCCTAGATTCTTTCCTACAACACTTAATCTAGTGTTTATACATCATTTCATTCATGGATTTTTCGATTTTTACATAGATCTTCAAGTGATCTTCAAAACCCCAAAAACATCAAGAACACACTAGTGTTTTTAGGTCCTAAACACTCTTACAAGCTTCATATAAGTAAGTATACTCCTCCTAGCTAGTGTTTTACATAGTGTGCTTGCAAATCCATGGGATGAACTCCAAAAACCCCCCAAGAACATGTGTTTACGGTTTGGGGATCTCCCAAAACCGTAAACACCACCAAAGGGTGTTTTGATGCCCCTAACACCTTCTATAGCTTGGATAAAAGGCTAGAAGCTTGCATACATGATCTAAGAATCTCAAAACACAAAAAGAATGAAGTGGCCAAGAGTTTACGGCCGTTAACCCAAGGGTTTACGACCGTAAACTCCCATGGAGTTGTCCAAAGGCCGCAAACTCCATGGGGATGCCATTTCGAGCCCTAACCACTTCCTAAGCCCTTGATTTAACCCTAGAGCACTTGCTTGTGAAGCATGAGGCCTTAAAGCACATGAATACACCATTCCCATGAGTTTACGGCCGTAAAATCATGGGGGAAATGGCCTATGAACCGTAAACACCCCTAAGGGCCACCATTTGAAGAGTAAACTCCAATGTGAAGCCATACTCTCCTTAGATACAACCCTTAGCACTCCTAGCATTTGAAGAAAAGTGTTTTCATGCATTAGAGTGTCTTTGATTACTTAATTAGTGATTAAATAACTAAATAGATACAATTATATATCACTACATGCTACATAGGATCCGTTTATGTGTTCAAGTCCTCGCTTGACACCTAGCATCCGACCCGACACTTCCATCCACTCCACTCACTACAGGTGAGTTCATACCCCTTAATCGACCTTTTAAATGCTTTTATGATGGGGGGGGGATAGAAGTTGAATCCAACAAGTTATAGTATCAATCACATGTGATTTATAACTTGCAACCAAAAAGGATTTTCTACACTTTTAACCGCTTTGCCAACAAAACTGCTTTAAATGGTTATCAAACTCATTTTTCTTGTTTGATTGTAGACTTAGGGTACATTGTTATCTGTCCGACTGTCGTTGAATTCTTATATATATATATATATATATATATATATATATATATATATATATATATATATATATATATATATATATATATATATATTTGTGTTGGATATAAAAGTCTTCATTTCAATTCAATACCTTTGTGTATCGAAGGCATGCAACTAACATTCTATTTAACTATAATAGGTATAGTTAAGGACTACCGCTCATTACCGCTATTACCATGACACTTACTATAGTTAGTACAGTTATGAGTCAATACATGTTTAATACTATGCAAAGAGAATACTATATACTATACAAGAGAACACTCTATACATTATACCAAGAAGTACATTACAATCTAATACAAGAGAATATATTAAAACAGAATGTGACATAATACTTATCGATACGACACTTCACTGTGCTATCACCGTGTAACCAGAGTCTTCTGGAGGGAGAGCGGACATTATGCGTATAGATCTATATGGGACTGACACTCCCACATCCCGACTGCTAGCTACAGTCCGAGCCGACTATGCCTAGGGGTGACAAAATGTCACCATACTACGTGTGACCTGGAGGGTCATCTGTGATTCGATCGTCACTCAGGATGGTTACATACGAGTTCACATTCGGACCTTTAATTAACACATTAAGGATTAAAGGCGAAATAGACTCCCCGAGGTGTATTGTACATTTAATTCTACCTAGAGTCTGCATTTTTATTACATTCAGCCGACAGTGACACTACTGCGGTAAAATGTTATTTTCCGAATTACTTTACATGAATGAAGTCTAAAACTATATTTTCATATTGATAGTTTCATTGGGAAAACTTTTACACTTTCAAAGGATCAAACATACAAATAACCGAGTCTTGGTAGAAGACTACTTTTTTTTGGAAAATATAGGATTTTCTAGAGATCATACTATTTTCAAAAATTGATAACAGCTATTATATTACATGATTGTAAACACTTTTATCCAAGCAATGACACTAAATACTTATGAACTCATCAACTTTATGCTGATTCTCGTTTTCAAAATAACTTGTATTCTCAGGTCATCAGTAGATAGGTACAGCTGCAACTTTTGAGAAGATGGAGTACATACAAGACTCATCTTTTATTTTTATTATACTTTTGGTGTCTAACAAACTATTCAGAACACGCTTGTATTACAATTATTATATTAATGCAATGGAGGTTGTTGCTTGTATTTACTATTATGCATTGTTATGATACTGTACATGATGTTCTCCACCCCAAAACGTATTCTGCCGTTCTCGGTTTTGGGGTGTGACAGATTGGTATCAGAGCATTGTTTATAGTGAATCAAGTATATCAACCCATAAAAGATATACGAACTATAAACACATCAGGATTAAAACACTCTGAACAAGAATATATACTTTTAAATAATAAAATATTTAACTAAGTATATATATACATCCATTAATATAAAGGGCCAGTATCATATTAGAACAGAACAAAAGTATTAAGATTGTTGAACAACACAATTAGGCTTAGAGACATATAGTCAAATCTAAGTGGATCTAGCCTGATCAACTACATTTTCCTAGGAGTGACTAGCATGTGCCTAAGAGTGACTGTGGTGTTGCAACAAGTCTAAAAACTTACCAACACTACTACAAGAACATTAGAACAGGAATACTATAGGAGTATTCTACATTACTATAAGTTACATATGTGAGAACTAAAAAGGTCTTTACTAGTAGGGCGATACTTTCTAAGTGGATACACTAAGGTTACATGCAACTAAGACGCTATAGACTTAGAATCTGTGATCTTTTCTTTACTTCCTGTTCCTTGTTTGGTTGTGGATTTAGAGTTAGGGTCACTTATTCGAAGGTCTATCCTGCCTTGGTTACATGCAACTGGTATGCATTATGCAACTATTGAGTCGACTAATAACGATCACCTTATAAGTATCTTAGATTGGAACGCTTATTAACTATTCTTTCCCCATTCTCACGTAGATAGCATGGTTGGTTTCCACCTTCCCGGCGATCCGTACTATCCGAACCAAGGAATTGGAGGATGGCTCGATCAGGAGCCAGAAGATGATCACCCGATCCCTTTGGATGATCACCGTGCAGAGGGCTTTTCGGAAAGCTCCGACTCCGAACCAGAAGTCAACAACCTACCCCCACTAGCTCCAAACCCCAACCCCCGTCCAGCATTTCAAGGTCCCACTCCCATGTGGGCAACAACCTTGAATCGATGGAATGATGAACAAGGTCAGCCTGTACCTTTCAACGGAGACCGAAGCTTCTACAACATAAGCAAGGGTGGCTCGGCTGATCAAGCCCTACCCGTCATGATCCGTAGGATTGCTAGGAACGTTGAACAAGGTCATGCAGCCATCGGCAGAGTTGTGGAAATTGACGCCAACTCTAACCTGAACACTGTCTGTATCCGCCAACTTGAAGAAGCTACGGATAGGACTAGGAGGATCAATGAGGCTCTCTAGCAACAGCTAGCTGCATCCCGAGTCGAAGTCAGGGAACTCCGAGCGCGTCAGAGGGATCATGAACGACATCTTCAGGAAGTTGTACGCTAACTGGCTGATCTTAGGGTTGACCCAAGGGATACCTGTCGCCAGTAGAAGATGTCAACTCACCTTTCTCTTTTGATTAAGGAATAGCTTTTCTTTTCTATTCTCGGTAGAGCACTTGTCTGTAAACATTCCTAAACATGAAAGCACTCTAACTAGACTTCTAAGCTACCAACATTTTCCTTATGGTTTGATGTAAGACCTACTGTTAGGTCAACTTTTCTGAACTCCTTTTTACATCATTAATACCAGTAATATTGGCAGTTATCTACTCTATGGGAAAATCTATAATTTCGTGTTTCCCTACTATGTTGCTATGACTCTATCTGATAGTTGGACTACGGCGATTTAGTCCATGAAACACTCTCATCCTACTTATAGTCGATTCTTACTATTATCATCACTTTTCATAAATTTTCAGTAAAAGATGCCGCCTCGTCCTCGTCTGACCAGCGGCAGACCTGCAACTCAAACTCCACCACCTCCTCCTCCGCAGTTTGATGCGGTGATGTTTCAGACAGCAGTAACCGCGGCTATGGCCCAAATAAATTCTGGTGATGCAAGTGGAGCCGGAATGGGCACTAACTCTAGACATGGTGAAATCCACCCACATACACAGGGGTGTACCTATAAGGATTTCATGAACTGCAAACCAACATTCTACAATGGGACTGGAGGGATCATTGCACTGTCCCAATGGATCGAAAGAACTGAAGTCATCTTCGAGATGTGTTTGTGCCCTGAGGAACGCAAGATTAAGTTCGCTATTTGCACCTTCACTGAAAGGTCCTTGACATGGTGGAATGGCCATGTCAAATCACTCTCCTTGGTAACAGCCAACGCCATGGGCTGCAACACACTGAAAGACCTTTTGACAAAGGAGTACTGCCCTAGGGGTGAAGTTCAAAAACTCGAGGAGGAACTCTGGAACCTCAAGATGAAGGGGACATACATAGTGGCTTATACAGCCAGTTTCTGCGACTTAGTAACTCTATTTCCTAACATGGTCCCTACTGAGAGCAAGAAAATTGAACGATACATCTGGGGTTTAGTGCCCCCATATCGAGGGAACGTTTTAGCTTCACATCCTACGACCTTTGACAGTGCCAAGGAATTGGCCCAAAGGTTGATTGATCATAAAGTACCTTACACTCCATCAACAACCACAACGGTTTCCACTACACTGACCAAGACATTCGATAACAAAAGGAAATGTTGGGACTGAAAGAAGGGCAAATCAACCCAATCCCCTTCAAAGAACCAACAAGCGGTGGTTGTCCATGTTGCCACTACTCCTTTTGCCCCTATACCAGCCAAAACATATGTTGGAAACCTACTCAAGTGCACCAAGTGCTCCTTCCATCATAACGGCCCCTTCCGTGAAATGCACTGCACTAACTGCGACCGGAAGGGCCATATCGCCCAGTTTTGCAGATCTCAGCCCAAGCCCATCACTCAGGTTCCTAGTACCAGAGTAAGCCTGACCTGCTACGGCTGTGGCGAGATAGAGCATTTCAAAAGAACTTGTCCAAAAGCTGGCAATACGGCAGGAATAGGAAGACTACTTGTTATTGGCCACAATGAAGCAATAGCAGACCCCACAGTAGTCACGGGTACGTTCCTTCTTGATAACTCTTATGCTTGTATCCTATTCGATAGTGGGGCAGAAAGAAGCTTCGTAAACCAAAACTTTAAACACTTACTTAAACAATCCCCGCAACCACTAAAAGAAACCTTCTTCGTAGAAATGGCTAATGGAAAGACAGAGAGTTCTAACAAGATCTACATAGGTTGTACCCTCATGCTAGATGATCATTCGTTCCCAATCGACCTTATACCAGTATCGATCAAGACTTTCGATGTCATCGTGGGCATGGACTAGTTGAGTCTCCATCATACCGATATGCTGTGTTTCGACAAAGTAATCTGTGTAAATCTACCGAATAACAAAAACTTGTTAATCTATGGAGACAAACCCAGTACGAGTCTTCGTATCATCTCAATTATTCAAGCCTAGAAGTACTTGCGTAAGGAATATCGTGCATTCCATGAACACTTCATCGATACGATCCAGAAAACAAAAGACCTAAATGACTTCCTCGTAGTACGCGACTTCTCCGACATCTTTCAGGAAGAGCTACCAGGTTTACCTCCCCAACGTCAGGTCGAGTTCAGGATCGACTTAATTCTAGGAGCTACCCCCGTAGCCAAATCACCCTATCGTCTAGCGCCTGCTGAGATGCAAGAACTGTCCAGTCAACTTAACGAGCTGCTCAGCAAGGGCTTTAAGACCAAGCTTCTCACCCTGAGGAGCATCGGTCTTGTTCGTAAAAAAGAAAGACGGATCGTTCTGTATGTGCATCGATTATAGAGAACTCAACAAGCTGACGGTCAAAAATCGTTACCCTCTTCCTCATATAGACGATTTATTTGACCAAATGCAAGGGGCGAGTTACTTTTCCAAGATTGATCTGAGGTCCGGGTATCACCAATTACAAGTGCTTGAGGAGGATGTCCCGAAAACAGCCTTCCGAACTCGTTACAGACACTACGAGTTCGTAGTAATGTCGTTCGGACTGACCAATGTGCCCGCAGTATTCATGGACTTAATGAATAGGGTGTTCCGTCCTTACTTGGATCAGTTCGTCATCGTCTTCATTGATAACATACTTATCTACTCTCGAAGTAAGGAGGAGCATAGCGATCATCTACGACAGGTCCTAGAAACCCTACGATCGGAGAAGTTATACGTGAAGCTCTCTAAGTGCGAATTTTGGATCCGAAGAGTCGAATTCTTAGGAAACGTGGTTAGCGAAGAAGGAATCCACGTGGACCCATCCAAGATTAAAACTATTAAGAACTGGTCAGCACCGAAGACGCCTACAGAAATTCGACAATTTCTAGGCCTCGCTGGCTACTACCACAGGATCATACAAAACTTCTCTCGGATCGCGAAACCCCTTACAACACTGACCTAGAAAGGCATGGCCTTTGACTGGGGAGAGAAACAAGACAAGGCATTCCAAACCCCGAAAGAGCCTTATGCACCGCACCGATACTATCCTTCCCCGAAGGGATAGAAGATTTCATGTTATACTGCTATGCATCTAATCAGGGGCTCGGTTGTGTTCTGATGCAACGAGGTAAGGTCAATGCCTATGCCTCAAGACAGCTGAAGACACACAAAGTTAACTACACCACACACGACCTCGTATTAGGAGCGGTTGTGTTCGCCCTAAAGATCTGGAGATACTACCTGTATGGTACGAAGAGCACTATCTTCACACACCACAAAAGCCTACAACACATATTCAACCAGAAGGAGCTCAATATGAGACAATGACGGTGGGTCGAGCTACTCAATGACTACGAATGTGGAATTCGTTATCATCTGGGTAAAGCCAATGTATTAGCAGATGCCCTAAGTCGGAAAGAATATTCTGGTCGAAGGGTCAAGTCATTAAAAATGACTATCTATTCGCATCTATCCGCACAGATTAAGGAGGCTCAGTTCGAAGCATTGAAAGCTGAAAATATGGCGGGAGAATCCCTGCGAGGAATGGATATGAACTTGGAAGTCAAGGGTGATGGAGCCTTATATCTCATGGACTGAATCTGGACACCACGACACGGTGGCCTCAGAGACTTGGTCATGAAGGAAGCCCACAACACTCGATATTCCGTTCACCCAGGTTTAGATAAGATGTATCTGGATCTTAGAAAGTCATATTGGTGGCCTAACATGAAAGCAGAGATTGCTACCTTCGTGAGTAAATGCGTTACTTGCGCCAAGGTCAAGGTCGAATACCAGAAACCGTCAGATCTACTCCAGCAACCAGACATACCTGAATGGAAGTGGGAGCAGATCACTATGGATTTCATAACCAAGCTACCCAAGACAACGGGTGGACTTGATACCATATGGGTCATCGTCGACAGATTGACCAAGTCCGAGCATTTCCTACCCATCAAGGAAATAGACAAGATGGAGAAACTCACAAGAACATACATTAGGGAGATCGTACGACTGCATGGTGTTCCCATATCCATTATCTCTGATAGGGATAGCAGATTCACATCGAGGTTCTGGCAGTCATTACAAAGCTCCTTAGGAACGAGGCTGGACATGAGTACAGCCTACCATCCGCAGACCGACGGACAAATTGAGAGAACTATCCAAACATTGGAAGATATTTTGCGAGCCTGTGTGATCGACTTTCGGAAGGCATGGGATACCCACTTACCCCTTGTCGAGTTTTCCTACAACAACAGTTATCACGTGAGCATCAAGGCTACTCCATTCGAAGCCCTCTACGGCCAAAAGTGCAGGTCCCCTCAATGTTGGGCTGAGGTGGATGACAATCAGTTAGCTAAAGGACGAGTTCCTGACCGCACTCTCACGGGTCCGGAGATCATTCGAGAAACAACAGAGAAGCTCGTTTAGATTCGTAAACGATTGAAAGCCGCTAGAGACTGACAGAAAAGCTACGCAGACAAACAAAGAAAACCCTTGGAATTCTAGGTGGGAGACCGAGTCCTTTTGAAAGTCTCTCCCTGTAAAGGCTTGATACACTTTGGAAAGCGTGGAAAGCTGAATCCAAGATACATAGGGCCTTTCGAGATTCTTGCTAGAATCGGCCCCGTAGCTTACAAATTCAATGTACCCCGCGAGCTTAGTAACATACATCCTACCTTCCATGTCTCGAACTTGAAAAGGTGCCTATCCGATGAAACTCTCGTAATCCCACTTGACGAGATCGAGATCAACGAGAGCCTCAACTTCGTGGAAGAACGTGTGGAGATTATGAACCGAGAGGTCAAGCGAACGAAACAAAGCCGCATCCCAATTGTGAAGGTTCGCTGGAACACCAAGGGAGGACCAGATTTCACTTGGGAGTACGAGGATCAAATGAAACTTAAATATCCTCATCTTTTTGCTTAGTTATTATGTAATAACTTAGTTGTTTGAACTCTAATTTCAGGACGAAATTCCCTCTAACAGGGGGATGATGTGACAACCCGAAATTTTCATTTGTATAATTTCCACAGTCAAACACTTCAAATATTAGTCAAAAATATTTCAGTACATTTTTGGCCGGATTTAAGTCCGTTTGGTGTTCTATTTTATTTTTTCGTCAAACGATTAAATAAAAGGAAGTGTCGTTATTAGTGAGGTATAACAAACAAAACAATCCAACACCTTAGCTAGGTGTTTACGGCCAAACAAAAGGTGTTTGGTCCGTAAACACCATTTTCCCAAGACTCATGCATATAGCATGAGTTTACACTTCTTGTCCTCATTTTTTCACTCCCCACTCAAGAACACCAAGTTTTTCTCTCAAGTATCATAAGTTCATTTTTCCAAATCCGCCAAAAATGTAAGTTTTCCTTCCTAGATTCTTTCCTACAACACTTAATCTAGTGTTTATACATCATCCATGGATTTTTTGATTTTTACATAGATCTTCAAGTGATCTTCAAAACCCCAAGAACATCAAGAACACACTAGTGTTTTTAGGTCCTAAACACTCTTACAAGCTTCATATAAGTAAGTATACTCCTCCTAGCTAGTTGTTTACTTTGTGTGCTTGAAAATCCATGGGATAAACTCCAACCCCCCCCCCCCCCCCCCAAGAACATGTGTTTATGGTTTGGGGATTTCCCAAAACCGTAAACACCACCAAAGGGTGTTTTGATGCCCCAAACACCTTCTATAGCTTGGATAAAAGGCTAAAAGCTTGCATACATGATCTAAGAACCTCAAAACACGAAAAGAATGAAGTGGCCAAGAGTTTATGGCCGTCAACCAAGGGTTTTCGACCATAAACTCCCATTGAGTGGTCCAAATGCCGCAAACTCCATGGGGATGCCATTTCGAGCCCTAACCACTTCCTAAGCCCTCTTTTTCACCCTAGAGCACTTCCTTGTGAAGCATGAGGCCTTAAAGCACATGAATACACCATTCCCATGATTTTACGGCCGTAAACGCATGGGGGAAATGGCCCATGAACCGTAAACACCCCTAAGGGCCACCATTTGAAGAGTAAACTCCAATGTGAAGCCATACTCTCCTTAGATACAAACCTTAGCACTCCTAGCACTTGAATCAAAGTGTGTTCATGCATTAGAGTGTCTTTTCTTACTTAATTAGTTATTAAATAACTAATTAGATACAATTATGTATCACTACATGTTACATAGGATCCATGTGTGTGTTCAAGTCCTCGCTTGGCACCTAGCATCCTACCCAGCACTTCCATCCACTCCACTCACTACAGGTGAGTTCATACCCCTTAATCGAACTTTTAAATGTTTTTAAGTGCTTTTATGGGGGGAATTCAAGTTGAATCCAACAAGTTATAGTATCAATCACATGTGATTTATAACTTGCAACCAAAAAGGATTTTCTACACTTTTAACTGCTTTGCCAACAAAACTGCTTTAAATGGTTATCAAACTCATTTTTCATGTTAAATTGTTATAAAACTATTTTCAAACTCTTTTAAACTCCTTTGTTTCCCAAACCATATCTACACCAATATATTTATATAAGTTAGACCGGAAGGACTTAGGACTGATAGCTCACCTTACTTCCTGTTCTTGTTTGATTGTGGACTTAGGGTACATTGTTATCTGTCCGACTGTCGTTGAATTCTTAGTTATATATATATATATATATGTGTGTGTGTGTGTGTGTGTGTGTGTGTGTTGGATATAAAAGTCTTCATTTCAATTCAATACCTTTGTGTATCGAAGGCATGCAACTAACATTCTATTTAACTATAATAGGTATAGTTAAGGATTACTGCTCATTACCACTATTACCATGACACTTACTATAGTTAGTATATTTATGAATCAATACATGTTTAATACTATGCAAAGAGAATACTAATACTATACAAGAGAACACTCTATTCATTATACCAAGAAGTACAATATTCTCTAATAAAAGAGAATATACTAAAACATAATGTGACATGATACTTATCGATACGACACTTCACTATGCTATCACCGTGTAACCAGAGTCTCCTGGGGGGAGAGCGGGCATTACGTGTATAGATCTATACGAGATAGACACTCCCACATCCCAAATGCTAGCTACAGTCTGAGCCGATTAGGCCTAGGGGTGACAAACTGTCACCATACTACGTGTGACCTGGAGGGTCATCTGTTATTCGATCTTCAATCAACATGGTTACATACGAGTTCAAATTCGGACCTTTAATTAACACATTAAGGATTAAAGGCGAAATAGACTCCCCGAGGTGTATTGTACATTTAATTCTACCTAGAGTCTGCATTTTTATTACATTCAGCCGACAGTGACACTACTGCGGTAAAATGTTATTTTCTGAATTACTTTACATGAATGAAGTCTAAAACTATATTTTCATACTGATAGTTTCATTGGGAAAACTTTTACACTTTCAAAGGATCAAACATACAAATAACCGAGTCTTGGTAGAAGACTACTTATGCTGGAAAATATAGGATTTTCTAAGGATCATACTATTTTCAAACATCGATAGCAGCAATTATATTACATGATTGTAAACACTTTTATCCAAGCAATGACACTAAATACTTATGAACTCACCAACTTTATGTTGACACTCATTTTCAAAATAACTTGTATTCTCAAGTCATCAATAGACAGGTACAGATGCAGCTTTTGAGAAGATGGAGTACATAGAAGACTCATCTTTTATTTTGATTATACATTTGGTGTGTAACAAACTTTACAGAACATGCTTGTATTACAATTATTATATTAATGCAATGGATTTTGTTGCTTGTCTTTTCTCTTATTCATTGTTATGATACTGTAAATGACGTCCTCCACCCCAAAACGTATTCCGCCATTCTCGATTTTGGGGTGTGACAAGCCAAGCCCTGGAGACGATGACTTGGGTTGAGTTTGTGATGGGGTTTAGGGAAGAGTTTGCACCAGCTATTGAGGTGGAGTAGTTGGCAAGGAAGTTTCAGGAGCTTTGTCAGACTACTGACACGGTAGCAGAGATCGCTGCCAACTTCTGAGAAATGGCTTTGTTGGATCCGCAGTATGCAGTGGAGAAGGAGATGAAGAAGGTAAGGTATCATGATATGTTAAGGGATCACATTAGGGAGTTTGTGAGTTTGTGAAGGTGCAATACCCTGAATGATATGATTGCTAGAGCCCGGGAATGGGAGATTGATTTGGAGCACATAAGAAAGTGGAAGCCAGAGAAGGTGTAGGAAGATAGGGGTTTTGCAAAGAGTCCCAAGACTTCAGACCAGCGGTTGAGGGGCCAGTAGGGTCGGGGTCAGTGCAGCACATACGGGAAGCAGCACAATAGGTTTGTCGATCTAGGGGTATGGGTTGCTTCAACTGTGGGAAAGTTGGTCATATAAGCAGAGATTGTCCCCAAAGGATGAGCCCATTATGTTTTCAGTGCAACCAAGTGGGCCACAAGAAGGACGACTGTCTGTAGTTGATGAGAGGAGCGTTGATAGTGTCTGCTCCAGCCACTTTGAGCATTATTGATGGTTGCAAGGTCAGAGTGGAGGTTCCTGTGATGAGGAGCCAAACATTACAGTCACAGGTCGAGGGGATCCGAGTTCAATGAATTGATTTCATAGGTATATATTATATTCATTTCCTTT
Source organism: Lactuca sativa (assembly GCF_002870075.4). Taxonomy (NCBI): domain Eukaryota; kingdom Viridiplantae; phylum Streptophyta; class Magnoliopsida; order Asterales; family Asteraceae; genus Lactuca; species Lactuca sativa. The sequence continues at coordinate 76,451,019 of NC_056629.2, read as the reverse complement.
TTGCTCTTATTAATTTTGTTTATCATTGTGTGTGAGAGATGCTATGTGGGGTGTGTCTAAGTCTCCACCTGGAAATAATTAGAGTTTTCTTCATGACAGTCTAGATATTTTATCTTGAAATTTTTCATATGCCATTTTGCATACCGAGAGCCGTGTTTAGGGGATATTTGGGTGAGACAGTTTTGGAGTTCGATGTGGGAGGCATCAAATGTCATCGGAACAAGCTTAGAGTAACAAAATAACATCAGTTGATTTGATCTCTGGTGGTATCAACAAGAATTCAAGGAATCCGCAAAGTGGGCATGTTGGGTTAGAATGCAGGATATGTAGGGCTTCTTCATGGTTTCGAGGCAATGAGGAATTGGTTTGATCATGGGTGTAAGATCGGCAGTTGTCAAGTTCATACCTTAGTACTGTGGTAAGATACATGTTTTTATGGGAATTGTTTTAAGTGCAAGTAGGTTGTGGAATCGGTTGGGTAACTGTTTTGATATTTTAGTGTAACATCCCAAAAATCATGACATAAACTTTTTTGTTTTTAGTTTAAAAAATCATTAACACAAATTGTTTCCATAAAACGACCGTAACAAATATCTAACAAAACATCATTAAATCAAAGTAATTCTCAGAATGCAGAAACATGTGGTGTGTGCACTGCAATCTTCCCGAGCTCTACCATTTGAAAACCGGAGTACCTGAAACGTAAACTAAAAAACCGTAAGCACAAAGCTTGGTGAGTCCCCTAAAATACCATACCACATGCAATCACATGAAAACCAAGCAACAGAAAGACATACATGAACTTCCATGGACTCCCTTCGTGGTCTTTACTTGGAATGTCATGGGCTCCCCCCACGGTCTGATAACCAAGTGCCATTGGCACCCCCATGGTATTTACCTGGAATGCCATGGGCTCGACCTATGGTCTGACATCCAATTGCCACGGGCCCCCGGGGATCTTCCATTCAGTTGCCACATAGACAACTAGCATACCACATAACACGTAATGGGCCAACATTGGTTTCTTCAACCCATGGATATAGTGAGAAGACTCACCTCGCACTGCTGAATCATATAGAAACATCCTTGGCTATTGGCTGGCAGATCCCCGAACTATCAATAACAAAACAACAACCAATTAACTATTTGGTTCCAATCCATAGCCACAACTCCATACCTATGGTAAAAAGACCATTTTACCCCGAACCTAGCCTCGTCTAAATCTAAGACCCAAACCTACAATCTAAATGGCCTAAAGGCCAATTAATCAATCAATGGCCCAATTTTATAAAGTGGGACCAACCCCTTACATGGGCCTTACCTTAAGGCATAACCATTCTTTCTAGTCCAAAACACTTTGAGTTCGGATGGCCCATTAATAACTCACACTTAAGCTCAAAATATCAAAAACCATTTTTAGCTATAATCATGGCCCAATTTTCCAAATTGGGCCAAAACCCCTTCGTGTGCCTTCTCAACATCACTAACAAACCAAAAATTAATGGCCCAATAGGGACCATAACAAATAAGCCCAATAGTTGGCCCACACCGAAGCCCAATAAGCAAAACTTCCCCTAACTAAGTACGAATGGGGTACTCAGCTGTAAGCTAAGCGTACTGGCTATCTGGCTTGTGCGTTGCGCGTACACACTTGTACGCACATCATACTCCTCCATTGAGACAAAACTTAATTAATCTCTTAATGCTTGACCCCATAAGTCCAAACCACAGACCTACTACTAGATGAACGTCTAGAACCATAAAGTCACTAACTTGGTGACTTTGCATGCCCCAAGAAGACCCAATCTCAAAGTGTTGCATTCTAGTTTCATGAAAGGGACCCAAAATCAAACATGGATGGTTTTAAACTCTAAAAGTGTCAACTTTGTGGACCTTGAACCTCAGAAACACTAAGAGGGGCAAATCAAAGCTCCTGAAATCGGATCAATACCACTAGATCTCATTACTGGTACCAAAATGAACCAAAACTCATAAATTATACATCTAAGACATCAATGATCAAGATCAAAGCTTTTTACCTCCAACAAGCCGAAAATGAGAGACATAACCAACATCCATAAGCTCATCCTTGATTTCCATCCTTGCACCAAACTCCATCTTCTTGGAAATGGACCAAACACACCAAAAATTGACACCATGAGCTCAAAATTCCACCATGAAGGCTAAAGGATGGTTTAGGGTTTTGAGATGGTGGAGACTGACCTAGAAATGAATGAAACAGGCTAGCATTATGCTTATATAGGGTACAACCCTAAAATTACGGTTTTCATCCTGACCCTCGTACACGTACGCCGACCCACTTCGCAACTACGCTACGCATTCATCCAACTACACCTCGTGTAACTCCCTTTTCCTCGGTACACCCTGCGTACTACCTTGGTACGCCCCGCATACTATGGTTTCCCCCAAACCCTAATTCATTTGAAGACCATAACTTTCTTCATACAACTCCGCTTCCGACCGTCCCTATATCCATGAAAAGTTATCGAGACGCTCAACACTATTATCAATTCATACTCGCCATAAGATATCCCGAACGAAAATCGACTTTCCATAAAAGCCCGAGCTGAAAATTTACCGTAATGCCCTTTGATTCTGAAATACAAACCGGATTCCCAAAATATCCGAAATACATTATCAACTCTAACTGGGTCCAAAACTCAATTCCTATAGGATTTGATGCCTACTAATACCCAGTCCCTGATCACCATCTCCAACATGGGAACAATCCGAAAGAAGGCATTACAACTCTCCCCAAGTTAAATTAGATTTCATCCTCGAAATCCTTCCATGCCATCACTGGTACGCCCTATAATTTGAGCAACACGAACACAAACCCGAGCATACTCCCTCCTTCCCCAAGGCCACCAAAATCAACCCTCACATGGCTCTACAAACCTAAAGAAGAGCAAACCTTAAACCCTTGTAGAAAACCACCTCTACCTTTCCCGAAACCCAAAACCTCAACTTCATCTGATTTCCCTACAGACCTCCCACACTGAACCACTATCATACCATTTTCTCATGAATAGCAGACTAAAAAAAGTACTTCCAACCCTTATTATCTTGATGCTTCCTTAAGAACAAAATTATTGATCTTGAACAGCTAAAGAACATTAAACTGACAAAAGGCACAGATAATCCTTTGAGTAGAAGATTCCTCCCTGTAACGGTTAGACTCATACAAGAGCTGTGCAATTGGGTATAATCAACTACTCTAAGATTATTTAATCCCAATGCGAGTGACTTAGCATATGCCCCTAATCACAAGCGACTCTGCACAAGAATCCCAAATCCCTGGTCCCAACTTGTCTGCCAACTATTTGAAACACCGGAATCTTACCCGATTGCCGAGCTAAAAGACGCGCAAACACAGTAGCCCCATGCGACTCCCGGGAGAAACCTTTCTGGCGATAAAAGCCCAGAACACGTCAACACCAACCCTACTGCTAATAGAATGCCAAAAGAACAACTGCACTCTCATATCATACTCGGTCTCCAACTACCTACCTTCTCCTAATTCCGAAAAAGTTGTGGCCCTCCCATAGGCAGAACCAACCCAAGACACAACAAAATGTCTCGATTTTTCATCAAAAATAAACCATTCATTACCCTTGAACCCTATGATCGATGCCCTTGGCATATAGAGACCTTAATTCTTATTCCACTGAAACGAAATCCTGCACACAACACGTGTGATACCCAACTCGAGATCTTACACAAAACTAATTCTATACTCCACTCACAACCCTAGATGAACGAATCTACACTTGTATTTCACACCACAACCTTTCGATTCCCGTTGATCCCTCACCTGACTGATAAATAATTACGCCCAAACCATCTCTGAGACTACCAGTCTCACAACTTGTCCAACCACCAGTTTCCCAAGAGTCGAAATAACAAGGCTACTTAACCTATAACCCCTCTGCATCACATTCTGATACCCACATGATCATGCAACTCAAGATGCAATACCTTGACCCAAACGGTCTCTACCCGGACCCACCTAAACTATGATAATCACACGAGCCTCACCCAAGGGCCCCACTTATCAAGAGCCACTCATGGCCGACTCCACCTCGGACCCTAATGGACCTTAACCTAGAACAAAGAATAATTCCCCGACCATCATGGCCGACATGCCCAAGTCACGAACTGATTCTTTTTTCATGTTCGTGACAATCCCTAATAATAGTTTACCTTGAACTAAAGAATACTACGATCCCATCGTATTTTTACAACACTTCCAACCAACCATTATTACCAACCATGGCCTTACCACACTCAAACCATCACAATACCACTCTTCATGAGCCGAATCCTGCAACCAATCAGGATTTTGGGTCATATATTCGAATCCCACAACCTACTATGAATAACAATGCAGATGCCGACCTGCGGTTGGGAGTTTCCTGAAATCCTACCAACACAACCTCAATCTGGACAACCACTTAATTCTTCCCCACTTGGACTCGATGACGCTCTCTCACCTATTAATCCATATGGATTTCCGATCCATTTCCCGCAAATAGTGTGAACCGCCCATACCCTGCACTGCATAATACTAGCATTCCATTGCCATCCAAACTCATTAATCACCCAATTCCTGAAACCCTGAGGGACACTCTCGAAATCGTAGCTAATGTGGTAATCCAAATCACCCCACGATACCATACCAGTTCCCCGATTTCTTAATCTGGCGATTAAAAACTATAACCCTTGCCCTGAACCGACAAATCTTTATCAAACTTCCAATTTCAAAGAATCATTGGATTCTAATTGACAGCAACCCATGCGAATATAAAGCTCCTCTGACACTTCTGATCACCAAAAAACCCATGCAACTGATACTACCATCTTCGTGTCATTGCTCCCCTCCTAGCAACAGCAATGCTTAAACCCAAACGTTCTTCCATATGTAATTGTCGCTCCTATCGAAACAAATACTAGAACAAGCGAACCCTGACTATTACCAAGGAACTAACTCATTGAATCCGGACTATATACCTTGCACATAATTCCCCTGAACCGATCTTGACCAAAACCATAATATCAATCGAACACATTGGAACCCGCTACACAAGATACAACCCCTCAATAACCCACTAATAATTCATGGCATGCAAAACACATAAAACAATTCTCGAAGATACAATCCATTGATAACAGAGAGATAAACCGAAGATAACACTTACCCAAATCAGTATAAAATTCCAAGCAATATGAAAACTGATAACAACCAAAAAGAACAAAAAAGATAACATGCCCGCAAAAACACCTACTGGAGCATGACCCGCCCTAACTGACAGTGAAATTACCGATTCTTGCCCTAAACCTCACCACTTTCAGAGATCCGCAAGGTAGCCGGGCAAGTGCACTAACTGCTCCTCCCCTCCTCATCGGACATACAACCCTCTTATGGCCTATTTGGTCGTAGAGAAAACGTAACGGTGTTGCCCTGTTAGGACAATCCTTACTGACATGATCAATCCTGCCGCACTTGCAGCAACGTATACCGCTAGTATTACAAAATCCACGGTGCAGTTTCCAGCACGTGCAGCACTGCCCCGGCCCTGTCGGCTCCTTAATCGCTGACCTGAAGTATTGGGTCCCCTTTTCCCTAAGTGCTCCAAAACGATCTCTCGCTCACAGAAGATAGATCATTAGTTCTAATAATAGCCCTAAGCTTAGTGTGGATCACACCCAATCGCTCACCCTAGATCTCCAAGATCCCTTCCTTGACTGCACCAAAATCACGGGAGTCTGCTCCAAAATACCGCAAGTAAACTCCGATGAGATGGATTCCTGCATCTACTCGCTAAACGACTCAACACCCTTACCTGATCCGGTACCAGAACCGAAACCTTCCTTGAGTGCTCATCACCAAAATGAAATATAACATGCCACTGATCAGACATACCCAAGACTCCTCTTCCATAAGCCTCTTGGATTCTCCAAGACTCTCCCTGGTTCAATTATTGATCTTGTGCTTTCAGTAGTACGAGCCCAGTACTACCTTCCACACCTATCCATACTTTCCTCAAGAATCATCCTAAATCCTCCAAGTCAGCTTCTCAAACTAGTGCACCAAAACTCACTAAACAATGTGACTACAACTTTTGCAACACCCCCTAGGCTCTTGTAGGTCCTCGACGTTACCCTACCATCAGCTACTGAGGAACTCCCCATAATGCCAGTCATCCACCTCACGAACACCATCATATTAACTTAGTAGCTGACTCCCATCATCTAAGAGTTCCACAAAGCACAAAGCAAGCAACATTTGTGCAGTAACACTCCAATTCGTAGAGCTATCATAGAATATTCAACCCACACACCACCACTTATGCTAGCAATTTCACCTTACTTCCGGTTGCCTTGGGCATGAAAATTATAAACAAAATAGGATCAAATAGGCTGTTGAATAACAAACTCTACCCTAGAACCACAAACATACAAGGAACAGGAAATAAGTCCAAATCAATTATTCTAGGGCTATAAGATCCTAACTGTATATAAATTTTAAAGCGTACAGTTAGCAATTACTGATTCCAATAGATATTCCCATCTCAACATAATATGCAATTCACCTAAGGCAACAAGGTATCATATATCAAGCCAAACTACCACTAAATAATCAGCATTAGCATGCAAGTCTATTAGCTCATATAATATACATAAAAAAGCATCTTTCCTAGCATTCTATGATGAAAGAACTGAACAGATCCTTAGCCCTACCTAGCATGCAATTCACAAATTCATAAATCAAATTATAAAAGATAACACGTATAGGTATTCTGGGAAAACTTACTCGAGCTCGGCTGAATGGAATCACCACACCCTTCTCTTAGCATAGAAAAATCTTTTCTTGAAAATACTTTTGTTTTTGAAAACTTTACAAATCTTCAGTTTGAGTTCAGACACACCCGAGAGTATGTTTGAATCCCTCAAACCAAGACTCTGATACCAACTTGTAACATCCCAAAAATCAGGACATAAAATTTTTTCTTTTTAGTTTAATAAATCGTTAATACATATTATTTCCTTAAAACAGAGTAACCAGTATTTAAAAAAACATCATCAAATCAAAGTAATTCTCAGAATGCAGAAACATGTGGTTTGTGCATTGTAATCATCCCGAGCTCTTCCATTTAAAACCCGGAATATCTAAAACGTAAACTAAAAATCGTAAGCATAAAGCTTAATGATTCCCCTAAAATACCAAATAACATACAATCACATGAAAACCAAGCAATAGAAAGGCATACATGAATTGCCATGGACTCCCTCCATGGTCTTTACTTGGAATGTCATGGGGTCCCCACAGGTCTAATAACCAAGTGCCATGGGCTCCCCCATGGTCTTTACCTGGAATGCCATGGCCTCCACCATGGTCTAACATCCAATTGCCATGGGCTCCCCGTCGGGGTCTTCTTTGCAAGTATCACCGAGACAACTACCATACCACATAACACGTAATGGAACGACCTAGGTGCCTTTGACCCATGGATATACTGAGAAGACTCACCTCACATTGTTGAATCATACAGAAACACCCTTAGCTGCAGGATGGCAGATCCCCGAACTATCAATAACAAAACAACACCCAATTAAAATTTAGGTTCCTATCCATAATGACAACGCTATACTTGGGGTTAAAAGACCATTTTACCCTGAACCTAGCCTCGTCCAAATCTAAGACCCAAACTTACAATCTGAATGGCCCAAAGGCCAATTAATCTACCAATGGCCTAATTTTCCAAATTGGGCCCAACCCCTTACATGGGCCTTACCTTAAGGCCTAACCATTCTTTCTAGTCCAAACCACAATGTGTTCCGACGGCCCAATAATAACTCACACACTCACGCTCAAAATATCAAAAACCACTTGTGGCCCCAATCATGGCCCAATTTTCCAAATTGGGCCCAAACCCCTTCGTGGGCCTTCTCAACATCACTAACAGACCAAAACCTGATGGCCCAATAGGTCCCATGACAAATAATCCCAACAGATGGTCTACATAGAAGCCCAATAAGCAAAACTTCTCACGACTGAGTACGTTGCATGCAATCAGTTGTACGCTGAGCGTATTGGCTTTTTGGCTTATATGTTTACTTGTACACACAACGTACTCCTCCATTGAACCAAAACCTTCATGAAGCTCTTAATGCTTGACCCCATAAGTCCAAACCACAGATCTATGACAAGATGAACGTCTAAAAGCATAAAGTCGCTGACTTGGTGACTTTGCATGCCCCTAAAAGATCCAATCTCAAAGTGTTGCATTCTACTTTCATGAAAAGGACCCAAACTAAACATGGATGGTTTTAAACTCTAAAATTGCCAATTTTATAGACCTTGAACCTCAGAAACACTAATAGGGGCAACTCAAAGCTCCTGAAATCGGATCAATACCACTAGATCTCATTCTTGGGACCAAAATGAACCAAAACTCATAAATGATAGATCTAAGACATCAATGATCAAGCTCAAAGCTTTTTACCTCCAACAAGCTCGAAATGAGGCACATAAGCAAGATCCATAATCTCTTCCTTGATTCCCATCCTTGCACCAAACTCCATCTTCTTGGAAATGGACCAAACACACCAAAAAGTGGACACCATGAGCTCAAAATTCCACTATGAAGGCTAAAAGACGGTTTAGGGTTTTGAGATAGCAGAGGCTGACCTACAAATGAAGGAAAAGAGCTAACATTATGCTTATATAGGGTACAACCCTAAAATTAGAGTTCTCAACCTGACCTTCGTATGCCCAGCGTATGAGGTCTCGCACCCCGACCCACTTTGCAACTACGCTACGCGTTCCTCCAGCTACACCTCGCGTAACTCCCTTTGTGTCGGTACTCCCTTCGTACTACCTTGGTACGCCCTACATACTAGGGTTTCCCCCAAACTCTAATTCATTCGAAGACTGTAACTTTCTTGATACAACTCCGCTTCTGACCATCCATATATCCATGAAAATGTATCAAGACTCTCAACACTATTATCAATTCATACTCGGCATAAGATATCCCGAACGAAAATCCACTTTCCATAAATGCTCGAGCTGACAAATTACCGATATACCCATTGATTCTAAAACAGAAACCGGATATCCAAAACATTTGAAATACATTATCCAACTCCAAGTAGGTCCAAAACTCAATTCCTCTAGGATCCGAAGCCTACTAATACCCAGTCCCTAATCACCATCCCCAACATGGGAACAATTTGAAACAAGGCGTTACATTTAGATGTTATTCTTCTCGTCCGATAAGTCGCTAAGGACTTGCAGTGGAGTTAATGGGAAGTACTAGGATTATTAATCTCGTTGAGATTTCGAGAAGTATACATATGGTTTTAGATTGTGTGTCATCGCTAAGATTGGTTAGTAAGGGAATGCTAGTTCTTATGAACTCAGGTTGTTAACTATTTAAATTGTAAGGTTATGAGATGGTTCGGAAACCATCAATTTTTGTGGATTGGAAGAGCACAGTTCAATCCAAGTGGGGGAGAATCGGTTGGTCTAAGGGTTGCATAAGAATGGATATTTAGGTTTCATTGCACATCAGTAGTGACGAATAGTGGGTATCTGATTTGGAACACGTTAAGGGTTGAATAGTAGATGAGCTATAGGACCATGAGTTGTGACCATGACAGTATGGGAGTATTGTAAGGCTGCGAGGTGGCTGTAGCATTCACTAGAATGGAAAGTAGAGGTAGAAGTGATGTAAGATTGTGGGGTTGTCGTAGAATTCACTAGAATGGAAAGTAGTAGTAGAGGTGTTGTAAGACAACGGAGTGGCCGTAGTGTTCACTAGATTGGTGGATAGTATAGAACTGTTGTAAGACTATGAGGGTGGCCGCAACATTCACTAGGTTGGTAGGTAGTGTTGTAGTGTTGTAACACTACATGGAGGCCCGTAACATTCACCAAGTCCATGAGTATCTACAAAAGTGTGGTGAATCTATGGTTTGGCTTGTAGTTTCCTCTAGGTGGGATTAGACCATGGCATGTCAGGTCGTGAGACTGTGGGAAGGCCATGCCATTCGTGTAATTAAGAAATGTTATGGACCGTATAGGGCCGTTTGTGATATAAGACTACAAATGGTAATGTAGTTTTCATTTATCGCAAAGTAGATTATGTTTCGTCAGTGTAATGGCTGGTTATGTTATCTTTGGATGGACCAGGAGGGCTGTTGGAGCCATTATGGCAAGCAACCTAGGACAACTCTTGCTAGATAGAACCTCGCTAAGGAGTTGCATGGTGCGATTATGTGAGGCTATTAGCCTCAACAACTGTTTGGAAATTTGGTATATCGGTTAATTAGTAGGTAAGTATGAGACTAGGGAGGTATCGGTTGCATCAGAATTGTAATTATGGGACAACAAGATGAGCCTGAGGTGGTACTAATGTTTGGGACATGTGTTAGGGATCACCTTCTTATTAAGTGAATATGCTAAGTCACATGCTGCATAGGCTAAATAATCATAGAGTGATTGATTTGAACCTACTAGGTAGCTCTCGTCTGATTCTAACTATTGTAGGGATAAGTCTTTTACTCGAAGATTTATCTAAGCCTTATTATCAAGTGACAGTTTTCGGTAGAAATGAATGGTCAAGGGTTCAATCTCCCAATAAAAACAACAAGATGGTCCAGGGTTGGAAGGGTTTAGGCTCAGTTGGGTTGCAAAGTGGAGTCGATTTGACAATGATTCGAAATGCTCTGTCTGGCAGGAAGTCAGACAAGGTTTTGGGATTTGGATTTCGAGCAGAGTAGTAATGGCTATTCTTCAGTGTTTAACGCTAGTGGGGTAAGGATCCATTCGTCATCAGGCTATAAGAGCCCTGCTAAGGATGTGTTTGGTTATAGTTTTGTAAGGCAGTTGTATGTTTGAGTCGACTTTTATTGGGGTTTTGAGAGAATTGTTTAAATCGTTTGGGGTGATTGGAATGTAGTGAGAATGATTTCAAAGACAAAATCTAATATAAGTAAGTAGAGTTGTAACATCCATGTTCCAATAGGGTCTTAATTATATTGAGAGACTGATTTCCATCCTCGACAAGAAGATGAAAACCTTGAGGAACAAGGTTGTGAAGTTAGTGAAGGTGTAGTGGCAGCACCGAAAAGGGTCTGAATGGACATAAGAGTCTGAGGACGAGACGAGGGAGAATTAACCAAAGTTATTTGCAACAAAGAACTTTCGAGGATGGAGTCTGTTTCAAGTAAGGGAGATTTGTAACACCAGTTTCTAGGTATTTGCAGTGTTGGCCTTGCTTTGTGTTAATTTTGCATTTTGGTCCCAAACGCCAGACATTCAGAATGGAACGCCAGGCGTTCGCACGCAGAGGACAAACCCTAATTTTCACAAATTCACCCTATTTAAAGGCCATTATAGGCTCAAAACGTTTCTTATCTCCAGCCTCCGTCCCTTAAAGCCCTCGTTTCGAAACCCTTATTGTGCGTGTGTGTGTGTGTGAGTGTTTTGAAGCCTTGGAGTAACATTTTGGTATCATTTTAGTGTTCTTGGTGGAGTCGGTAGAGCAAACATTCATACAAATGGGACTTTGAAGACAAAAAGAACATCATAAAGCTACGAAAATGGGATCCAAGCACAAAAAAGCATCAAGGTGGAAACTTTTTACTTTCTGTAGCTTCCCAAGAAGGTGATGATCTAGGATCCAGAAGCTTGCTTGAATTTTATAATGTCCTTGATGCAACTCGTTCTTCCTTAAGCATGCCAAGATCACACTTTTAGCTCAAAACACTCTCTTATGGGGTTAGGGTTTGCCAAAAATGACTTAAGGGCTTGCAGGCTGAAGACATGGGAGTAAATGGTCCATAAAGATGGTTAAATACTCCACAAACCCTAAAAATTACGGTTTCAGTCAGACATAAGTACGCATAGCGTACTAGGGCGCGCCCTAGTACGCTTAACGTACCCACATGTACACTTATCGTACACCCCTGCCTCAAAATTACTATTTTTCCACTAGGGCTTCTTAGGGCTATATCCTTACAATCCAAAGATCAAAATGACATAATTTAAAATCAAAAGAAGGATTCGAAAATACCTGAAAACTAGGGTGTTATATAGGGTTCTTGAAAGCCTAGCCCCCTTTAACCCTTTTTCAAAAATTAGGGAGCCCTTTTAGGGATTACGTTGTTTCCTTATTTGTTTTTTTAATAGCCTTAAAATCTAAACAATTAAAACCTGATAAACCTTAGCCCTATTTTAAAATTTTGGAGGCTTTGGATTATGATTAAATTTGATTTATTTTATTAATTGGTTAACTATAATTAACTATTTAAACCATAATGATTTCATTAATTTAATTAATTGTTTAATTAAAAGATAAAGAAAAATCATAATTGGTTTAATATTAATTTATTAAAAGAATTAATTTAAATAATTAATATTTATACCTGATATTTTGAAAATTTTTGAAATATAGCTTATATATTATTATTAAAAGTTAATTACTATATGTATAAAACAACTCAGTCAAATCGCTAGTATGTGTCATTCATGAAACCACGCTATAAAGAGGGTGTAAGGAAGCGACCTATAAAATGGTCGTTGAATGGGTGTCCACTCTCACCTACCGCTCTCCTCTACGGTGGAGGGTTGTTAGCCGAACGAGTTTGAGGGGACATAATCTCATTAATAAGTATAATGATATAAAAGTACTAGAACCTTGTTTTTAAATAAATTTCACTCTAGTTACTTTAGGAAAAATGTGAAAAAGTATGTTTATCCATGAAAACGCACATCATACTTGAATATGTCATTAGTGGAGCGTGCATGGCTAACCGACTGACTAATTGGGTCTTTAATGAGAAATGATGGGCATCTTGAAAATTATCATTGTTAATGAAGCACATGTGGTTAATCGGCACATTAATTGGAGTTGATAAATGACATCAATGTTGGCAAGTGTGTTTGCATGGTTATTCACATCTTGTTTGTGATTGAAAGCATCCTAGTATCAAATAGAAGAGCATAATATGAGATTAAACATGACATTGATAAGATTCAATGAATCTCAAAAGATCTAGGAGTTTCTTTGTTTGAAATTGGTGAATTGTTTTTTACCTACCTTCAAAATTCGCAATAAGATTACGACATCCCTCTTCTTATTTGTGAATGGTTATCATGGATCCTAGCCTTGAATATTAATTATGGGTTAAAGTATTAAGGATTTATATCAACTAACTAAAATTGCTTCGTTCATATAGAAGTATACACCATGAGATGCTACTGCTACTCAATCATCTACTAACAACAACTTCACTCTACTATTGATCCTCTCTAAAGAGAAACCTGATGGTCCAAACTACATGGATTGGATGCGAAATCTCAAAATGACTCTTCGATACAAGGGAAAAGAATATGCCCTCGATAAAGCTCTTGTCGAAACTGATGAGTCAACTGCTACTCAAGAGGAGACTGATTCCTACAAGAAACACTATACGACACAACGAACGTCATTTGCATTATGGTTGCAACAATGGTACCTGAGTTGCAAAAGTTCTATGAGGACTATTGGTCGTATGAGATGGGTTGGATCTTGCAGAAAAGTTCCACAAGAGAGCATGTCAAGAAAAGTATGAGGTCGCCAAGGCATTAATGGCCTGCAAGTTAAAGGGGGGAGAGTATGTTTGCAATCATGTGCATAATGTGTAGTGATACATAGAGCATCTTGAAAGGCTTAATGGAGTGTTGGAATCATGTGACTTATGGTCAGATGATGAGTGCGAGTCTTTTCTTTTGGGTAAGATGACAAAATCACCTTTCATTGGATCTTGTGAAAGAGGTGAAGGTTTAATGGACCTCATACACACAGATTTGTGTGGGCCATTCATATCAACCACAAGGGATGGCAATCGATTCTACGTGACATTTATGGATGATTATAGCAAATATGGATATATCTACTTAATCAAACATAAATCATAAACCTTTGAAAAGTTCAAAGAGTTTAAACACAAGGTAAAGAATCAATCGGCCATGAAGATAAAGTTGCTTCGATCTGATAGAGGTGGGGATTATCTTAGTATCAAGTTCCACAACTATCCCAAGGAATATGGAATAGTTTCACAATTGACTCCTCCTACGACACCAAAACTAAATGATGTGGCTGAGAGGCATAATCGGACCTTGTTATACATGGTTCGTTCCATGATAAGTCACCTTCGCTTCTTATTTAGTTCTGAGGGTATGTGTTAGAGACAACCGTCCATATTCTAAATCTTATCTTTACAAAGAAGCTTACTAAAAGACCTCACGAGATGTGGACATGGAATGTTCCCTCACTAGGCCACCCCAAGGTTTGGGGATGTGAATCCTTTGTTAGACGAGAGACTCACGACAAGCCAGATCCTAGAAGTGAAAGGCATATTTTTGTTGGTTACATACAAAAGTCTTTTGGATGCATGTTCTATAGACCAAGTGAGAACGCAGACCTCGTAGCTCGAAGCGGAGTCTTTCACGAAAGAGAGCTTATATACAAAGAGAAGAGTGGGAGTCATATTGATCTGGAAGAATGTCTATAATCATACAATGAAGGAACCTTTGAAGACACTAGTTTTTAACCAGAGAATGAGACTTTTGTTGAGCCCATTGATAGTTCTTTATCTCCTCGTTGATTAGGTAGAATTAGCCTGCCACCAACATTTTTATGGTTTCAATATAACTTCTGATGGTCATATGTTTATTAGTGATGGTACATGGGTAAATTTAGATGAGCCAGCTAACTACAAGGAAGCGATGGCGAGCCTTGATGCTAAAAAATGGAAAGAGGCAATAGACAATGAGATTTAGTTCATATATAACAACCATGTGTGGAATTTGGTTGATCATGAACCTGGTCGAAAGACAATAGGTTGCAAGTAGATATTCAAGAAGAAGACTAACATGGATGGGAAAGTGCACACGTTAAAAGCACGATAGGTTGCAAAGAGCTTTACTCAAACCTTTGGGATTGACTATGATGCGACCTTTTCACCAGTGGCTAAGATAAAGTCTATGAGGATAATGCTTGCCATAGCTACTTTTCATGATTATGAAATTTGGTAGATGGATGTCAAAACAACTTTTTTTAATAGGAAGTTGGTTGAGGATGGTTACTTGAGCCATCCAGAGGGTTTTGTACATGCAAGGTTACCTAATAGATTGTGTAAGCTTGATAAATCCATTTATGGATTGAAACAAGCATCTCAGAACTGGATTTTTTGTTTCCATGAGAAAGTGAAAGAGTTTGGTTTATGCAGGAGCGAAGATGAGTCATCAATGTATGTCAAAGCTAGTAGGAGTATAATAATTTTCCTAGTATGGTATGTTCATGACATACTCCTCATGAGAAATGAAATTTCGACCATGTAAGAATTGAAATATGGGCTCAGGAAGTGTTTTGCCATGAAGGATCTAGGGAAAGCTGCCTATATTCTTGGGATAAGGATTCTGAGAGATAGAAAGAAACAACTTATTGGTTTTAGTAAGAGTAACTACTTGGATAAAATATTAAAGCGGTTTTGTATGGAAAATTCCAAGGGGACCTGCCAGTTCAAAGTAATGCCAAGTTGAGTAAGACTCAAAGTCCAAGTACAGATGAAGAAATAGCTGAGATGAGTCGAGTGACATATGCTTCGATTGTAGGTTTGATCATGTATACTATGACATGTACTTGCCTTGATGAGTCTTATGCTTTGAGCATAGTTAGTCGGTTTTAGGGAAATCCTGGTAGAGCTTATTGGACTATAGTAAAGAACATACGTAAGAGTCTGTGAAGGACAAAGGATAGGATTTTAGTCCTTGGAGGCTGTGATATGTTAAGAGTAACGAGATATAGTGATCTCAACTTTCAAACAGGTCGCAACAACGTTTTTCTTAGCCGGGCTGGATATTTGTGTTAAATGTTGAAGCAGTAACTTAGAAAAGTTCCAAGTAGGATATGGTTGCTGATTCTACTTGTGAATAAGAGTACATCACAATGAGTAAGGCATCAAAGGAGGCAGCTTGGCTGAAGAACTTTATCGTAGATCTTAGAGTAGTCTCGACAATTTAAGAAACATTGGAACTTTACTATGATAACGAAGGCGCATTTGTTTTTAGCAAAGAACCAAAGGATCATAGTGGATCAAAGCATATCAACAAAAAGTACCATTACATTAAACATAGGGTTGAAGAAGGTCATCTTGTAGTGAAGAAAGTATCCTCAGAAGATAATCCTACAGATCCTTTCACGAAGTCTCTGAGTAGGGTTAAGCATAACCAGCATGCTAGGAGCATAGTCTTCAAAGATCATATGATTTTTAGTAGTTAGTTGATATTTTAAAACTTGTAATAAAATAAATGTAATTGGATTTGACGATTAAGTAATAGAGATTATTTATAAGTATGGTTACTACCTTTTTCAATTATTTATTCTTGTGTTTTGTTTTGCATGTTTTACTTCCTGAATGATTTGATTATTCGAAACTCCATAGTCGTTCATTCTTTTGGAAGTAAGTAATGAATCAAGATTGTCGTGCATAGATTGTAGATTGTCTATGTAGATTAGACATTGCAACGGTTGCTACGATTTCATGAGGACATGGAAATGGAGATTTGAGTATTGGATAAACCCAGGCTCAGAGAATTATTTCATGCTTTATATGAAGAGTAATTCTGAGACGATAACATCTTATATTCTTAAAATGGAGATATATGAGTTGTAATTTACAACTCGGTTGGGGATTGGTGTTACATAAGCACATTAGTAATGTGATGTTATAAAACATAGTGTCATGCATGATTTAGTGAGTAAAAGATACAAGCATACGAGTCAAAATTTAGTCATTCCTTTTTCCCTAACAAGAAAACCGATATATTTAGGCCACTCGGTGATTTGGTGTGTACAATATAGTGTTGGACCTAGTTAAGAATAAATTGATGTGTTCAATTAGTATGTCTGACAAGGTCATCACAAATTGAGAAATCAGGAAACAAAATTTTAGACAATAAATTGATTATAATCCATGTCTCATGTCTATACGATATCTTGTAGAATGAAAGGATATTTTATCACTTATCTTAGGTCCGATATCTGATCAGATCAGAATTTGCAGATGCTTTGGAAAGCATCCCTTTGTTGTTTAATGTAGAAGTTATACTTGCAATTGCAGTTATAGACTTATCCAAGTGGGAGACTGTTGGATTAGGTGTCTAAGCCAATCACTAAATTGGTATATACTTGTAACGACCCAAAACTCAAGGGTAAAATTTTCATTTTTAATTATAGTCAAACACAAATGTTACTTCATCCAATCATTCAAAACATTATTTAATTAAATTGTTTATCAGAGTTACGTCCCAAAATCACATAAAGCGGAAAACACCGATGTGTGTGTTGCGATGAAGTTGGCCCCTTCCTTTCCAAACCAATGATACCTGAAACGATAAACAAAACTATAAGCACGAAGCTTAGTGAGTTCCCCAGACACACACTATGAAGGCCCAAAAGTCATACAATGCACCAAAGCCCTACATATGGCCCAATTTCCAAATTGGGCCCAAACCTCTACATGGTCTTACCTTAAGGCCCAACCATTTATTCTAGTCCAAACACTTAACAATCCGATGGTCCAATATCTCATAATCATCAAGGCCCAATTATGGCCCAATTTTCTAAATTAGGCCCAAGCCTTCCCAATGGGCCTTATCCTTAAAGCCCATTAATTTCCTTAGTCCATAAACATGTTCCCCATTTGCACACCCCAAAACCATGAACGGCGGAAACGTTCTGGAGTGGAGGATGTCAAGTACAGTATCACAACAATGAATAGTAGTAAACAAACAACAACACCATCCATTGCATTAATAATATAATTTCATACAATTGTGTTCTGTTAAGTTATAAAGACACCAAAATATACATAACAAAATAAAAGACGAGTCTTAAACGAACTCCATCTTCTCAAAACCTGGCACATGTACCTGTCTACTGGTGACCTAAGAATACAAGTTATTTTGAAAGAAAGTATCAGCTTAAAGCTGATGATATCATAAGTATATTAGTGTCTGTGTTTGTATGAAAGCATTTGTAATATGTTTTGTAAGGTGTTTCGTAAAATGTTTGAACTCTCCTAGAAAACCCTATGTTTTCTACTAATTGTAGCTTTCTACCAAGGCATCTAGTATCTGTGTGTGTCTCTTGTAAGAGTGTGTATTTTCCCAATTCTAACTATCATTAACCAAAAGTATAGTTTTTACATTACCGTGCATCGTGTGAATATTTACGAAGTGAATGTAATGGGAAAAATCATAGTATTGTAGTATTTGTAATAAGTGGCTACTGTTGTACTAACTACCTTAAACCAACTGATATTTAAAGTAACATGTGATTGACCTGTATCCTGCTACCGACTCTAGTAAAACGATGATGTAAGACACCGTAAGAAATGACATTTGGCACCCGTAGACTTGCAAGTCCCACTGTAGCGAACAACAAGGTGTAGGATAGTCAATCTAGTATAGATCTATACGCAAACGCATACGCTCCCCAATTAAGGAGATTCTGGATACAAAAACGGTCATGACAGGAAGTGCCATGACCCGTTTAATGGTTCACATAACTGCATGAATGTATATGTAATGAATGTGCTAACTGTAAAGTGTACTCTTTCTCTGTCTAGCCTGTATGTATTGTAATATTCTGCGTGTGCTAGTTGTAATGTGTGTTCTCTCTCTCTATCTAGTATGTATAGTAATGTACTATGTGTACTACCCGTATTGACTCATGAATGAACTGACTCATTGTATGTTTCATTCTTCTAGTAATAGTTTTAGTATCTTCCTAAACTACCCCTATGGTAGCTTACTAGTAATGTATGATCATGTTTGTAAACCCTTGCTACTCAAAGGTATGGAACTGGTTGAAAGAATTTTTATGTCTATATATGTATACATAATATATAACTAATAGATAGATGACCTTCAGACGGATAACCGATGCCCTAAAGCCACATCCCAACGAGGAAAAGGAGTTAAAGCGAGCTAGCCTTCCTAAGCCCTTTAAACATTACTTATATAACTATACATACATAGGCATGCATTTGACAATAAGTGTAAAAGATTCTAAGTAAAAGTATTTGAAAAGTATAAGATTTTGTAACAACAGTTTGAAGTAAAACAGTTTGGTAAACAATTTGAATAGTAATAAAACTACTGGTTTTGGTAGTTAGTAATCACATGTGACTGATATAATAACTATAAGTATTCAACTTGTATTCCCCCCCCCCCATAAAAGCAATTAAAAACATTTAAACCATTGATTAAGGGGTATGAACTCACCTGTAGTGAGTGGTATGGATGAACTGATGAAACAGGATTGTCAGGTGTCAAGTGAAGTCTTGAACACACACACGGATCCTGGTTGTCATATAATATCACATATATGTATCCAATTAGTCTCTAAACAACTAATAAACAAAGTTAAGGCACCCTAGTACATGCTAAACACCTTATATAAGTGTTATAAGTCCCAAGGATTGCATCTAAGTGTTGTAGGGCATGGCTAGTGTGCTTGGGGTTCAAGGAAAACTCCATCATGGAGTTTACGGTTTTATGGTCGTTAAAAAATGAGTTTATGGTCGTAAACCCTTGAGTTTACAGCCATAAGCTCCTCCTCTTTTGACCATTTGATGATTTGAAGCCTTAAAAGTCCCTAGAAGCTTTTCTACTTGAAGCATGTGTCTATGGAAGGAAGTTAGGGCACCATTTCACTCCTAATTAGAGTTTACGATTCCTAAACTATTTTCCTTTGAGTTTACTACTGTAAAATCATATGGTTTATGGTCTTTTGGGGTTTTTCAAGTCCTTAGCTCATCAAGGAAAGGATTTAGACATGTTTCTAAGGCTTGTGAAGGACTAGGGCACACTTTGGCACCTTTATTTGGGGTTTACGATCCAAGAACTTCTTGGACCGTAAACACCTTGTTCTTGGTGTTCTTGGGACGATTTCTTGATGTAAGGGAATGTAACAAGCTTTATAAGACTCTAGGATAGAAGTACTTACTATATAGAAGCTTGAAATGATCTAAAAGTCCAAGAACACTAGTGTGTGTTCTTGGTGTTCTTGGTGAAAATTGAAGAATCAACCTTTTGGAATGATTTCACGGTTAGAAGTGTGTTAAAACACTAGATTAAGGCATATAATCACTTAAGAAGGCTAGAACACTTATTAGATTGAAGATCTTGAAAAACTTTTGGATGATACTTGAGAGAGAAATGGATTTGGATCTTGAGATTTGGAAAAAGTGTAAATAATGACTAATTGTCATATATATACTCCCAAATTTAGGGTTTTTGGCTGTAAATATTTTATTCAGGTAGTGAACTCTAACTTCTTGGAGTTTTAGAATAACAACTGCACAATAAACCCTAGTGTATCCTCTCTCCTGATATCTCTTAAAGTGTAAATCCTAAAATACTCAAACTTATTATAAAAAGTCTGAAAATTAACAGCAATTGTTCTGACTTCTATTGACTTGATATGTTTGTACAGGATAGATATTTCGGGTTGTCACACAATTGGCCTACGAAGGCCCACAACAACTTAGTCCAAGAAATGGCCCAACAAGAACCCAAACCTAATCAGATTTTTTTCATATAAAATGACGATTAGGGTTAAGTCTTCTTACTTAACCCATTAAGGACTTAATCCATTAAGTCCATCACTCCACTAGACCAAGCATAAAACATGGTCGGGCATTAGTCAATATTCCAAATCCAACGATCTAATGTGGGTCCCGACAAATCCAAAACTCACATTCCCAAAAATTAGGGTTTTTTAAACCCTAATTAGGGTTTCTAACCAAATCACAAATCAATTAATCTAATAGTTAACTTTTTGAATTAATTAAAGTCAAATGAATTCGGGTACCACCGACTACCACCTCGGGCAGTAGTGGTTGGCAGTGGTCCACAGCGGTAGCCATCACCTCGCGGTGGTGGTGGTTATAAGCTTCGGCTAAAACAACACCAAAAGCCTTCCAAATATCAATCCAAATGAACCTAAAGCCCACAGCCACCACAAATGGTGGCTAGCAATGGCGGAACGACTGCAGAAGGTGGTGGTGGTGGTGAGTTTTTTTCAGTTTCCTAGCCAAGAAAAGATCTATAAAACTTTAAGCCATGAAATATGTTCACACACACCCAACCACCCTCCCTACGGTGGCTGGTGGCAGCAAAGAGGTGGTAGAAGACGGTAGGCACCATGGCTGGCCGCCATGGAGGTTATCTTCTCAATTTCCGGAAAACAAACGACCACACACGCATTTCTCAATTGTAGCAGCAACACGCACACACACACACACACGAATACTCGAGTTCTTGCAGAATACTTACCCATCTCAGCCACCATCGAGGTGACGGCGTTAACAACACACTTCAACCGCTCGAAGCGGCGGAGACAACGACACATCGTCAGAAAGGGATGAAGAAGAGGGATGTGCTCGGTCTTCATCTGGAAATAACAGCAACGACAGCCGTAGCTTCGCTCATTCAACCTCCAAAAGCCTCTTCGTCCAATAATTACAACTCGTTGAACCCTCAATCGCCGGCAGCAAACACAGTGGCATTGATTGGTGGTTGCAACTTCGACAGCAGGGGGTGGCGGCGCCGCACGGGGATAAGGGATATAAGGATGACGACTGGAAGATATCTTTAGGTTTAGGGTTAGCATGGGTGAGTAAGATGACGGGTTTTAACCTGTCTCAATTGAAGTTCTTATCATTTTCACACTTCCGACCCCTAACCCTCAATTCTTTTCAATCCAAGTCTATATTTTACTCTTTAGCCCTTGTCTCCAAAAATCCTTTCATAGTAAGTCCCGAAATTACCAATCAACCCCTAGTATTGAAAAGTCTATTCAATTTAAGTCCAACGTTTTACCAAACACCCCTTTATTTCTATTAATCTTTTCAAAATAAATCGTGGAATTACACTTTAACCCCCGAAAATCGAAATCATGTCATTTGATTCCCCGAAACCAATACCTCGCTAAATATTATGGATTTTTAGGGCTACTGTAAAATATAAATTTACATTTTGGGGTTCAGGGTTTATTATTTAATAACTTAATTTTAAACGGAATGTTACAATACGTGAATTAAAATCAGAGTGCTTTTCGGTGTCCATCAAAACTAGTAATTGATAAACTGACTTTTTGAGAGGGAGGTTGATTTATAGGTTTATTATAAGATTAATAAATATCTAGAAATAGTTTATTAATATATTATGAGAATAATATATTAATTAGAAATTGTATTATTTAATTAATAATTAATAAAAATTAAATGGAATTAATTTTTGGATTAATTGCATTAATTAAAAGTATAAAGACTAAAGGTGGTAATGTTAAAAAAAATGGCAAAGGATGGCTTAATCACCTATGAATACCTCTTAAGAGCCTTAGAATTTTCGGCCACTCCTCTCAGATCCTTAGATTCGAAATTTTCCATTCCATCTCCTCTCTCCTCTCAAGTCTTCTATTACTAGAGTTTAGGTACAAACCATTATTTACTACAATAATCAAAAGGTATGTAAACCTTAAAACCCTTTCTGATTTTCAAAATTAGTAGGCCACTCCTAGGGATCTTCATGTTCAATTGTTTGTTGCAAATCAATAGAGAAAACATAGACCCAATAGGTTACATGTGAATTTAGGGTTAAATTTTTCCGCCACATATTTTTTTGTAACCTATAAAACCTATCAAAGGTGTCTAACTACATCATTTCATTTATTCTCTACTCTTGATCCTAGCTTTGTTATTTAAATCCGTTACTTTCTGGCCATATATTCATTTATTATTTAATTCATACTATATTCAATTTATGTACAAATTGAAAACTTAACAATGATAAAGTTATCATACCATTATTTTATTTTCATTACTCTTTGGCTATATAAATAACCTAGTTGTAATTATCAACCAACTTATCATGGATTATAGCACATTAGGTTAACTTTTCATGGATTATAGCACGTTAGGTTATGTAATTATAAATTTAACTAATAAAAAATCATATTATTTTTCATATGTAGTAACCATGAACATACATGCTCATGTTAATATCTGCATATACATGCATATCTAACACATACACACACACACACACACACACATATATATATATATATATATATATATATATATATATATACATACATATTCATATAATATGGCTCACATTGTGAATCTTGTGAATTTGTGCAGATTCACAACGTGAATCTAAACATATCAAAGAAGAAAAGAATTTATTGAATTTGATATCTATGGAAAGAGGATAGGAAGTTATGAATTTTGATATTTTTAGATTTTTTTTCGATAAACAATAAACTATAAAACTTCAAAATATAATGATTCCTAGCTTTTAAGATTTAAAATGGTTCAATTTTGAACTTTTATATATATATATATATATATATATATATATATATATATATATAGAGAGAGAGAGAGAGAGAGAAAGAGAGAGAGTTACTTTCATATATATACTCTAATTATTGTGTGAACGTGTGATCGATTCCTGACCAATCAACACACAAGGTGATTTCGGAATTTTACATAAATTTATTTTAGTAACCTAAAATAAAATC
This sequence comes from Lactuca sativa, assembly GCF_002870075.4. Lineage (NCBI taxonomy): Eukaryota > Viridiplantae > Streptophyta > Magnoliopsida > Asterales > Asteraceae > Lactuca > Lactuca sativa. The sequence goes on along the minus strand of NC_056629.2, from coordinate 76,427,347 downwards.
CCAAATAATGGATACTTCCCTTAATAGGGGATCGGTTATTTTCTTCCCTTAATTCGCCCATTCACCATATTCACCTCGATCATAGGAGGAAACCAGTAGGAAAAAGCACCCCCTGAATATTAATGGTGTGTGTATCGATCGACCCCCTGCCTCATTGGCTGCTCCATCACCAACATTACCTAATTCCACAAAATCACCACCTTCAGAACACACCCAAACTTACATTATCATCTCCTTCCCCATTTTTTGTTCTTTTACCATATATCTGCAAGTCAAAGAAATTGAGAAGGATTTCCAACTCCATCGCCTTCTCTCCACGTCAAGCCACAATTGCCACCCTATTAGCATATTGTCCTTAGAGAAGACATGTTTGGGGTAAATACGATTAGGTCTCCACTTCCTTTTTCTTAATTTCCTGTACATCGATGTTGGTTCTCTATATCTTTAGAAAACGATTCAACAGATTTCGGGTCGAACCGGGGGTATGCTCATTCTATCATATCTTTCTCTTTTGTATCAGGTAAATCATTAATGTCTATCGAATTTCTTTCTCTTTTGTTGTATATGACTAGGGTTTCCCTCAAATTCTCAAATCCTAGGCTTGTTAATTTACAATTCATTGAGTTTAATTGCTTATGTGATTTTTATAGGTATAATGATATCTACTACAGTATGGATCTTTCTATCTTAATTAGTTTTGCTATGATCTATTTGTTGGATTAGGTGTCTAAGCCCATAACTATTATTGATATGTACTTAACACGAGAGTAGCATGGTCCATTTGGGTTGCAGGGCACCAGAACAATCTGAAAGATGGATAATTAAGAAGAGGTTATTTATGGTTTATTAATATATTATAAGTGCTAATATATTAATATGAAATCATATTATTTAATTAGTATTGATCAATAATTAATTTGGAATTAATTTTGTGATCAAAAGAGACTAATTAAATATGAAGGGTTGATTTGGTAAATCATTCATTCTTATAAAGTGGGCTTATGATCCATAGTTCTTCATGTTGGGCTAAACCTATGAGGTAACCCATGGATAATCCATAAAGGTTTTCACCCATGGAGCATGAGGGATATGGAAAGTAGTTAGGGTTTACATGGTGTAACCCTAGTTTGCCACACTATATAAGAACCCCTCTAGCTTATGAAATTGGCACTAGTGGAAACACAAGAGGGCTAGCCAATTTTATGAGTTCAAGTGACCTCCTCTCAAGTTCCTCTATTTTTGGTGGAGTTGTGTGATTCCATTTGAGGTGTAACACTTGGGGCACTAAGTTCCTAAAGGTCCAAGGCTTCCAACTACAACAAAAGGTATGTCATCTAACTTGTTTTATCACCCCAAGTATGAAAGTTTTGTATGCTAGTTAGGGTAATACCTTGGATAGATCAAGTTTGCATGTATACTAGAGAAAACATAGATCCAAGGTATTTAGGGTGGCATGTACACCTTAGGAGTGTTAGAATGCTCAAAACTCTTCAGTGGTACCAGAGCCTAGGGTTGTTTTCAATTATACTTGATGCTACTTATTGTTAATGCTTTAAAAATCGATTTTTAGTTGTCTGGAAAGTGGACTCGCTGAGTCCAAGAACAAATGCAACCAACTCGCCGAGTTTGTTCTTGCACTCGACGAGTTGGTGCTTGAGAGTGCAGGTTTTTTGACATTTAAGGCTGGAATTGGACGAGGATCGTTACACTAAACTTTTCTTTGGACTTATAAACTTGTTTTTGATGTGGTAATAATCATGCTTATCCAATTTAGAAGATAATTGTCAAAGTTTCATGTTTCGTATTAGTTTATATGATTATGCTAATTACATGAAATTTGTTTGATATGAATTATCTTGTTCATATGAGTTTAATCTAGATCATGGACATTATTTGACATGTTTGGTAATTTATTTAATGTACTCCATAACTTGTCCTCAAGTTATGGAAAATGAATAGTTTTTCTTTTAAAAAATTCATTAAGCTCATAGGTTATGGTGTTGAAGAGTCTTTTTCCTTAAATGTTTTTATGAACTCCATAACTTGTCCTCAAGTTATGGATTTTCAAGAGTCTTTTCATTAATGCCTATATTAAACACATATGTTATGGATTCCAAAAGTTTTTGAAAAGTTCAAAAATTGCCCTCAAGTTTTGGAATTTGTAAATGTAGAGTCTTCTTTTGACACATTTAGTTCCAAACCCTAGATTTTTAAAAGTTTAAAATTCAACCCTTATACTATTATAATATTATAGGTTTAATATATATATATATATATATATATATATATATATATATATATATATATTTATATATATAAGAGTAAAGTCAGTCTTACCATTAGTAGGCCTCATTCACGAAGCCGGTCTATAAGGGGGGATATAAGGTTACTGCCTATAAAATGGCAGTTTAATGGGTGTCCACTCTCACCTACCGCTTCCTTGACTGGTGGAGGGTCGTTAGCCGAACGGGTAGGATATGACTCTAATTCTTTCTTCATTAAAAGTATAATGATAAATATAAAGTAACTAAAAAGTTATAAATTCCCACATCTTAGTTACTTAGGAAAATGTGAATATGGTGCTAACCCATGAAATTGCACTTTGCACCTTGTTAAGTCGTTAGTGGAGCGTGTGTGGTTAATCGATACACTAATCTGGACTGACAGTGCGTGGAAAAGGGTAGTTTGATGTTATCATAGATCAATGGAGCATGTGTGGTTAACCGGCACATTGATTAGGTGGTTGTAACATTGGGTGTACCAAGCTAATTTGCAAGGTTATTCACACCTTGTTTATGATCCTCGGCATCCCACTCACAAACTTGAAGGGTACAATCGAGATTTAAACATGCCATTGAATTTTTCAATGAATCTCAAAGGATCTAGGAGTTTCAATTCACTTAAAACCTAAATTTTTTTCGTTTTTTGTGGTGGAAATTGGTAAATCGTCATTTACTTACCTTCAAATATTTTGCAGTTTGGATTACGACATCCCTCTTCCTTGTAAAATATTGTGTTGGGTCCTAGCCTTAATATTTCATTTGGATGTTATATTAAGGACTAAATCAACTAACTTGAACTTCTCCCATTGTAGATGTCTAGTTCAGACAACTGTGGTCTTCCCAAATCCTTCGGAACAAGTTTTCCTCTTAAAGATGATTTCCCGCGGTTGGACCGTGGAAGTCATACTTCACTTCCTCCACTTCCTCCAGTAATTCTCCCTAACCCACAAGTTCAAAGACTTGAAAAATTCAAGGTCACTCAAGCCCTACTTGCAATGAAACATGATGATGGAAGGCCTGTGTGTACTCACAACTTGGAGATGAAATCACATATTGACATGCTGAGAGTATTGGGTGTCAAAGTCTTAAGGAAGTTGGCTGTTGACTGGGTTCTTCAATCACTTCCTGAGTCATATAGTGAGTTCATTAAGTGCTACTATGTGACAGACCATGACATGACCCTTGTTGATCATACCTATTTGCTTGTTGTTGTTGAATCATCAATGATTTGGCGCACTAGAAAAGCAAATTTGATGGGAAGATCTACTCCTGAAACTTCCATGGACATTGACAATGGAAACATTGGAAGTCCATAAAATATTTCTCTCTCCAAGGGAAAGAGAAAGGCTAAGTCTGATATTGTCCTGTATACCATTCCCAAAAAGTCCATATGTTTGTGTTGCCAAGGGAAGGGGCATTGGTTCATAAGCTGCCATATTTACCTGAAAGACCGTAAGGATGGTAAAGTCAAAGCTTGACTCTACTTCAGGTAAGTCTACTGTCTTACTCTATTAAGTTCCTATTTGTAGATTCTTAATACATAATGTGACTAGGTCGCATCTTGATGTTTTGTAGAATCGAAGTAAAGAAGCTTAAAGGAAGAGTATGCTGAATCTGATCGCGGAGATGGATTTCAATCGCATGGTTCGATGATCGGTTTTTTTGAGCTGCTGCTTAGGAGTTATGATAGATTGCTAGGAAATATGTAATAACATAGTTTTCATTTGTAATTGCATTGTAAGGAAAAGTTTTTTCCGCATTTTATAAATAAATAAAATTTTAGTTTTTATTTTTTATCTCCTTACAATGATATCAGTGAAAATTGATGTTTGTATGTTTCTATGTTAACAATATGGAGTTGATTCTTTCGTTTGTGGTAGTGTCAAAATTTACCAAATAAGGAAAGATTCTCATCACCCAAGTTTCAATTGCACAGAAACTTGGAATCATGCAAGTTGTATTGTATGATGAATGAGAATTTTCATCTTTGGTAAATTAAGACTGATTCTTTGTTCACATGTATATGTGAGTCAAGTGAAGGACTAGGGGATCGGGTACACTAGGTGTGCACTGGACAAGATCCACCATAAGGATTGATAAAACTATTCGTCATGATTTACTAAAGTTTAGTAAACATGGTTATGATTACAAGTTTATGTAAAATTCTAAAACATTGGAAAAGGTTCAATGTATGGCAGAATGAATGAGAAGAATCAAGTTAGGCAGAAAGATAAAGGTTTCTCCAATCTGGAAGGACGGGAGAGTACTTTAATATCATGTTTTATGATCATCATAATGGTTATGGAAAAACCATATCACAATTGATCCTCTAAATACATCTTAGTGCATTTGTATGGCTAAGAAGAGGAATCATGAATTGTTGAAATGGTTAAATCAGGAAGATGAGTCATACTTCGTTCCCAAAACAAGTCTTAGAGTAGTACTCTAAGATTGTAACCTTGTGTGACATAGTCTTAAGAAAGGTTTAAAACACTTATCAAATGTAGAGTACAAGTTTTCTACTCTTGTACATTTGAAATGGATGAGTTGTGATATTTTGGATAAAACAATGACCAACTAAGGCCAATTTTGTGAAGTGTTTGTCTTGATAAGAATCCGCACTAACTCTTGAATATTTTTTTGTCAAGGAATGATTCATGACAAGAGAATATTATATGTTAAGAGGGCAGTGGGAGTCTTAAAATATCTTGGAAAAGCTACAAGAACTAATCAAGAATACAACCTATTGTTTGTCACTAGCACACGACTTGAGATTTATAACCTATCGTGTTGACATATTCTTGTTTCTTTGCCCATTCCAGTTAGAGTTGACTATGAATGTGAGTTCTATGAGTTCTTAGCTGTTTGCATAACTACTTGGAAGCAATGGTAGGACCTTGAGCTGCCAAGTGGCAAGAAATTATGATTGAACAAGTTCAGTCCATATGAGTTTGGATTTGTGACTAAGCTTGTCTTATGATTATGGTTATGACAAATTCACATGGATAGGAACACATACACCATAAAATTAAGTGTCATATGGTTTCCCTTTGATTCATGAAAATGATGGTGAGGAAACGCTTTCACTAAGTAGATTTTAAGGAGATAGAATTGTGATATTTGCATTCTCAAATTTGATTATGATTACATCATCCCTTTTCATAATTCGAATTGTGAGGAATGGCAAAAAGTCTAAATATTTGAGACTTTTTGCTATAAGTCCTTAAATTGTTTAAACAGAGATGTGAGCTATCAAAGGAAAGGTGTATGATTTTGAGATGCCTAGATAAAGTCTTATCAAAGCATCTCATATCAGAAATTTGAACTTTGGTAATGAAAGTCAATAACTATTGATTTCTAGAAGTCCAGCTGATTTCTAAATACATGTCAAAGCTGGTGGGAGCATAAGTGTTATGCTAATAAAGATAATAATTATTATGCTAGTGGGAGCATAATTATTATGGAAGGTGTTGCAAGTTGGCAATGTTAATTATAAAAAACATAAGTTTCAAATCGCAAAGTTGCAGGGTTTGAAAAGTTGTTTTGCTATAATTAAGGATGAGGAATTCATACTTCATTTCAAATCTAAAAGCTTAGATTATGAGATTTTAATTAAATTTAGTCAAATATATATGAATGTTATGTTGGAATGGTTCAACATAAGGAAATTATATATATGGAAATGTTAATTGCGTTCATAAAGTTTGATTATGATTACGACATCCTTCTTCATAATCAAAATTATGAGAACATGGCAAATAGAAATATTATAGAAAAAGACTCATTAAGTGTCATGTCTTTATGTTATACATTATGAATCGTATCCCTTATGCTTTGAGTATAGGATCGATTGCATATGCTATAATATTCTCGTGGTCTAAATTTTCCAAATGCCTAGGGCATTAAGAGGGAAAAAGGAATAGAATTAGATATGACTAAAGTGGTTAAACAATTGTTAAGGACAATCTAAGGTTCGCTAAAGATCAGTCGCTTAAGGACAGTTGGAAGTATAGCAATGAAAGGACCACATTGACATTATTATGAATAGACAGTAGTCTATTAATAACGAGTTGCCGTATGGAAAATATGGAATGTTTCCGTATTGGGAGTTAAAGAATAGATGAGAAAGTTAGAAACTTTATGAAAGAAGGATGTTCAAATGAATGTAGTTTGAATTTGAGACTTCATTTCCATGGAATTGTCTTATAACAATCTCCAAATGAATATTTTGTAATATCATTGGTCAAGTCTCTTTGACTTTTGGCACCTAGACATTACAAAAGAATCATTGCATGATAGTTTAGAATCTAACACTTTCTAGTAGGGACAAGAATTTGCAATAAGGATTTGAAATTTTGAAATAAGCATCATTGAAATGTTTTTCAATTGATCTATTTCACAAATTAAGGACCATAGACAAACATAGTATGCATACTTGGTACATGGCATAACTATCGTTTAGAAAAAACATAGTGTGCATGCTTGGAGCATGGCATAACTATTGTTTTAATTCAAGTATTAAGTAGATTATTCGAAACATTATACAATGAATGATGAGCAATCAATATGGCTCAAAAGTTTTGGGGCCATATAGGATTAGTATTATTCTTGTGTTTCACTTTTCATGTCTAGGACAAAGAAGTTGTAGTGTTCATGAGTACTCCTGTAGTAAGATTCGAGTATTGGAGTTAACCCACACTCATTTGAATTACTTCATGGATTTTATCACGAGTGATCATGAGACGATAATACCTTATATTCTTCAAATAGAAACGTGTGAGTTGTAGTTGCGAGTCGGTTGTACATTGACATATGTAAATGCACGAGTAACTTGGATGTTATAAAACACTTCGTTGTGTGTAATTTGATGAGTAAGTACAAGTGAGCATTTGGGTCGAAGTTGATCCGTTCCTTTTACCACGTGTGGATAAAAGCGATATCTGTGGGCCCCTCGATGATTTAGTGATGACACCAGGCCTAGACTGATTTGATTTGTTCAATTAATCGGTCGTCATAAATTAGAAATCGGGAAACAATAGACGGACAGAGAGAATGATTATAATCTATGTCTCAGTCCATATGATATCTAGAAAGGAGGAATATATGATCCCTTATCTAATGGACGTGTCATTGACTAGGTCAGAGTTCGATAGCGACTTTTAAGAGCTACGACTGTTAGTCGGGTTGGAGTCATGCTTGTAATAATAGTTATTAGACTTATCCAAGTGGGATACTTTTGGATTAGGTGTCTAAGCCCATAACTATTATTGGTATGTACTTGACCCGAGATTAGCAAGGTCCATTTGGGTTGCAGGGCACCAGAACAATCTGAAAGATGGATAATTGAGAAGAGGTTATTTATGGTTTATTAATATATTATAAGTTCTAATATATTAATATGAAATCATATTATTTAATTAGTATTGATCAATAATTAATTTGGAATTAATTTTGTGATAAAAAGAGACTAATTAAATATAAAGGGTTGATTTGGTAAATCATTCATTCTTATAAAGTGGGTTTATGATCCATAGTTCTTCATGTTGGGCTAAACCCATGGATAATCCATAAAGGTTTTCACCCGTGGAGCATGAGGGATATGGAAAGTAGTTAGGGTTTACATGGTGTAACCCTAGTTTGCCACACTATATAAGAACCCCTCTAGCTTATGAAATTGGCACTAGTGGAAACACAAGAGGGCTAGCCAATTTTATGAGTGCAAGTGACCTCCTCTCAAGTTCCTCCATTGTTGGTAGTGTTGTGTGGTTCCATTTGAGGTGCAACACTTGGGGCACTAAGTTCCTAAAGGTCCAAGGCTTCCAACTACAACAAAAGGTATGTCATCTAACTTGTTTTATCACCCAAGTGTCGATGTTTTGTATGCAAGTTAGGGTAATACCTTGGATAGATCAAGTTTGCATGTATAATAGAGAAAACATAGATCCAAGGTATTTAGGGTTGCATGTACACCTTAGGAGTGTTAGAATGCTCAAAACCCTTCACTATTGTAATTTTCATATGCCTTGTATGTGTTTGATGAAATGTTATAGAGAAATATGGTTACATACTTACATACTCAGATATTACAAGTTGTCATACTGTAATTTAGTAGTATCATGTGCTTCTAACTACCTTTTTCTTCATATGGGATTTATTTTTTTATTGGAGAAAAACAAAATTGACAATTTGTGTGGTGAAGCTTATGAGTATACAAACTCTAATTAGTTCATACACATAAATATTGGAGTTTTACATTGAAAGTTTAGTGTTTCATTATATTTTTTCTTTGTTCATTCTCTGTCATCTGAATGATACTTTGTCTAGTTGTTAGTAACCTCTTGTTTACTGATTTTTAATGTCTTGGTTTTATGGATGTTTGCATATGCAGATGCCACAATGTCAAAGTAAGATGGAATGATGTGAAATTGAAACAAGCAAAGACACAGAAGTCAATGAACTCATAGAATTCTGGGAAGAAGAAGATATAGATTGAAATGATGTAATGATGAACAATAATTAATTCCAGGGAATCTCCCTCTCTCACTAGTACTTACCATTTGCCAATTACAAACCAAGAAAAAATAATTTAACAAGCACAATAATGAGATCCTCCTTCCTTTTTATGCTTCTCTCTCATCTCTCTTCAGGTCACCTTTTAGCCATTTTCTTTAATTTCCTTTTTTACCCTCCAGGAGTAAACATGCAAAACTCTTGGCTTACCCACATTGGTCTCAATATTTCTGGACCTATATCAGAGATGCTAAATCAATGGAGAAAGATACCTCCCCTACTTGAGTTCTACGATTACCAGGCACCTCTGGTTTAAGAAGGTCGTGGAGAGAAATATGATTGCCTAAATAAGCAACAAAAAATCCATCATATAATATCGTACATCTGAATGAATTGAGAGCTTGGCATCACCAAGACCTTCTCCAAGAAGAAACCATATGAAATTGAGGAACATATAGGGTCAAGTCCTTTGAGGAGGTCTGATACTGGTCAGAAGTGTCTTCAAGGGGATTGAATTCTTCAAGAATTGTATTCTTCAAGTATTCTTCAAGAATTCTTGAATTCTTGAAGAACTCTTCCGTTTGTATAATAAGTTTATGGAGTTACGGATCTGGAAATCATTTTTATTCTTCAATTATTCAATAATACTTTACTTTTTCAAGAGCATTCTTTAAGAATGCTTGAATTCTTCAAGAATTGTAAATTGTATTCCGTTGAAATTCCTTATACAAGTATATTTTATTTTCAAAGAATGTAATTTTTGTAGTTAATGTAAATTTTTTGAGTATTGTGCAAAAAAGTGTTGTATACTCTTTAAAAATATGTCATAGCCAAATAAATTCTCTGTGTAATTGAAATCAATTAAACTCAAATTAAAACTAAATGTTACATATTCTGTAAAAGCACTACATTTTCTTTAAAAAACACTACATTCTATATGAATGCTTTGTGCAATTGAAATTCATTAAAATCATATTACAATTGAAATTGAAATAGAATAAAACGTGATAAGAAAAATCAGTAAAATATATATCCTTAAAATCCATTATTCAACTACATTCTATATGAATACTTTGTGCAATTGAAATTCATTAAAATCATATTAGAATTGAAATTGAAATAGAATAAAAGGCGATAAGAAAAATCAGTAAAATATATATCCTTAAAATCCACTATTCCTAATTTGTTTATCATCAAAAAGTCTAACCTACCCTTCTCATGTTTCAATATAGAAAATAATTAATTTTTTTCGATTTAATTTCAACAATGTCATTGATGATCCAAACCCTCCATTCTTTTTATTTGATGGATACAATTTGGTCTACACTCACACTAAAATTACAATTCACATTTAATCCTAACCTTTTATATATATATATATATATATATATATATATATATATATATATATATATATATATATATATATATATATATATATATATATATATATGTTTGGTTTTAATTAAAAAATCTCATAAAATCAAAGAAATCAATCGTGAGTGTCGAAATTCCAACGATCTACCTAGTAAAAAATGGGGATGTAGATTAACTAATTGGAAGTGCATGGGTTGAACTATACCAACAAGTTCACTTTGTTTTTTTGTTTTTAATGTCTATGCCTAAAATTTTGTTAAAAACACTAAATATATGAAAATTCAAATTGTTTTTGTCTTCTATCAGTACAGATCCATATAACTTTTGTAATTAGTTTTGAGCAAAGTTTGCTAAAATGAAGTTTTGTTAAACTTTCGGTTTTTTCACGAATGTTTGAGTTGTTAACGTAATATATATATATATATATATATATATATATATATATATATATATATATATATATATATATATATATATATATATATATATATATATATATATATATATATATATATATATATATTAACAAGTTAATGTGGGTAGCTAGAAAGGCGAGTAGTTGGTTTTTTCTAGAAATGAAAAAGGCACCATCGAACACTTAGTTGTTTATTCGATCATTTTGTACTTCCAAACAAACCATAGTGGAGCTTTCCTTCCTTCTAATCAAAGATGGCTACTTTCAAAATCAATTATTGAGACTTTAACGTAATTCTATTTATGTCGTTATACTTTTAAAAATTACTATTAGGTTTAAATATATCTTACTTTCAAAATCAATTATTGAGACTTTAAAGTAATTCTATTTATGTGGTTATACTTTTAAAAATTACTATTAGGTTTAAATATATCTTAACTGCTAATATGATGTTGATATAGTAAAGGTAAGAAATCATTGTATGTAACATACATTAATATAAAGCAAAATGTTAATTTGTAAGAAAAATATATCTCAAAAAGTTGTTGAGTTTAAAAAGGTGAAATTTATAGTTAGGAATTACGATTAAGATTAGTTTAGTATACACATTAGTTTTTCAAAAATATATATATATATATATATATATATATATATATATATATATATATATATATATATATATATATATATATATATATATATATATATATATATATATATGAAACTACTCTTTATTAGTTAACATGGGGTGGATATCATGGCTTCAATATATTTGTATAAGATAAGAAAAATAAAAGAGAAAAAGTGATGTGACAATCGGTTGAGAGGGAATGACTTTTTCCTCTCTAACGACAAATACATAAACTTAGTATGATTTATGTAATAATTAAATTTAATTTTATTAAAAAGTTGTTGAGATGCCTTTGTCTCGTCTTCATGGGTCGTAAAAAGAAATAGCTTTATAGAAACTTGCCATAACATTTGTAGCATAAAATATTGGCAAATGTCATTGTTTGCTATAGTGAAGATACCCTATTTATGTGAGGTTATTTTGCGTGTTAGGTTAGTATTTATATAATGTAGTGGATCATTATTATTTTGTAGTTTTGTGAGACTATTAGATTAAGAGCTTTTTAGTGAGAGTTCTTAGATTAGATTTGAGAGTTTGTGAAAGATCTTGGTGTGTCTTACATTGCTGTCTTGTGTTTAAAGAAATAATTTTTCCTCAGTGAGAATTCAGTTGCAATGTATTTACGTGTTTTTTTTACGTAATGTCCTGTTTTCAAAACATTATTACTATGGTTATTCAAAACATTTACATGGCTTAACTCTTGATTTACCAAAAAATTGGTCTAATAAAAACATTTGTTTCTAAAAAGTATATGCATCATTTGGATTTTACATTTTCATATCATTATATAAACCATTGTAAAAGTAAATAGAAACAAAAACTAGGTTCATATTCAAATCATCTAAAAGTGATCATCTTCAAATGACCATGCATGTCTTCTATACTGTTGAATTAAACATGGAGTACATGAAATTAAAAATAAACTACGTAAGAAAACTTCTCATAAACTATATGGGGTTTAGACTCACAAGCTTTTAAAACACATTTGATAAAACATTATCTTAATCGTAATATATGTTAGAGTGCAATGTACACAATGAATGATTACACTTAAAAGCTAGGATACCAGACCTTTTTGATACAATGTTCCATAGTTACTTTAAGCGAGTGCTTATGTATGTGGTTGTTTACGACGTCAATCCTCATTAATTAATGGTTATGTACCATTTTTATCGCTATTCATGGCCGCCAAAAGTCATAACCATAGTTGCTTAAGTTCTCCACTAGACATTTACCATCCCAACAAGGAGCGAATCAACTCGTTATGGTGGCTTGGCTATTACTTAGTAGTGCCTTTGTTCGAACAAGAGAACCATTTGTTCTAGTCTATTTCAACGTGTGACTCTAATGCAATCCCAAGCTATGTATGATTGAACACCACTTTTTTATCATTTCAATAACACATAAGTGCCATGATATGGATATGCTACAATCATATAGTTTGCATACTTTAAAGAACATTCATTCATCTTGTCATTAATATCATGGCAAATCATAAACTTTAAAAGCTTCTTATAAAGAAGATATAACATATTTATGAAAATACTTCATAAAGGTAAACATTTAGCATCACTACAAAACTACAAGAAATAACACCTTTAGGGAAGACAACTTTAGCAACGACTAATGGCTTTAGCGGGGAGACTAGACAAAGTCATCGCTAATGGTCTCTGTCGTCACTAAAGTTGTCGTCTCTAAAGGTCTTCCACCGACGATCCTCTTGTGTCACACGCTATTAAATCCTGACCGTAGGCTGCTATAGTGATCCATCGGTTAGGGTTTCATCTGGTGGGACGCAATAGCGGCGACACCAATAGCAACAACATGTCGCCGCTATTGATAGTGATCCGCGTGCATTTCATCGTGACCCTTAAATTGTTTTTAGATCGGACGGCTACCAAGATCCAGAGAATGGCGCGTGTTTTTCCCTCTAACTTGTCGCCGCAATTGGTTCAGGGTCGCTGCAAAAAGCGTCCATTTGACTACCCCTTCGTCCAGACGACTCAGTTTCGCTGAGTACATACCACTCCCTCGCAAACTCCGGCGACCATCGAATTCTTCTACGACATTACGTCAATTTCCGGCGTACTTCACCACCACAAACCACTTCTCCTTCTAGGCTTTCATTTCCCATGAATTTCCAGCAAATTCCGATAATATCCGGTCATTTCCGGCGAAATCTAAGTTTTCCAGCGAGATTAAAACTCCGATAAGGTGTGTTTTGTTCTTCCCTATTATATTTCTTTTGTTTTGTCACCTATATTTAACCTTAGTTTCAATTTTTTGTGATTTTAAGTAACTCCCATGGTGCTCTCACAATTTTCGGCGACTAGAAGATATTTCCGACGACTTTCCGTTTACCGGCAGCAGCAGGTTCCGTTTTTTTTTTTTTTTTTTTTTTTTTTTTTTTTTTTTTTTTTACACTGTTGATAATATATGTGAAATGTATATATGTTGTTATGTGAAATTTGCATATTTTGGTATGTGAAATTAAATGAAATCTAAGAATGTATACGTAAAATGTATATGCAAATAATATGCAAATATGTATGAAAAAAATGTATATGTATGTGAATATTTTTGAAAAAAATGTATATGTACGTATATGTATGAAAAAATGTATATGAAAATGTATGTATAAATGTTTTTGTATGTGAAATATATATGTATGTATATGTATATGAAAAAACGTATGTGGAAAAATATATGTATATGAATTGTAGGCATTTTGATGTGAAAATATATATGAAAATATAGGTATTTATATTAAATGTATGAAAAATGTATGTGAAAATATAGGTATTTATATGAAATGTATGTGAAAATATAGACATTTTTATATAAATTGTATGAAAAAATATATGTGAAATTATAAATATTTATATAGGGCTGTTATGGGCTAACTTTAGACATATGAAATATTTATTATTATTAGCTTGGATATTAATATTTAATGAAAACTTTATTTATAAACATCAAATAAATTATACTTTAAAAAATTTAATAACAAAGAAGCGTTATATTATCCATAAAGAAATAGTAATAGCTTACTATTTTAAATAAAACAAACTAAAAATAAAATTCTATTAAAGGTATCCATAAAGATCGTTATAGTAGCATGTCTCTATTTTTTTTAAAAAAATTCTACCAAAGTGACGGCGCTAAATATGAAAAAAAAAAAAAAAAAAAAAAAGATGATATATATAACAAATATATAATATCGTTTATAGTACAATGTTATAAGAAAAAATAAAAATGAAAAATTAATACGCTAAACTAAGTTATAATTACTCAAAATATAAAAATAAAAACAAAAATAAGCTGGCATTAAAAATCAAAATATGAAAAAAAAAAATGATATCAATAACAAATATATAATATTGTTGAAAGTATAATGCCATAATAAAAAAATAAAAATCAAAATTAAGACGTTAAAGTACAATGGTATAATAAATAAGTAAGTTATTTTTAGTTTAAGTCTCTTCTTTTTAAATCATCAAAATCCTAGAATTACCCGCCCGAAATTGATTTAGAAATTAATTTCGGGTTGCCCCGTTTTGTGACTGCTTTTTTAATACCTTACCTCATTTAGGATGTAAATGTGTATTACATGATTGATTGTTTAAGAAATATTCGGTTGTTATTTTCTCTTTGCTCATCAGTATATAATTTTATATATACTTAGGAGCTAAGGGGAAATGCTGCCGAATTTTTCTGAAATGGTCAATCATGTAATACACATTTGCATATGAGGCAAGGTATTCAAAAAGTGGGTTTAGAAGCCTACCCTTGTGAATACTCTCCTGTTATCCGGTTTCCTATTCCATCTGATTGAGTGGTTATTCTATTCTAATAAATTTTTAATCCTAATTCTAGTTCTTGTAGAGTAAACACTAAAACCTAACCTATGTTTCAGTTGCAACATGTCTATTGATAAAACCTGGACTACTATTGAAAACCGTAACTCTACCCTGTTCCAACAAGGACTCAAATCTTTTATCGAGAGGTCCAAACCACACGTCGATAACAAAGGTCAAATCAGATGCTCGTGTAACAAATGTAATGTCAATAAGTTTATAATACTAAGCATAATGAAATTCCATATACGTCAACATGGTTTTAGTCCACATTATATTATATGGAAGTATCACGGAGAAAATACAACTCATCCGGTTGTTGAAGACATATTGTGTAGTAACGAGATGGCCGATGTTATTGATGATGTTATGGGGGGTATGATTGAAAATGATACCAACCGCAATGAAGGGAACCCAGATACCGACGGTAGCGGTGTCGATGATGGATTTCAAAAGTTGTTAGAGGAAGTCCAATTAAAATTATATCCTGGATGTTTGTTCTCGTCCGTTGACTTTTTAGCAAAGCTGATGCATATCAAGGTGATCAACAAATGGACTAATAGTTCATTCGATCAGCTTCTTGAGTTGTTGCAAACTGCATTTCCTCAAGGAAACAAGGTCCCCCCGTCACATTACGAAGCAAAAAAGACACTTAAAAAGATCGGCATGGATTATGAGTCGATACACGTATGTAAAAACAACTGTTTTCTTTTCTAGAAAGAACAAAGGTTGTTGCAA
This sequence comes from Lactuca sativa, assembly GCF_002870075.4. Taxonomy (NCBI): domain Eukaryota; kingdom Viridiplantae; phylum Streptophyta; class Magnoliopsida; order Asterales; family Asteraceae; genus Lactuca; species Lactuca sativa. Next base: position 76,411,537 of record NC_056629.2, on the reverse strand, counting down.
AAGTGTCCAGTTTGTAATGAGAGTCGGTAGGTTGATGAAAATACAAAGGGCAAGAAGGTTGCTCATAAGTTGTTAGGATACTTTCCCCTGACCCCCAGACTACAACGTTTGTACTGTTCTAGACACACAGCTAAAGATATGATTTGGCATAGTACCGGACGATCCAAAGATGGTACGATGCTTCATCTCGTTGATGGTACTTCATGGAAAAAAAAAATTGATATGAAGTATCCTAACTTCCCGAGGGAACCCTGAAACGTACGCTTAGGCCTTGCTGCTGATGGTTTTAATCTGTTTGGTAACATGTGTAATCCTCAAAGCACGTGGCCCTGTCATACTTACCACTTACAATCTTCCACCATGGCTATGCATGAAAGAGCCCTCCTTCATGTTGTCCTTGTTGATTCCCGACCCCAAATCACCCGGGAAGTACTTAGATATGTTCCTTAGGCCATTAGTAAACAAGTTGAAGCAGTTATGGAGTTTTTGTATACTTACTAAAGATGCAACGACAGATACATTCTTCAATATGAAAGCGATGTTGTTATGGACAATAAACGACTTTCCAACTCGTAGTAGTTTATCCGGTTTAAGCGGTCAAGGGTACAAAGCTTGTCCGACTTGCAACGAAGACACTCCATCATACCGAGTATCGAATAAAGTTGTATATGTTGGTCATCGCCAGTTCTTAGATGCTGATCATCCATGGAGAAAATTTTGGACTATAATGGTGAACATGAGACAAGAGGCCCTCCAAGACAGTTTAGTGAGGAAGAAATACAAGCGCAACACGCTCGTCTATTGTTTCGTCCATTGAGTAAAGTAGCTGCTCAACAAGCTGGTATTAAGAGAAATCGTGACGAGTTCGAGTTAAATTGGTCTAAAAAGAGCATATTCTTTGAACTTGAGTATTGCTCTTCTCTTGAGCTGAAGCACAACTTCGATCTTATGCATATTGAAAAAAATGTGGGTGAGAGTCTTTTGGGTACTTCTCTGATGAATGATAAGTGTAAAGACACATCAAATGCTCGGGTGGAATTGACAAAACATAACATTCGGAAAAGTCAGTGGTTGAAAAAGAGTGGCAACAAGTTCCTTAAACCTCACCCACCTTACTCATTCACGAAACCTGACCGCATTCGTTTTTGTCAGTTTATAAGAGATGTGAAACTGCCTGATGGGTTTGGATCTAACATCAGTAAGAAAGTGAATGGAACCAATACTAACACTATTGGGCTGAAATCTCATGATTATCACATTCTTATGCAACGTTTGATACCCATTGGAGTTAAAGGGATTTTGGGAAAAGGTGTTTATACACCAATAGTAGAGCTTTGTATGTTTTTTAAGCAACTTTGCTCAAGAACACTATTGGTGAAGGATATGAAAGAAGCAAAGGCAGCCATTATTAAAATATTGTGCAAATTAGAAGCGATCTATCCTCCTGCGTTTTTTGACATTATGGTTCATTTAGTTTTGCATTTACTTGATGAAGCTATTTGTGGAGGCCCAATATGTATGAGATGGATGTATCCTTTCGAAAGGTATATGAAAAAACTAAAAAACTATGTCAGAAACAAGGCGAGGTCGGAAGGTTCTATAGCTGAGGGTTATGTCGCTGAAGAGGCATTATCATTTTGTTCAATGTACCTTGAAGATGTCGAGACTCAATTCAATCGCATCGAAAGAAACGAAGATGTTGTCATAGAAGAAACAAAGTTATGGGTGTTTCAGTCAAAGTGTCGACTCGCGGCTAGCGGAATGAAAATGAAAAATCTCGGTCTAGAGGAAAGAAAATGTCTACATTGGTTTGTGCTTGATAGTTTTAAGGAAGTCAGAAAGTATATTGCGTAAGTGTTCTTATCTTGTAATTCATTTTCTATTTTTAATTTCTCTTTTTTTACTATATATATATATATATATATATATATATATATATATATATATATATATATATATATATATATATATATATATTCATCAATGTAGTGAATTCAAATCATTACATCCTAAAAGTGATGAAAAAACCAAATTCCCTAAATGGTTCCTTCATAAGGTCTATAATATGCAAAAACAAAAATCTCCAAAGTATAACAAGGAGTTATCGGCTCTTTCAATCGGTGCGCATGCGAATGCCTTTACTTACACCGCTTGCATAGTGAATGGTGTTAGGTTTATGGTACTTATGCGTGACGCCCAACGATCAACACAAAACTCGGGGGTTCTAACTGAGGGAGAGAATAAGGAGAAATAATATGGTCAGCTAGAAGAGATTATCGAGTTGCATGATCCTCATAAATATTCCACCGTTCTTTTTCGTTGCAAGTGGTTCGATACTATAGGAGTTAAATCTGATAATAATTTCACCAGTATCGACCCACAACACGAATTGAGCAGCGAAGATAAACTCATATTTGCTACGCAGGCCAAGCAAGTATTTTACATCCAAGAACCTTCTCGAAGTGACGTAAATTACAACCACCGATGGGTTGTTGAAAATGTTAATCATAGAAGAATTTGGGATCTACCGATGAACGATGTCGACCATGATCCCATTGAAAATGTCGACAATGATTCAACCGATCTTGTTCTTAGTAATGTTTCTTCTAATTTCACTCTCTCAATTGACTTTAGCCAGTACTTTCAAAATTCTCAATCAGTTGAAGATGATATTGAAGTTGACCCACCAACGAGTACCATGAATAATGTGTCTGATTGCGAGACTGATCAATGTGAGGAAGATTCTGATTATGATAGTGATGTATCAGCAGACATTGAAGTGTCTGGGGGCGAGAATGATTAAAAAAATCTTTACATTTGACTAGTAAAATAAGGTTAATTTGTATTTGTTGTAATCATATATATATATATATATATATATATATATATATATATATATATATTCATATTGTGTTATAATTTTTTAGGATGTCATTTTTTTGGATTGCATTGCTCCATCTCATGGCTGCTGTGATGGGCCATGGAGGCGACGGTGGTGATGAGCCACCACGTCCGTTTGGTGGAGGTTTTGGCGATCACCAGAACGATGGTAATTAAGATTTATTCTAATTCATTGTATTTCATATTATATGTATATAAAAAGTTATTTTGACTAATATTTTTTTATGCAGTGGTGCCTCCGAGGCGAAGAGGCATAACAGTAAATAAAAAAATGCACAAACTATTTAAAGCTAACGGTGAACGGCCTCTAAAGATAGTATTCGACATAAATACTAACATGCCGATTGTATATCCGAAACTTCGAAAAATCATAACTTCCTCATATGAAGTCAGATTTGGACGTTCTTTTTATGTTTGTTTACGGTTTAATGATATCTACGACATTCATTTAGATACCTAAGGTTAAAAAGTATTTTATTAAAACTTCGCGTTTTAGGCTTTACAGTGTTCTACTGGTTTTGTTGCGGATATTCGATTGGTCATAACTTATTCGTTATCACTCGTATTTTTGTGTTCCTTATATTTTTGGAAACCTTGTTATGATATCTACCACTTAGTACATCCCAATTATAGTTACTGAACAAATTTATTTTTGACCTAATTTTTGTTGGTGTTACATCTTTTGATACACCACACTCCAATTTCTTTTTGGATTTTTCCCAGTTTCATTTTGTTCAGATCCTTCGATTCTTCTTCAAGTTTCAAAATCGGTTTCTTTTTCAGCAAAACTGTAGTTTCCACAACTAATTTTTTAAACTCTTGAATGTTGTAAACCAACATTCTTTTCAGATGAGAAACGATTGGCTCATACTTCGCTTCTTCTTTCGAAAAGATAAGAAACAAGGTAATTCAATCGTAAGGATTAGTGCAAGGCAAATCCGCAATGGTAAAATCAGTTTCTGATTTATTGGCTCCTTTGAATCCTTTAAATCTAATGTTGATGAAGTTATCAGTTGCAATGGGAGCATAAACCTTCACTGCAACAAGCTTTTTTAAACTCCAAGATCGGAATTGAGGTTGTCCATACGTGATGTAGAATGAGAAGAGTGAATGATGGACATCAGAATCAGAAAGCAGAGCTCTTTCAATATTCTCAAAGCATCTAAATAGAAACGCCCTAGGAGTTATTGGATAATCGAGTTGCGAATCTGGAGTATTTTCCAATTCAAATGAAACTGAAGGCTCTAACCAGTTGTTGCTTGGTTCATCAATTGCTTCCTTCTGAATCCTTTTTATAGTCCATGGAGGAAACAGGGATTTCTGAGTCTCTAATGTTACATTCACAACTCTTTCTTCAACTTCCTTTGATTCTAACTCTTTTCTGAGTTCCATAACATCATCAAGCTCCTTGTCTCTCTTCTTTTGTACGAGCTTTTCTTCTTCAGGTAATTCTTCTTGCTCTTCTTCATCATCAACAACCTTTTCTTTTCCTCTAGATCCAGAGGCTTCATTATCCTTCTGATCTTTACGGTTTGGTTTTGGATTCTGTACGGATTCATTAGTGTTTGGTTTTGGTTTCTGTTTGGATTTAGCAGATGTTTTCTTAGTCTTCTCTTTCTCTTTACCTTCTCCTCCTTGTTTCAGAAGAGCATCACTTTCCGAAACACCCTCAATTCTTTTAAGCATGATGAAGACAGGCTTGAGTTTTTTCGTAAGATGTTGACGTACTGAGACTATGAGCAATGAATCACGAATCTCTATGAGGTTTTGCAGATATAGGTTAACGTCCGAAACACAACTTTTGAGAACAATTTTCTCCGACCCTAAATCATGTAGATGCCGGTTGGCGTAGTTCAACTTGACCGGCAAAACCTTCACTTTTTTTGTCTTCTGAGCCAGCTTATCCATAAGATTGTTGTTAGTTGCGAGGTCTGCTTGAAGTTTTTCAATTTTGTTCTCAATAGCGATATTGAGTGCAGAATTGTCAACTTGGATTTGAGAATGAATACGCAAAAAAAAGTGTCCTTCTCAATCTGCAATGTAGATCCATGACCAGAAATCGCCTTGTTGACACGCTCTGTGTTTTCATCATTAGATTTCTGAAAGTCCTCCATGAACTTTGTAACTTCAGCATATAGTTTTTCGAATTTTGTGGTCGCTTCGGAAATAGTAGATTCTGAGGCTTGAATGGTCTTTGTTACTTCAACTAGGACCTTTTCATTCTCTTTGGTAAGCGATTCAACAGTTGCTATGTGAGTCTTGAGCATGAAGTCATAATTGGTTGAAGTGACTCAGGACTCCAAAATTGAATCCAACTTGGTGTTAAGATTCTTAAACCGCCCTTGAGTCATAAGGGTGTTGCCATCATCACTTTCCTGATGAATGGAAAAAAGGACTAAAAGTTAAGTCCTAAAAAACTTCTTGATCATCCCCAAAGATGAGATCTGGATCATCGGCTCGCAATGGTGAAACTGTTGAAGTGCTTGTACCAATACTAACACCGAAATAATATGCCCCCGTATCAGACACGTTGACAGTAGACATCAGAGTACTGATTGTAGTTGTGGTTGATGTAGAATCGGTATAGAGCGGAGTGGATAATGGTACAGAAATTTGGGGTTGAGAAACTCCAACAGACAAATTTGGAAGTGGAGCAATGAATATAGGTATAGTGGTGGTGATTGGAGATGAAGTGGTAGTTAGAGAAGGTGGAGGAGTGGGCATGTGAAAGAATTTAGAATCAGGAGTACTTGAGGTAGGGGGAGTAGATACCTTCGGAATTGGATTGGAAGTAGGTGGTTCCGAAGTAGCTGCGGTATCGTCAACCTCAGTCTGAACATGTTCACCCTCCCTCAAATCGGAATGCGTTCTTGAATCTGAATCGTCATGTACTAGAGATGGTGACTTCGGTTTCCTATCTACTTTCTTAACCTTCTTCTTCAGTGTTTTGACAGTTTCAGAAGGACCTACCTTTCCCTTTCGCTTTGCTCCCCTTTTTGGCTTGCTGGCCTCCTCAATCTTCGTTCGCAATTCATCTGGCATAGGACGAACACTAGAAACAAACTTTTTCCGATACTTATTTACTATCTCATTGTCATTGGGTAGTTTTTCGAGCATTACCTCCAGGATGGATCCCACAAAGGCGAACTTGACTGGGTTAGACATCACGAATGAAGATGTCTGTAGGATCAGAATCGCAGCAACTACAGCATCATTGGAGATCGGAACTTTGAAGTGAACCAATGCTCATTTAACCACGATAGACCAAAAATGGGCACAAGATATCTCGGTATTGTGAGTTGAATACGAGGTACTCTGAACAAGTTGAGTCCAGAGAATGGATCCATAGTCGAGATTAATACCCTTATAGAGTCCGAAAAGGATTGTGCAAAAGAGCTTGCTTGCACTATCTGAACCTGCTACTCATTCCAAAAAGCTTCTAAAGAGTAGCATAAAAATACCATACCAAATTGGAGGAAGATTGGACTTCCTAAACTTGGATAGCAAAGTGATATCCCTAAGGTAACCCATCTGGAAAATCATGTTGATCAGAGTAGTGGATGAAATCGAGTCCTGATCAACTAGTCCGTTAGAGGAATCAAGCCCTAGCATTCTTTAAAATCGAGCTTTGTTGATCGAGGTCATGTTGGAAGAAACCTCGAAGGTGATTAAGCCTTCAACCTGAATATATGATGCAGATGTATATGCATTTGATAGATGAACCAAAGGAATCAACTCAGCCATTGTCAGAGCTTGAGCCAGAGGAGAAAAACACAGACATTTTATCATAAGCCTCAAGGTTTTAGGGTATCATGAAGAATCCAGATCTGGAATCAAATTTTAACCATCCATTAGGTTTAGCATGATCTAAGAAGCCGATTGATCAATAAATGATGTGGTGTCAGACAATCCAGTCATTATCAGAGTTGAAGAAGATGAATAGGAAAAGAGAGAGAAAAGGGTTTTGCTTTGACATTTTTTTTGTGAGCGTGATAGTAAGTTAACCGTCAAAACCCTTTTATACATCTGTGATAAGTGGAGAGAGAAAAGTCCGCCGTTTGACGTTCCCATATCCTGGTAAAGTAGCCTAGAAATACGTGACAACTGTATGTGTTAGATGACGTTACAACTGACATGCGTGATGTCAGGCGGTGAAAAAAGACGCGCCTTAATTTGAATCCTTATCCTCCAAGAAAACCATCGTTTCAGTTTCTATCGTTCGGAGTGAAAGCCAGTACACCATATCATGTTCTCAGAAGAACAGTAATCCAAACAAATTAATACAATACTTTGAAAAATCAAAAAGATTTGTGTGCAAAAGTGTGCCAAAGAAAAAGATATAAAGCAAAATAAATATTTCGGATTTAGTGATGTCAGAATAAAATTGACATGAACTCAGATGGATCCCGGGCAACGATCTCTTCCTTCTGAATCAATAGAATTTTGGAAGTGCTTGTGAGGTATCCTGTTGAATTACGATCATCTATTTATTAAGAAATAGTGATCAAAGGCTTCTTTTTTAGTACACTTCAAGGATGGCTTTAGCTTCAACCAAATTCTGAAACTTAATATATGTCTGAAAGTCTGGAAGAAGTACTTGTCAGACCAGTGTATCCATAATAACAAGTAAGCTTTGGATCTATTTTAAGTGCCTAGATATTAGTTAAATCTCAAGAAAAAAACTAGATCCTTTGGGAAGAAAAGTCTTGGGTCGAGAACTCTTTATAAAGATCACTAAAAAAATGAGATTTCAAACTATGAAAGGTACAAACCATGTAGGTTTTAATCGTCAATTCATTGGTGAAAAAATTCTAGAACATATTAATTGTTCACCGTCAATTCAGAAATAGGTTTTGGATTTTAGGTTTCACTCAAATCATGGTAATAACAATTTGAAGATCATGAACACAGATGTGGTGTAACCATAAACCTAACTGGTAATTGTTGAGAGTCTTAAGGGTTACGTATTGTGAATATGAAGGTTAATGGAGAAATAAAATATTTGTTCCAAAGAGAAAAGTGTACCTCTGCTATAAAATAATGACCAAACAGTCAACTCTTAACTCAATACAAGAAGAGTAAGGTAGCTCAATGACTTATGTGAATTTCGACCTGTTGGGAAGAAACAATCGGAGTGAAAGTTTCATTAAGACTTCAAACATAGAGTCTCGGAAGCTTGGGTCAACATGCAGCAGCATGCTTCTAGGGACACTTAGCTAATACAAAGATTCAGAACGTTATACCTGCCACGATCATTCTGAATTGAGCTAATAAGAATTTGTACCTGAATCAGAAACGTATTTTGAAAATAACAAACAAATACAGAAATATATTTTTGTAATTTTTTGATTTTCTGAAAAAGATATAACATAAATAAAGAAAATATTTTTGTGATTTTGATTTTTTTGAAAAAGATAAAATAGAAATAAAGAAAATATTTTTGATTTTTGAATTTTCTGAAAAAGATAAAACAGAAATTGAGTCTTGAATTATCTGAAAACAAATAAAAGAAAAATAGAAAATAAATAAAAATGTAAAGAAAATAAATTCATAAACAAAAATAAACAGTGACTTCCAAAGCGTTCCGAAACTCGGAATCAATCGGAAGAAACATAGTGTACAATGATACAACTCATTGTGAAACCTTTTGATGAACAGTGAATTCCGAATCATTCCGAAGCTCGGAACCAATCGGAATTTGGAAATAAATTCTGAATCATTCCGAAGCTCGGAACCATTCAGATCGTGAATACTAAATTCTGATTATGATACATATTTGAGAACGTTGTCTGCTTCGATCATTCCTAATCCTTGTAAAATTCAATTGAAGGTTGTTTCAGGTAAGGGCTTTCATTAAGATATTTGCCAGTTCATCAGAGGATCTAACAAAGTGCACTTCAACATTTCCATCCTCAACGTGATCCTTAATGAAATGATATCTCAGTGCAATATGCTTTGTCTTAGAATGTTGCACTGCATTATGGCATATCCGAATTGCACTTTCGAAATCACAATATAGAGGAATTCTCTTCATATTTATCCCATAATCTCGAAGTTGATTATATATCCATACAACTTGAGAACTGCATGATGTAGTTGCGATGTATTCAGCTTCTACAGTAGAAAAGGATACACACGTCTGCTTCTTTGATTGCCAACTGACAAGTTTGCCATCTAGAAACTGACATCCCAGAAAGTTAATTTACGATCGAGACAGCTGATGGGTTTTGGTCATAAGACATCCTATGTGCTCATACAAACCCTAAAGCTTGGATCTAGGTTTCTCTATTGTACATACTTTGAATCCAATACTTTGAACCCTAATTCTAGCATATGGAAATCAGAATTCTCATGTAATTAGGTTTAAGAACATACCTTGATTGTTATATAGAAATAACAATCCAATTCCTCCTTGAATTGACCTTGGAAAGCTGAGAGTCACAAGTGTCACTCCTCTAATGGCTTACAAACACCAAGAGCAAATGGAGAAGGTATAAAGAGAGAGGAGGGAGGTTAGAATTCGTCCTTAGGACCTCTTGGGAAGGGTTAGACGAATTCCTAAGCCCTAGGGGGTTTATATAGGTGTAAAGATTAAGGTTTTAGTCCTTATCCTTATCTAGTTGCTTGTCCACCAAGCAACCATAAGATAAGTCCTAGAAACCCTTATCCTAGTCGAATTCTAAGGGATTTACACCTCAAATTCGTTCACCATATATATAAGATAATCCTTACCTTATTTTGTAACTATCACATAATTACAATTCAGCCCCTCTAGTTTAATTAATTACACTTGATCACAAAATTAATTCTTAATTAATTATTTACCAATATTAATTAAACAAATATGATTTCTCCTTTAATATATTATTCTTATAACATATTAATAAATCATAATAACCTCTCTCTCTTTATTTATTTCTCCAATCAAGTTGCTTTGGTGAAGGCAACCCAAAAGGACCATGCACCATCGGGTCAAGTACATACCAAAATAGTTATGGACTTAGTCACTAATCCAACAGTCTCTCACTTGGATAAGTCTAATAACTATTTTGCGTATGACTTCGGATCCCGATCTACAATCGTAGCTTTCCAAAGCCGCTGTCAACTCTGATCATATCATATACGCGTGTCCTTAGATAAGGGATCATATATTCCTCCATTCTAGATATCGTATGAGATATGATTTCAAATCATTCTCTTTGTACTATATCTCGATTCCCGATTTATGACGACTGACTAATTGAACAAATCAAATTAGCCCTAGCCCGGCCGAGCATTTACGTTTGTCATCACTAAATCATCGAAGGGCCCAAAGATATCGCTTTTATCCTACTTTGAATAAAAGGAACGGATAAACGTTGATACAATGCTTGCTTGCACTCACTCACCGAATCACACACAACAATATGTTTTATAACACCAAGTTACTAGTGCATTTACATATTATCAATGTGCAACCGATTTGCAAGATACAACTCACACATCTCAGTTTCAAGAATATAAGATGTTATCGTCTCACCAATCACTCGTGATACAATCCATGGAGTGATCCAAGTGAGCGTGGGTCTAATCCAATGCTCAAATCATATTCATAAGCACTCATGAACGTTGCAGCAAACATTTGCTTATGTCTAATGCTCTTTAGACAATCCACACACCAATTCACGACAATCTTCATTCATATCTACTTCCAACATATGAATGACTGTGGCCCATTTGAATAATTTGACTGTTCTTAACCAATTAAATTATTCAGGAAGTCAAAACATGCAAATGTGAAACACAAGAATAATACTAATCCCATATGGCCTCGACCCTTTGAGCATAAATAAAACACCTTTTATTTATCACCATATTGATTACTCATTATTTGTAGTTTCGGTTAATCAACTTCTTACTTGAATTACAACACTTGTCCCATGCTCCTAGCATGCACACAATGTTTACCTATGGTTCTTACTTTGTGAAATAGATCAATTGAACACATTTCCAATCTTTCTCATTTTACAACTCCAAATCCTTTTTCATAAGTTTAAGAATATCAATTCTTGCTACTTATAGAATATGCTAGATTCTAACACTTTATGCAACGATCCTTTCGTAATGTCACTGTACCAAAGTCACAAAGACTATTGCCAATGATATTACAAAGTCCTCTATCGGAGATTGTTACAAGACAATTCCTTAGATATGATGTCTCTCACTCAAAGTACATTCCTTTGAACATCCTTTTGCATAAAAGTTTCTAATCTAGTCATAGATTTTTAATATTTACTTCCCAATATGGACACGCTTCCATATTTTCCATATGACAACTCATTCTTAATAGAATCTCATCTATTCGTAATGATGTCGATATGGTCCATCCAATATGAGAACATTTTCATATCTTCCAATACTATACTTCCAACTACTCACAAGCGACCAATCCTTGTCGAACTTTGGATTGTCCTTTGATAGTTGTTTAATTATTTTAGTCAAAACCAATTCTAGTCCCTTTTCCCTCTAAATGCGCTAGACATTTGGAAAATTTTAGAATGGTCAAACATTAAAGCATTCGTAATCGATCCTATACCCGAAGCGTATGGGACACGACGCATAATGTTTTATTTGCTATGTTCTCAAAATTCGAATTGTGAAGAGGAATGCCGTAATCATAATCGAAATTTTAAGAACACACTATGTACCCTTGACTAAGTTTATTAACATTTCTCAACCTAATCCTTTAGATTTGAAATGAAGCATAATATTCTCTCTCTTAATTATAGCAAAACAATCTTTCAACTCTTACAACTTTGCAAAATATGACTCTTGTTTTCTATAATTAATATTGCTAACCTTGCAATACTTGCCTTAATCGTCATACAATCATAACATTTATGCTCCAACTATCATGATGATTATTATAAAACATAACACTTTTGCTCCCACTAGCTTCGACATGTATTCATAAACATCTTAACTTCCAGAAAAACAATACTTATTGAATTTCTTAAGTTTATGTTTCTAATACTTAATGCTTTGATAATCTTTTATCAAGGTTTTTTGAACTTATACACCTTTGCCTTCGATAGTTCATATGTGTGTGTGTAAACAATTGCCAAACCTCACAATTCAAATTATGGAGAGGGATACCATAACCATGATTGAATTTAAGAATGCAATTTTACAATTACTATCTTCTTAAATCTTTCTTAGTGAAAGCATTTCCTCACAATCATTTTCATGAAGGAGGAAATCTTATGATACTTAGATTTGAGCGGTGTATGTGTTCCTATCCATGTGAATTTGTCAAAACCAAAGTTTACGACAAATTCAAACTCTTATGGATCAAACTTTCTTGATCTCGATTTCTTGCCTTTATGGTAGCACAGCTGCCCACCATGTCTTCCAAGTAGTTAAGCAGATCACCCTTTCCTATCAATGTACCTTTCATTGATTAAGGTGCTTTGCCTTTTATGCGTTCAAAATGAGAACTCATAGAACTCACATGCATAATTAACTCGATTGGATTGGCACAGAATCAAAATAATGTCAACACGATAGATTGTAAACCTCAACTCGTGTGCTAGTGATGATCGATCAGGTTTATTTGATTTGTTCTTTAAACCTTTCAAGACCATTAAGACTCCCACTGACTCCTTGACATATAAGATTCTCTTGTCAATAAACATTTCTTGACAAACAAATATTCAAGAGTTAGTGTAGTTTTTATCAAAACACTTCATAAATTGGTCCTAGTTGGTCTTTGTCTTATCCAAGACATCACAACTTTCCACATTTAATGAAAGTTACAAACCTTCTTAATACCTTTCACTCAATGTCACAATCTTAACTTTAAGATTTGTTATTAGAACGAAGTATGATTGACTTATTGATTTAACCATTTCTTCAATTCTTGATTCCTCTTCTTAGACATACAATTGTACTAAGACTCACTTAGAGGATCAATTGAGATATGGTTCTTAATCATTAAGACCTATCATAAAACATAAAAGATACTCTCCCTTCATCTTAGCATGGAGTAACTTTTATCTTTCTGCCTACTTGATTCTTCTTATTCGTTCTGCTATTGATTTAAACCCTTTAATCAATTCAGAATTACACCTAATCATGTAAGTATAATCATATTTACTAAACCTTTAGTAAATCATGACGAATATCATTTTTACTCTTATGGTGGACTTGATCAACACGCAACATTGTGTGCTCGATCTCTTAGTCCTTCACTTGACACCTTGTCAACGAATTAGTCTAATTTCCATATATGAAATTTCTCATTCATCGTGCAACCAAGTTGCATGATTCCAAATTTCTGTCCAATTGAAACTTGGGCGATGAGAAAACTCTCCCTATTTGGTAAATTCTCGACTTTTCCAAAAACACCATAAATAAGAATCATATCCATTTGTTGTAGAAATATGCAAACACCAATTTTCATAACGATTTCATTGCAAGGAAATAAACAAATAAATAAATAAGTCAAACGAAAATTTATTTTATTTATAAAAGCAGCGGAAAACATATGTCCTTATAATGCAAAATCCATTGAAAACTATGTATTTCAAAAGAAAATTTTCTAACAACTCTATGATAACTATCTAAGATCAAAATCTAATCTTTAAGTCCATGCGATCAAGATCCATTCCTTGTGATTAGATTCATCTTGCTCTTTCACCAAGCTTCCTTTCTTTTCACCGATCCTGTAAAACATTCAAATGCAATCTTATTACATTATGTATTAAGAATTAATGAATAGGAACTTAATGGAGTTAGATAGTGGATTTTACCTGAAGCGCAGCCATACTCTTTGACTCTCCCATCTTCTGGACTCTTCAGGCTCTTTGGGCAGACTTGTATCCAATGCCCTTTCTTTTGGCAGCAAACGCAGGTCGGTTCTCCTAGAACGTCCTCGGAAGTATGGTCGGTTGACTCTCCCAACAAATACGCTCCATTGCTTCGCCAAATCATTTCTGATTCAGCAGCAATGAGCATGTAAGTTAGGTCAATGAGGTTGTCGTCATGATCCATCATATAATACTTTCTTTTGAACTCATTATATGATTCTGGAAGTGACTGCAAAACCCAATTCACAGCCAACTCATTCGGGAATGACACACCCAACATTATCAACCTATCAATGTGTGATTTCATTCCTAGAACATGGGCACACACGGGTTTACCATCTTCATGTTTCATTTCCAATAGGGCTTTAGTGATATTGAACCTTTCAATTCTTCGATCTTGTGGGTTGGGGAGAACAATAGGAGGAGGAGGAGGAAGTGAAGCATGATTTCTCGTTCCTCGATTGAATCGTGGAATACCATCTTCATGTGGAATGCTTGTTCCACGGGATTTGGGAAGACCATAGTTGTCAAACTTTGACATCTACAAAACGGGAGAAAAAAAACAAATTCAAGTTAGTTGATTGATTGAGTCCTTAGTAAATCACCCAAATGAAATACTAAGGCTAGGACCCAACACAATATTCTACAACTCGGGAGAGGGATGCCGTAACCCAAATTGCAGAACATTTGAAGGTAAGTGAATGACGATTCACTAATTTCCACCATGAAAAAACGAAAAGAAATTGATGTTTTAAATCTATGAAAACTCCTAGATCCTTTGAGATTCATTGAACTTTCAATGGCATGTTTAAATCTCGATATGCCCCTCTAGTTTGTTACTGGGATGCCGAGGATCACAAAGCGGGTGTGAATAACCATGCAAACTTACATGGTGCCCTCACATGTTACAGTCACCTATTCGATGTGCCGGTAAACCACACACGCTCCACCGAACTATGACAAACATTGAGTCACCCTTTGCTACCATTGCTTAGAACCATTTAGTGTGCCGGTAAACCACACACGCTCCACTAACGTCTTTGCAAGGGCACAAAGTGTAATTTCATGGAATTGCATCAATTCACTTTTGCCTAAGTAACTAAGATTGGGAATTTTATGAAAACATTTACTTACTTTAGTAATTCATTATACTTATAATGGAAGGTTTCGTCCTATCCTACCCGTTCGGCTAACGACCCTCCACTAGTCAAGAGTGCGGTGGGTAAGAGTGGATACCCATTCAATCGCCATTTTATAGGCAATTTCCTTAAACACCCCTTATAGACTAGCTTCTTGAATGAGGCCTACTAACGGTAAGACTAACTTTTACTCATACATATAATGTTAGACTTTTAATGTTATATATATAGTATAGGGTGTATTTTATACTTTTAAAATATTAGGTGGTCTAATTTAACAATTATACTTTTAATTCAATTAAATTGTAAACCTAAACTTTTATGGATTTATTAAATCTCTATTAATTATACACCTTAATTAATTAATAAACTATAAGGGTGTGATTTGAACTTTTTCAAAACTGAACTAGTTTTAGAATTTAACATTCCTAATTAAACTTTTAATCAACTTTTAAATTCCAAAACTTGAGGGCAAGTTTTGAAACATTTCAACATATTAGGGTTTAGAATTTAAATATACATCAAAATTAAACAATTAATCAAAATTTAAATTCCAAAACTTGAGGGAAAATTTTGAAACCTTTTTCAAAACATTAGGGTTTCAACTATTTAAATTTCAAAACAACAAAACTTTTGGGGTTCAAATTTAAACTATAAAACCTAAAGGGCCAAATATGAAACTTTTCACAACAACAAGGATCAAATAACAAATAATTCAAATTAACATTTAATCACATAATTTTCCATATTTGATGATTTCTTGCAAAATAATTTATCAATTTACTTAAAATAATTAATCAATTATCTTATAAGGAAACAATTATCTTATTAATTGATAAATATCTTCAATTAGATTAAAAAATATAGTCAAATATATCATATAATCGGATTAATATTAATCTAACATGATAAGGTAATTATGCCAATGCAAAAACAGCAAGAAATCCCGAGATAAGCACTATCTGACGCATCGAGTCACCGAGTCACCCTCTAGAACTCGCCGAGTAGGGCTGACTCGCCGAGTCCAAGAGTGACTCGCCGAGTCAGGTCGAACAGTGAGGCCAAAACACGATTTTCAGTTACATCAAGCATCAATATAATAGAAACCAATCATGGCTCTGATACCACTGATGGGTTTTGGTTATAAGACATCCTATGTGCTCATACAAACCCTAAAGCTTGGATCTAGGTTTCTCTATTGTACATACTTTGAATCCAAGACTTTGAACCCTAATTCTAGCATATGGAAATCAGAATTCTCATGTAATTAGGTTTAAGAACATACCTTGATTGTTATATAGAAATAACAATCCAATTCCTCCTTGAATTGACCTTGGAAAGCTGAGAGTCACAAGTGTCACTCCTCTAATGGCTTACAAACACCAAGAGCAAATGGAGAAGGTATAAAGAGAGAGGAGGGAGGTTAGAATTCGTCCTTAGGACCTCTTGGGAAGGGTTAGACGAATTCCTAAGCCCTAGGGGGTTTATATAGGTGTAAAGATTAAGGTTTTAGTCCTTATCCTTATCTAGTTGCTTGTCCACCAAGCAACCATAAGATAAGTCCTAGAAACCCTTATCCTAGTTGAATTCTAAGGGATTTACACCTCAAATTCGTTCACCATATATATAAGATAATCCTTACCTTATTTTGTAACTATCACATAATTACAATTCAGCCCCTCTAGTTTAATTAATTACACTTGATCACAAAATTAATTCTTAATTAATTATTGACCAATATTAATTAAACAAATATGATTTCTCCTTTAATATATTATTCTTATAACATATTAATAAATCATAATAACCTCTCTCTCTTTATTTATTTCTCCAATCAAGTTGCTTTGGTGAAGGCAACCCAAAAGGACCATGCACCATCGGGTCAAGTACATACCAAAATAGTTATGGACTTAGTCACTAATCCAACAACAGCATCCACCAAGATCAGCATCAGAGAACCCTTGCATAAAGAATCCAGAGTTAGAAGGGTACTAGATTCCAAGAGAGGTGGTCTTTTTGAGATATCGGAAGATGTTTTTCACAGCAATCGTATGTGGTTGTCGAGGATTCGCCTGAAACCTACCACAATAGTAAACAGAAAACATAATATCTAGAAGACTAGATGATATGTACATTAATGAACCAATTATTTCTCGATAAAGAGTTATATCAACTACAGGTTTATCCAGAGATGGTGTAAGCTTCGTTCTAAATGCTATTGGCACCTTGACCTTCGAATCTCCCACCATTCCGAATTTCACAAGCAAGATCTTCGTATAGTCTTCCTGATTGACGAATATACCCTCTGAACTTCGTCTAATGTTCAAACCAAGGAAAAAGTTACTAGGACCCATTGAGCTTATCTCAAGTTTAGTTTCCATCAGTTTTCGGAATTCAGCTGTTAATCTAGGATTAGTGGATCCAAAATGATATCATCAACATTAATTTGGACGATCATTAAATGGTCACCATCTTTCTTGCAAAATAAGGTTGGGTCTAGTAAACCTTGTTTAAATTTAGATTGCTTTAAGAAACAAGTAAGGGTTTCTTACCATGCATATGGTGCTTGTTTTAAACCATACACAGCCTTATCCAAAATATAACAATGATTTGGATACTTCTCATTTATGAAACTTGGTTTGTTCCATATAGACTGTTTCTTCAAATTCACCATTTAGAAATGCACATTTCACATCCATTTGTTAAACTTAGAAATTTTTGAGCTGTATAGGCAAGGAAAATCAAAAAAAATTCTATCCTTGCAACTAGTGTGAATGTCTCTTCATAGTCTATGCCTTCCTCCTGGAAATACTCTTTAACAACCAATCGAGCCTTGTTACAAATCACATTGCCTTCTTTGTCAAGCTTATTCCAAAATACCAATTTTAATCCGACCACAGATGCATGCTTCAGAGTTAGGATCAATCTCCATACTTTGTTACGCTCGAACTCATTAAGCTCTTCCTGTATAGCCTGCACCCAATCTGAATGATCAAGAGCAATCTTCACAGTTTTAGGCTGAGTTTTGGAGATGAACGAATTACACATGCAAAATTCCATTTTAGAAAATAATGCAGTTTTCGCTTTTTGTTGAGCTCTTATGGGAACTCCTGAAGGTGCTGATCCGATTACTTGAGATTTAGGATGATCTTTGGTTCATTTGGTCAATGGAGGGTACTTCGGATCATAGTTTGGATCAAATTTGGTATTCACGTCTTCGAATTCTGATTGAGTGTCGGAGTCATTATTTTCATTGTCATTCTCCCCCTCGAATTTTGCATGTGACTCTACATTCGGAATCAGATTCTCCCCCTCGAATGGAATATCAGTGTTGACTTCTGGATTTGAATTCTCCCCCTGAATAGGTGTATCGGTTGTGGAGGTGAAAGTCAACCCCCCCCCCCCTGAACAGGAACATTTGTAGCTTGTGGCTGAATTGGAATTACAGAAGCCTTTAGAATGGGTGGCTCTTTTCCAAGATCTTTGGTAGCATCATCAATGATTTTCTTCAGATCATCCTTCTTATTATCTATTGCATTTGATTCTGAAGAGATAGCTTTATCGGGCTCATCAAACAAATTCATGAATTCCTCATAAAGATTTGAAAGAGGAATTGTCATTTGATTTTTCGAAGGAAAAATCTCCTTAGAAGGACAATCAGCTTTCTGATACTTCTTTAGATAATTATCGTCAAAGGTGAAAAAATAGGTTTCCTCAATCTTTTTTGACTTTTTGTTCAGAACCCTATATGCCTTCGAAGTAAGAGCATACATCGAAAAGATTCCTTCGTATGCTTTCACATCAAATTTGTTCCGTTGCTCTTTGGAATTAAATATGAAACACCTGTAACCAAAGACATGAAAGAACTTAACATTAGGTTTTTGTTTATTCAAAATCTCATAAGGAGTGATTAAGAATATTTTATTGATTAGTAAGTGATTTGAGTGAAACAAGCAGTTCCGATAGCATTAGCCCAGAAGTAAAGTGGAAGATTCGCAAATGATAACATAATCCTTGCAGCTTCGCAAAGAGAGCGGTTTCGTCTTTTAACAACACCGTTCTACTGAGGAGTGTAAGGAGTAGAGAAGTTGTGTGAAACTCCTTTGTTAGTTAAGAATTCTTCAAATTCTTTTTTTTAATTCAGAACCGTTATCGATGCGTACTTTCCGAATGGGCTTTTGCAATTGAAGCTCATCTGCTTGATGAAATCCTTTAGCTTCGAAGTGGCATCTGATTTCTGTCTAAGAAAGTACACCCAAGTGAATCTTGAAAAATCATCAACTATAGCTAGAATATACTTATTACCACCAATGCTTTCGATAGCAGATGGACCACAAAGATCTATATGTAATAGTTCTAGTGGCTCAATGATTTTGGTGTTGATAATAGTTGAGTGACTCTTCCTACTCTGTTTTCCTAGCTCACATGTTGCACATAGATGTTCCTTCTCAAACCTCAGAAGAGGGAGTCCTCTTACAAGATCACCAAGTACAAGTTCGTTGATCTCTTTGAAATTCGAATGTGAGAGCCTTCGGTTCCATAGCCAATTGTCATCTAAAGATGCTTTCGTAAAAACAAAAATGGAAGGCTTCCCGGTGATTGGTTTTATGTTCGAAGGAAACATCTCTCCCTTTCTTTTGGATTTCAGAAACACTGCTTTTGTTTTCTTTTCTATAATATCAGATACCTCATCATCGAATGACACTTTCAGCCTGGTACCTACAACCAATTGAGATACGTTAATTAGATTATGTTGCAGTCCTTCTACATAGGCTACCATCTGAATGGAGAATTCTCCATTCATAATCATGCCATATCCTTTAATTTCACATGTGGCGTTGTTTCCAAACTTTACTCTGCCACCATTTTTCAGCGATCGGAATTCCCTCTGTTCTTCTCTCCTTCCGGTCATGTGATTCAAACAACCACTATCGATGTATCATTCAGAGTCGTATTGTTGGGTTCTCGTGAGGATTTATTAATAACTGGAAAAGATTTATTCGTATCAACCCAGAAGGTTCCTTTTAGAAAAACACTATCTTCCCCTTTAAATATTTTAAAAACCTTCATTTTATTATCACAAAGATTAGTCTAAAGAGGAATTGTTTTTCTTTGAATAAAATCTTTGTGTTTTTCAGCAATCTTCTTCGCAAAAGCGTTTTTCTCCTTTTTCACGTTCGCTTCGAATTCCTGGAGAGAAATCCCTGGTTCCGAAATGACTTTACTTTTTCCTTTAACATCTTTTGATGGGTTGACAGATTTTGAAACATTTGTTTTTGGAGAAAAATTAGTTTTAGGCTTTTCAAAAAGTTTTGAAACTTGGGTTTTAAAACCTGTGGTTTAGGAAAAGATTTTGTTTCTGGTTTCTGAACTAGAGAATAATTCGTATTTTGATTTAAAGATCTTTCTGAATTAACAGAATTTTGATTGGAAATTATGTTTTACCAAAAGGATTTTCATTCTTGTAACTTTTTCCTATGTCTAGCATTCATTTTCTTTTGCCTAGCAACAATGTCTTCAGCAGATATTGAATTTTAAATTTAGGTTTCTCTTTTCTGATTGGCTTTTCAGAAGATGTTTCATTGGAGACATCCTTCGTGCCACTTGGTTCTGCCTGATCGTAACGAAGGCCAACATGATTCGGTGGTTCCAAAATGTATTTTCCTTTCGCTTTCCAAGAGGTCATTTCGGAAAGACCTTTTGTTTCGTCTGCATTGTCTATTGGCCCAAACCATAAAACTTTGTCACAACCATCAACATTATCATTATTAACAATGGATGTTAGTTCTAGTGTATCAGTTTTGTCAAGTTCATTTTTTACGAAAACTTGATTAGAAACGGTTTGTACTTTCGGAAAAATTGTGGTTTTTGCTTTTAAAACATTGGAAAATTTATTTTCTACAATACGAACATATTCAATTGAATTTTCAGAAATCAACTTTTTCTTTGGTTCAGCCTCATTTTGTACAAACGATGAACAATCTATCTCATCATCTACAGAAATTACACTCATGTCGCTTTAATCGAATTCAGAAACGTTTTCAGCATGAAAAGTATTTTTTGAACTTAACTTTATGCTCAACGAGTCAAATTTTTGCATAGTATTAGATTTAATTTGGTCTTTATCTTTATTATCCAACATTTTTTTTAACATATTCTTATGTTCTTTGGAATGAATGTATGCTTCTATTTTGTCAAGCCCAATTTTGTACGAATCGGAAACATCATCAGAGGACATAATAGATTCACACTTATAGCACTCTGTATCGATTTCATCCTTTTTCAATACGTGAAAGGGTAAAATCATTTTGTTTATAATTTTACATATTTCACAATCAAGATGCAGTTGAGTAATATTGAAATATAAATGCTTCGCAATTAAATAGAAAATATTTTTTTTGTTTTAAAAGTGCTAAATTGTCTCTATTAAGATAAATGACATCATCCTTTGACCTATTAAGCTCTAATTCCAACTTCTCTATCCACATCATTATCTTTTCACTTTTATTTGTTATCCTACAGATTTGATCACTTAGGTTATAATTACTTAGACGAGTTCTCTTTAAACTATCGCCAAAATTAGAGAAAGTGTAATTTAAATCATCTAATTCAAATTCTTAACATGAAAATAGAATATTGAGAGATTGGAGTATAGAGTGTACCTTACTGATGACCTTCTCACGTTCTTTCACCTGTTCAAACAGGCTTCATAGCAAAGCATTTTTCAGAGGCCTAGACGCCACCAGTCGCATAGCCCTCTGCTCCGAAACACCACTCCGAACCATTAGGCATTTTCCTTCGTACTCTTGTGCTTTAGAATTTTCCACAAAACATCCACCATGTGTGGACTTCCGAACCTCCTCATCTTCAGAATCTGTGCATTACACTTCCATACATCCTGAAACGACCCAAAAATACGACCCAAAAATTTCAATTTTTATTATAGCAAGACCATGGAACTAAGTATCACATAATAAAAACCATAAGTTGCATGTTTCAAAAACCATGATAAAATACTGTGATAAAAACTGTATCACAACTGTATCTAAACATAACAAGAAACTGAATCAACTCCCAGGACAAAAACTGAAGTTGTGGTGTGTGCGATGCCATCATCCCGAGCTCTTCCCTTTGCTTGCGGAAGTACCTGAAACCAAAACTGAAACTGTAAGCACGAAGCTTAGTGAGCTCCCCCAAACTACCACATACCATACAATACATATAAAGCACATACTGGGCCTTGCCGACTGACTAGGACCCCGTCCCATGCATCGGACCGAAGTCCGGACTAACTAACTGGGACCCCGTCCCCTGCATCGGACCGAAGTCCGAAACTGACTGGGACCCCGTCCCCTACATCGGACCGAAGTCCGAAACTGACTGGGACCCCGTCCCCTGCATCGGACCGAAGTCCGGACTAACTGAACACAGTATAGCATAACATATCAACTAGCATAAACACATGAATCTTGTCTGAGCCACGGAGGCGTCAAACATACTAACTACTGCATTGGACCGAAGTCCAGAAACTACTGCTAACTGAAGGCATTGTGGCCTTAGACCCGTTCCTACTGGAAGGAAACTCACCTCGTGAACTGGCTGCTGTGTGTATGGCTCTGGAAGCTAACTGTTGCTGCCCCGGTATCTCCCCGGCTACAAATCCATAAACACACTCAATCAAATGCTAATCACTGTATTGGGGTAAAATGACTCTTTTAGCCTTGGTCAAAGTCAACTCTCCCAATCAAAGTCAACCTACAGTTGACCTGACTCGCCGAGTTGGGCCGCCAACTCGCCGAGTCCCTAGTCTCACTTTTCAACCCTACTCGTGGCTACTCGTCGAGTATGGCATCGGCTCGACGAGTACCCTCTTAATTAAAAAGCTCAGGCAATCTGCATCCGACTCGCCGAGTCATATGAACAACTCGACGAGTTGTTCTTTGATCTAAGAAGATTGTCTTGGACTCGCCGAGTTGTATGAACAACTCGTCGAGTCTCTCCACTACTGAGTCTAACCTTCGACTCACTAAGTCCACCCTACTGCTCACTGGCCTCCACTCGGAATCACTCAAAGGCGTAAAGATCGGGGACCTGCGACCTGACTCGCCGAGTCCGAAGGACGACTCGCCGAGTCACATGCATGCAGATTCTAAAAACTCGATTCTGCTCAAAACCACCGCATACAATTTATAGATCTGAGTCTCAAAGGCTGAGTTACGATGTAAAGTTTCCAACTTTACATGTACATACTCGTGAAAATGGATATAAAGGCTAAAAAGGCACTTGGAAGAGTAGATCTAGGGGTATCATGCAAAATGGCTCTATAAAGATGATAGATCTATGATTTTGGAACTGAAACATGGCTAGATCCGAAGGCTAATCAATCTAATGTGATCTCTCTACTAAGAACAAGCTAAGAAATGGCTAAAAGAGGCTGAATATGCTTGTTAAAGAGAAATCAATCATAGAAACAGAAGGGATTCGGTTAATACCTCAATAAACTCTGAAATGGGTGCAAGACTTCGGATCTTCTTCTTCTCCTTTGGATCTAGCCTCCTTCTTCTCTTCAAAACTTCAAGATTCACACAAGAAAAGCTCAACAACTCAAAGAAATGATTAGGGTTTGCTAAATGGTGCTCTGAGGGTGAAGGGGACGAGTTTGGGGCTCATAAGGTGGTTTAAATAGGGTGCAAACCCCCGGGGATTTAAGGTTTCTACTTGGCAGGCAGACTCGCCGAGTCCCGAATATGGACTCGCCGAGTCACCGACTAACACGTGCTCGAAATCTTGTCCTTACTCGGCGATTCAGGCCATAGACTCGCCGAGTCCCTCTCGAAAACTTCTAAATAAATCCCACAGAAGCAACATACCAGAAATGGGGTGTTACAATTCTCCCCCACTTGTCTCAGACTTCGTCCTCGAAGTCTGCTACGGCTGAATCTACAAATAACTCCGGGTAGTGCTCTCTCATTTCCTCCTCAGCCTCCCACGTCCACTCAGACCCCTTCCGGTGCTGCCACTGCACCTTCACTAACTGAATTGCCTTGTTCCTCAAGGTCTTTGTCTTTCGGTCCAGAATCGCGACCAGCCTCTCAATATAATTCAGGCTGCTATCAACCTAAATATCTTCTAGGGGAACAACTGCTGACTCATCCACCTAACACTTCCTCAACTGAGACACATGGAAAGTGTTGTGGATCTGGCTAAGCTCTACTGGAAGATCCAACCGATAGGCAACCCGACCCACTCGGGCCAAAACCCTGAAAGGATCAATGAACCTGGGGCCCAGCTTGCCCCTCTTACGAAACCTGATGACACCCTTCCAGGGTGAGACTTTCAGAAGGACCATATCGCCCACCCAGAACTCCAAGTCTGAACGCCTCCTGTCGGCGTAGCTCTTCTGCCGACTCTGCGCAGTCTGCAGTCTACTACGGACCAGCTGAATCAACTCAGTCGTCTTGAGCACCACCTCAGTGCTCCCAACGACCCGCTGACCGACCTCGCCCCAACAAATCGGGGTCCTACACTTCCTCCCATAAAGCATCTCAAAGGGAGGTCGATCAATGCTCGCATGATAACTGTTGTTATACGAAAATTCCGCTAACGGAAGATACGTATCCCAACTGCCACCGAAGTCTAGAACACTTGCCCTGAGCATGTCCTCGAGAGTCTGAATCGTCCTCTCGCTCTGCCCGTCCGTCTGAGGGTGGAAAGCGGTGCTGAAATGGAGACGAGTACCCATCTCGTCGTGAAACCGCTTCCAGAATCTGGATGTGAAACGGACGTCTCGGTCTGACACCACCGACACCGGCACTCCATGACGTGCCACTATCTCACGCACATAGATATCGGCTAACTTTTCTGCCGATATGCCCTCCTAGATCGGGATAAAATGAGCACTCTTAGTCAACTGATCCACTACTACCCATATCGAATCTACCCCTCGTGCGGTCCTGGGAAGCTTGGTGATAAAATCCATGGTGATGTCCTCCCATTTCCACACGGGAATGTCTAACGGCTGCATCTTGCCATGAGGCCTCTGGTGCTCCGCCTTGACCTTCCTGTAGGTCAGGCACCTCTCAACATACCAGGCGACATCCCGCTTCATGCAGGGCCACCAATAATCGGGTCGAAGATCTCTATACATCTTCGTCGCCCCTGGGTGGATAGAAAATCGAGACTTATGAGCCTCGTCCATCAACACCTGCCGTACCCCACCCCAGTACGGTACCCACACTCTCCCATGAAGTGTCAGCAATCCCCGACTGTCATAATCAAACGAAGCTACTCGGCCCACTACCAGAAATGGGGCGTTACACATCCATCTTTGTCACTCTCTTCCTGCACAATCAAAGCAGGCTTTGCGTTCGCGGCACTCTTCTTCCTAAGCTCCTCTATCTTTTGAAGATAGTAAGCTTCATCCTTCTCTATTTCCTTCTTTTCACTCATCCTTCTCAACATATACTCTTTGGAAAAATGATTCTCTCCATGGCAGTAGTTGCAGTCCTATTCTGGATCCCCTAACAGCTTCTTTTCTTGCTTCTCTTCTTCCTTTTGAGAGTTCTTGAAGCTCTCTTCTCTTGAATTTTCTGAACTGAAGTTTCCCTGCCTCTTCCTATTCTTGAATCGGCCAAAATTCTTTTTGATGAACTTTTTGGGATTAGATACCATTAGAGCATATTCCTCTTCGTTAAGTTCACTGTCTGAAAAGTCGAATTCAAAATCTTCTTCAGCTACCTTTTTCTCAACCAAGGCCAATGATCCCATGCTAGAGACAAGCTTTATATCCTTCGTCGCTTCATCTTCATGGGATCTTAGGATTCCCACAAGCTTTGCCAAAGAGTTGCTCTTGAACTGTTCATGAGATTTCACAATTGACACAACCGCTTTCCATTTAGGCCTTAATCCATTCATAAATGTAACTTGCTCAATATTTTCATACTTGAGATTATGTTTAAGCATCCTGCTCAATAGATGGTTAAAACGGTTGAAGGTCTGATTGAGCTTTTTATCAGACTTTTGAACAAAGGCTCCAAATTCCAAAAGAAGGAAAGTTTGGACGGAGTGTTCCAAATCATGTCGCTTGAATAAACCTTTTTTAACCTATCCCAGATCTCCTTTGTTGTCTCACATGCACTCACCAGATGAAAAGTTTATGGTGGAAAAGCAAACCTTATTATTCTCATTTCCTTGATGTTACTTAACAACTTATCTTTTTCATCTTGAGGAGTATCTTTTTGTTCAACCAGAATTGCGTTGTATCAGGCTTGAGTCTTGGCGACCTTTCTTGTAGCCGAGTGAGAGAAAGTATGTTGCGTCATGGCTTCCCATATTGTGGTGCCATGTTCTTCAATGCCAAGAACATAATCTTCGAAGTACAGTGCCCAGACTTCATAATCTTGCGGAAAAAGGATTGGGATTCTGATACTAGATCTGATACTGTTGGAAAGATTGAAGGAAAGAGTATGAGGAACTTCGTGATTCATTTTCTCGAGAGTTTCCAGAAGCGAATATAGAATCAGATGTATAATAATGTTAATCGAGATCTAGGGTAAAACAGGAGATCTAGATTTGGAGACTACAACCGATTAAAGCAGTTGAGTCACCAACAACAGATCCAAGAAAAATGATAAACCCTAGTTGAAAACTCGACAGAAGAATAGCGTATGAGATACACAATCTCCTGCTTTGATACCAATTGTTGAAACAATAAAAACTTAGATCGATATTCCTAAGTGTGCATGCAACCCTAATAAACTTTGGATCTATGTTTGTCTAAATACATGCAAAATAATAATTTTCCAAGGTTCATAACCTATCTAACATGGCATGGGGTACTTTTAAACATAAAAGAGTTAGAAGAGATTACATACCTTTTTGATGAGTTTGATTCTTGAAGAGTTTGAGGGCCAAGCACCAATAGTGTGAATGCCTCAAATGGAATCACAAATCACCACAAACTCTTGGAAAACTTTGAGAGAGTATACACACTTGTATTTTCGGCCACACACAAGCACACACACACTAGTTCACTAGTCGCCATTTCATGCATCATAAGCATGCTTATATAGTGTGCATGGTTAGGGTGAAACCCTAATAACCCATGTATTTTCCTTTCCAAGGATCCAGGGGTTAAAAGCTCCATGGATCATCCATGGACTTCCATACAAGCCTAGCCCATTAAGAAATGAGTATTAGCCCACACTATATAAAACTAATAGCCCACAATCTAATTAGTCTTCCTTTTAATCTCTAAATTAATTCATAATTAATTTAAGACTAAGACTAATTAAATAACATAACTTCATATTAATATATTATAACTTATAATATATTAATAAACATATGTGTATAACTCTCATAAAATTATCCATAAATAGTTTGGGTGAAGTGCAACCCAAATGGACCATGCCGGGTCGGGTCAAGTATATACCAAATAAGTTATAGACTTAGACACCTTATCCAACAGACTCCCACTTGGATAAGTCTCATAACTGTACTTGCCTATATAACTTCAGGAACCAACCAACAATCGTAGCTCTCGAAAACTCTGTTGAACTTGAAGCGCCATTTTAAGACAAGTGATCATGTAATCCTCTGTTCTCATGATATCAGCCGGACAAACACATGGAACTATGTCTTGCTTATTGTCTGGCAGTTGTTTCTCGATTTCCGATTTTTTTGACAAAGAACTTCACTGAACACATCAATTTAGTTCTGACCGGGCCCGGTACATGGGTCAACACAAAATCATCGAGGGGCCCAGATATCGCTTCTATTTCTAGAAGGAACAGATAAACTTCGACTCATATGCTTGTTCTACTACTTGTTGAATTGTACACAAAGGCACGTTCTATGACATCAAGTTACTGATACGTTTACGTGCAATCAATGCACAACCAACTCATAGGTAACAACTCATATCTCTAGGTTTGAAGATTTATATGATATTATCGTCTCACGATCACTCGAGATAAATTCCATGAAGTGATACAAGTGAGCGTGGGTTTATACCAATACTCATAACTTATGAGCACTCATGAACGTTGCAGCAACCATTGCCATGTCTAAACACCTTTAGCCATCTACAAACCCAATTCATGACAATCTTGATTCATACCTACTTCCGACGTATGATCGATTGTGGAGGTTTGAATAAATTAATTATTCTGGAAGTCAAAACATGCAAAACTGAAACAATAGTAAATAATCGACAATGACAGCAACACTTTACTCATAAATAAATCACAATTTTTATTCATCATCAAACGTCGATTACATTTTACAAGTTTCAGGAAAACTATCTAATCTGTAAAACTAATATCGTCCCTCAGCCCGATGCGCCTCGCATGCTGAAAATGTTTAACCCTCGTCAGTCCCTTCGTAAGGGGATCTGCAGGATTCTCATTCGACGATATCCTCTGTGCCACGAGGAGTCCTTCTTCAATCTTGTGTCTTATGAAGTGATATTTTCTGTCAATGTGTCAGGATCTGCCATGATCTCTTGGTTCCTTGGCTAAGGAAACCGCACTATTGCTGTCACAGAAAATCTCCATAGGTTCCTTAATAGCTGGAACAACTCCAAGGTCTCCGATGAAGTTCTTCAGCCATATCGCCTCCTTCGCTGCTTCACTCGCTGCTATATACTCTGATTCACAAGTCGAATCAGCCACCGTCTCCTGTTTGGAACTCTTCCAAGAAATTGCCCCTCCATTTAAGGTAAAGACCCAGCCCAACTGAGAGCGGAAGTTATCCCTATCAGTCTGAAAACTAGCATCACTATACCCTAATACTCTCAAGTCATCACTCCCACCAAGGGTAAGGATCCAATCCTTAGTCCTCCGCAGTTACTTGAGAATGTTCTTTACCGCGGTCCAATGAGCCTTGCCAGGGTTCCCTTGATACCTGCTGACCATGCTCAAAGCAAAGGCCACATCAGGGCGGGTACAAGTCATAGCATACATGATCGAGCCAACAGCGGAAGCATACAGTAATTGGCTCATCTCAGCTATCTCTGCCTCTGTACTCGGACTCTGAGTCTTACTCAGTTTGGCATTGCTTTGGATCGATAAATCCCCTTTCTTGGAATTCTCGATGTTGAACCTTTTCAACACCTTATCCAAGTAATTACTCTGACTAAGTCCAATTAGTCTTTTAGTCCTTTCTCTTAATATCCTTATCCCTAGGATATAGGCAGCCTCTCCTAGGTCCTTCATAGCAAAGCACTTCCCAAGCCAGGACTTAACCTCCTGCAAGGTTGGGATGTCATTTCCTATAAGTAGTATGTCATCCACATACAGTACCAAGAAGCTAACTATACTCCCACTAGCTCTGACATACACGCAAGACTCATCTTCACTTCTCGAGAAGCCAAACTCTTTTACCTTCTCGTCGAAACAAAGATTCCAGCTACGAGATGCTTGTTTTAATCCATAAATGGATTTCTCAAGCTTGCATATTCTATTAGGGTACTTTGCACTGACAAAACCCTCTGGCTGATTCATGTACACATCTTCAGCCAAATTTCCATTAAGAAAAGCGGTTTTGACATTTATTTGCCATATTTCATAATCATGAAATGCAGCAATGGCCAACATAACCCTAATAGACTTAATCTTTGCTACCGGCGAGAAGGTTTCATCATAATCAATACCTTGAGTCTGAGTAAAACCCTTCGCAACCAGTCGAGCCTTATAAGTATGCACTTTTCCTTCCATGTCGGTCTTCTTCTTGAAGATCCATTTGCACCCCGACTGTTTTACTGCCTGGTACATTGTCAACCAAGTTCCAAACTTGATTGTCATACATGGACTGTATCTCGCTGTCCATAGCCTCCTTCCATTTAGCAGACTCCAGGCCTGCCATGGCTTCCTTAACACTGCTAGGTTCATCCAAATTTACCAGTGTACTATCACTGATAAACGTATCACCTTCCGTAGTAATATGAAAACCATAATAAAACGAAGGTGTGTTCCTAACCCGTGTGGAACGCCTCGGAGGTACAGACTCGTCAGCTTGCTCAACAGGAGTTTCCTCCTCAGGTTGATTGCTAGTGTCTGAGGTTCCTTCACCAATTGCTTCTTGAATTTCTTCAAGATCAATTTGCCTCCCACTGTCTCCTTGGCTTATAAATTCTCTCTCACGAAAGACCCCTCTTCTTGCTACAAAGACCACATTCTCACTGGGTCTATAGAAGAGGTAACCGAATGATTTCTGTGGGTAGCCGATGAAAATACACCTTTCACTTCGGGGTTCGAGCTTATCATGAGTCTCACGCCTCACGAAAGCCTTGCAACCCCAAATATTGATGTGGTCTAAATTGGGAACCTTCCCAGTCCACATCTCATGAGGTGTTTTGGTAACCTTCTTTGTAGGGACTAAATTAAGGATATGGGCGGCAGTCTCTAAGGCATACCCCCAAAAAGAGATTGGTAGCAAAACTCGACTCATCATAGAGCGAACCATGTCCAACAAGGTTCGATTACGCCTCTCAGCTACACCATTCAGCTGTGGTGTCCTGGGAGGAGTCAATTGTGAGACAATCCCACACTCCTTAAGATAGTCAAGGAACTCGGTACTAAGATACTCACCACCTCGATCGGATCGAAGCATCTTAATGTTCCTGCCCAATTGATTTTCTACTTCCTGTTTGAATTCCTTAAACCTTTCAAAGGTTTCTGACTTATGTTTGATTAAGTAGACATACCCATATCTACTAAAATCATCAATAAAAGTCACATAATACCGATTAGCATCCCTTGTGGCGGTTTTGAATGGCCCACATACATCAGTATGTATTAGGTCCAACAAACCCTCACCCTTTTCACAAGTTCCGGTGAAGGGTGATTTTGTCATCTTTCCAAGTAGACAAGATTCACAACTATCATCCGATTTAAGGTCGAATGACTCCAAGACTCCACTCTTTTGGAGTTGGCCTATGCGTTTCTTGTTTACATGTCCAAGACGACAATGCCACAATGATGCTTTATCTAGGCTAGTAGAAGAATCAATATACAACACATTATTTCCTAAGTTGTCTAAAATCGACACAGTTTCATACACACCATCACAAGGTAATGCTTTAAAATAAAACACATTTTTAAAGAAAGCATTAATACCACCACATTCATTATCAAACGAAAAGGTAAAACCTTGTTTGTACAAAGCATGAAAAGAAATAATATTCCTCGCCATTTCAGACGAGTACACACATTTATTCAAATCTAATTTTAACCCATTATTAAGCAACAAAGTATAAACTCCAATCTTGGAAATAGGTGAAGCCTTCCTATTCCCCATGATCAAGTTTATCTTCCCGTGCTCCACATCCTCACTTCTTCTTAGGCCCTGCAAATCAGAACATATGTGAATACCACATCCTGTATCAAGCACCCAAGAGTTAGAATATGTTGAGTATTTAGACAATATAGTGTAAATACCTGCATGGGTGGGTTTCACTTTCCCATCCTTTAGATCCTGCAACTACTTAGGGCAGTTTCGCTTCCAGTGTGCCTTTTCATGGCAATAAAAGCATTCAGCATCCTTGGGAATGGCAGAAGGAGTGACAGAACCGCTCTTGGTCTTCGATGAGGAGCCTTCAAGAGACTTTCCATTGGTACCCTTCGAAGGGTGCTTCCTCTTTTTCCCTTTGCCTTGCCCGATAGCCAAAACAGGGGTAGATGTTGGAGTAGGAGTAGTAGAGGTAACAACCGCCTTGCCCTTAAGACCGGTTCCAGCAGTCTTCAAGAGTCCTTGAAGTTTGCTGAGGGTAACTTCCTCCTTGTTCATATGATATGTCATACGAAAATGATCATAACAAGAAGGTAAGGAGTGCAAAATGATGTCAATTGCCAACTCCTCAGGGATGTTCACATTCAGCTTCAGCAAATGGTCCACATACCTTTGCATCTTTTGCATGTGAGCCGTGACGGAATCACCATCCTTCATGCGGGTAGTTATTATGGAGGAGATTATTTCATACCACTCCTGACGAGCACTCTGATGGTACCTTTCCATCAGGTCCTGGTGCATCTCAAAAGGGTAGAAATCTTCATATGACTTTTGGAGCTCGGCTGTCATCGTGGCCATCATGATACATGCCACCTTAGTAGCATCTCTCTCATGAGTCCTGAATTCAGCGATCTCCTCAGGAGTAGCAGTAGACTCATCAAGCTCTTTTAACTCCTTATCGAGGACATATTCCTTGTCCTCATAACGAGTAACCATCCTGATGTTTCTAATCCAATCCATAAAGTTGGAACCATCAAAGATGACCCTCCCACAAAGATTCATGAGAGAGAAAGAACCAGTTAGGTTAGAGCCTGAAGCATTAGTGTTGGAAGACATCTGAAAGAAGAAAGCAAGTTTAGATTAGATATATAGAATCCTTAATAAGACACCCAAATGTAATATTAAGGCTAGGACCCAATCACAATATATTATACTTAGAAGAGGGATGCCGTAATCTAAGTAATAATATATTTGAAAGGTAGGTGAATGACGATTCACCAATTTCCACCATGAAAAACAAAATGAATTATTAGGTTTTAATTGGATTTGAAATTCCTAGATTCTTTTGAGATTCATTGAACTTTTCAATGGCATGTTTCAATCTCGATTGTGCCCTTCAAGTTTTGTGACTGGGATGCCGAGGATCACAAAACAAGGTGTGAATAACCATGCTAATTCACTTGGTACCCTTAATATTATCACCTAATCAATGTGCCGGTTAACCACACACGCTCCATTGATCTATGACAAACATTAAGTCACCCTTCGTGATCCTTACTAGTCCAAGTTAATGTGTCGGTTAACCACACACGCTCCACCAACGACTTGGTAAGGTACAAAGTGTGAATTCCATGGACTAGCACCATGTTCACATGTTTCCAAAAATAACTAAGATTGGGAATTAAAAGGTTTAGTTACTTTATAATAATCATTATACATTTAATGAGGATTTAAAGTCATTGTCCTACCCGTTCGGCTAACGACCCTCCACCAGTCAAGCAAGCGGTGGGTAAGAGTGGACACCCATTAAGTTGCCATTTTATAGGCAACAACGTTATACCCACCTTATAGACCGGCTTCGTGAATGAGGCCTACTAATGGTAGAACGACTTTTTCTTATACATATATATATATATATATATATATATATATATATATATATATATATATATATATATATATATATAATAATTAACCATTAATGTTATAAATAGTATAAGGGTTGAATTTTAGCTATTAAAACTCTAAGGGTTGGAATTAAAGTTTATTAATGTGTGTGAAACTTTACAAATTCCAAAACTTGAGGGCAAGTTTTGTAACTATCCAAAACTTTTCATTTCATAACTTATGAATTAAAGGACCATAAAAATGAAGACTCTTCATTTTCATGTAACTTATGTGTTTAAATGTGTGTGTTAAAGAAAGTGACCTTTGGATATCCATAACTTGAGGACAAATTATGGACTCCGTTAAAACTCATAAATGATCAAGAGTTAATTCTAAACAATTCAGCAAATAATTCCTATCATCTTCTAAATTCATAAGAACATGAACATGTTCATCAAAATTTCAAGAATTATATGAACACATATTAGGGTAATGTTTCTAGTCCATTTCCAGCAGCTAAAATCGAAAATCTGCACTCTATGGCTCCTACTCGTCGAGTTCATGAACCTACTCGGCGAGTCCCCCCATGGACTCGACGAGTTCATCAGGAAGACAGCAAGTTTTTCGACTTTTTCAACTATTTTGCATCAAGTATCAAACAAGCAAGCCTAGGCTCTGATACCACTGTTGGGTTTTGAGCAATCTAACACTTCCTAAGTGTGCATGCAACCCTAATAAACCTTGGATCTATGTTTATCTAAATACATGCAAAATAATAATTTTCCAAGGTTCATAACCTATCTAACATGGCATGGGGTACTTTTAAACATAAAAGAGTTAGAAGAGATTACATACCTTTTTGATGAGTTTGATTCTTGAAGAGTTTGAGGGCCAAGCACCAATAGTGTGAATGCCTCAAATGGAATCACAAATCACCACAAACTATTGGAAAACTTTGAGAGAGTATACACACTTGTATTTTCGGCCACACACACACACACACTAGTTCACTAGTCGCCATTTCATGCATCATAAGCATGCTTATATAGTGTGCATGGTTAGGGTGAAACCCTAATAACCCATGTCTTTTCCTTTCCAAGGATCCATGGGTTAAAAGCTCCATGGATCATCCATGGACTTCCATACAAGCCTAGCCCATTAACAAATGAGTATTAGCCCACACTATATAAAACTAATAGCCCACAATCTAATTAGTCTTCCTTTTAATCTCTAAATTAATTCATAATTAATTTAAGACTAAGACTAATTAAATAACATAACTTCATATTAATATATTATAACTTATAATATATTAATAAACATATGTGTATAACTCTCATAAAATTATCCATAAATAGTTCGGGTGAAGTGCAACCCAAATGGACCATGCCGGGTCGGGTCAAGTATATACCAAATAAGTTATGGACTTAGACACCTTATCCAACATAAACGATGTGAACAAAATAACACAAATAATGAAGATCAAATAGTGTTGAATGCTTAGATTGAATAGCTTTAGAAAAGTTCAATTTGAGCTTTTCTATAAAGCTAAGTAGGGCAAATACAATCGATAACCCTAAAACGATACATGCATGCACATTAAATACTCTAACCCTAGCAACATAAAAAATCGGATGGAAAAACATTTGACACAACAAATTAATAACCCAACAACATTCAAGCCTCTCTTGAGGATTCAAAGGCGATAAAGGTTTTTATGTTCTTACTTCTTCTTTGGTTGATGTTTTCTTTCTAATTTTGGCAGGAAGATCCATGGTTGGTTATAACTAGTTTATAATTATTCGAAATATTAAAGTTTCCCATTCCTAAAAATTAAGTTTTTCAAACTATTTTTGAATAAATACCCAACATGTGTATACCTGATATTATGTTTGAATGATATATATATATATATATATATATATATATATATATATATATATATATAAAGATGAATAAAAGGCAAATAAAATGTGTGTGTACAATATGATCGTAGAAGAAGGTTTCTGAAAGTAAAAATATAAATAAAGTGCAATATGTGTATTATCAAGTAGTGGTGCAATCTAAGTAGAGTTATTGGTATGAGGTCTAGGTATTCATATTAGGAGAAGTTCAGCTAGCTCATGTTAATACTGTTGTTAAGATTCTGCTTATTAGATTCAAGCGAGTCTTCTCACTATACTATATAGGACACTAGGTGTCATGGTATGTTAGAATATCTTTGTGACTTTACATGAAATACTATGTTTGAATCACAGTAGTGGCGTGAATGACTATGGTTGGATTATAGCAAAAAAGATTGCAATTAGATTGTAGCAACGTAAGTAAGTGTAAGAATATGGTTGGATGATAGCATTCACATGGATATTTGGTATTTTGGGTAACTGACTAAGCTTTGTGTTTATTATTTTAAGTTTAAAATAATTCATGTTGTTCAGGAAGAAAAGGGAAGGGCACGGCTTGATTGCACTGCATCAATGGACATGTTTTGGAGACTTTCGCACTTACGATTTTCATTGTACTATTATTACTTTGATTTTGATGATGGGTTGTCAAACTTGAACGAATACTTACTTATTGATCTTTTTGGAACGAAATTAGTATGATTGTATTTTATTAAAAATGAAAAAAAATGATTTCAAATTTAGGATGTTACATGATCTTTAATCCACTCTACCTTTCATATTGGTGTTAAGACAACAAGGCCAACCTTTAATAGTAACTTAATATTAAAGGTTGGCCTCATTACCTAAGCACGTAAATGCAAAGAGGTAGAGTAAATTACAGATCTTGTAACTTCCCAAATTTCAAACCAAGAAATGCCAACAAGTGAGTTTCTTACTCACTAAAAAAACCACCAGCTGGAGTATAAATCTAACCACGTGTGGATTTTGAATCGCTCATGTGATTGTTAAGCGTGTCATTTATACCTAAGCAAATAAATTCACTGTTTAGTTGCAATAAAGGATATCGCACAAATGTAGATTCGAATCCTAAAGATACAACCTAAAATTCAATGCGTCTTTGCATAAGGCACATACTAGTCAAAACAAAAATAAAAATAAAAAAAGGGGTATGTTTAATATTAAAAACTAAAAATTATAGAGAAAGAAAATGAAGTAAATTCAATAATAAAATTATGTGATTTTCAGTTTATGTCATAATTAAATCAAAATATGGAACGTACTTGATATTTACCAATCGACTAAAATAATTACAAATTTTAAAAACTGATTAACTATATTGACCTTAGTTTAGATGATCTGTCTAAATTGAACTAAAAGTCAAACATTTATGAAGAAAAAAAAAATTGAAACTACTAGATATAAACACTAATTAAAAACCAAATTTAAATCTTAACTACATAAAGAGTTGATGTTTTTGCAGAGCTGAAAACGAGGTTTTTAGCCAGACATGGCTAAAAACAATCTAAACAATAAAAATAAAGATATAAAAGTAAATTGTCGAAAAATATCAATAACGCTTGGAAATCGTCTTCAATTTGTCTGGAAAAACTCTACGGAATCTGACTTGATATGGAAGTAATAAGGTTATATATAGGTAGTTGACAATGTCTGATTAGGATTTTGGGGCTTAGATGGTCCTGTTTCGAAAAAACGCATTCGCGAAAAATACAAAAAACACATTTGGACAACTTTTAGTGAAGTTGGATGTTATTTCTACACTTTTATCCAAAAGCACTGTCATAGAACTTTAGAAATACCATTATGTAATGATATTTATGATCATTTTTTGTTGTCGAGATGTGAAAAATCAAATTCTGGAGTTTGAAAAGTTGCAATCCTAAAACACTACAAGAAAACATGAATCATATTTCTGGCCCTATGTTATAAAAATAAGATTTGGTAACGAAAAACACGATCATGCAAGTACGTAAATGAGAGATTCGGACTTGATATCTTCAGTTTTTAGTTGCTTTATTCCAGCTTCCATAATTCATTAGGTGTTTTTGATGGGTTTTAGCCATATGAACATTCCTATGTGCACATGCAACCCTAATGCTTGGAACTAGGTTTCTCTAATTGAACATACATTGAATCCAAGACTTCTATTGACTAATAAATTATAATAACAATATGAAATCAGAATTAGAAGTTTACCTTGAATCACTTGCTTGATCTTCTTGTCCTTGGAGCTTTAGAGTCACAATTGTCACTCCTCTAATGGCTTACAAACACCAACTAGCAAGAGGATGATTTAAGAGAGAGGAGAGGGAACAAAATCGGCCAGGGTTTCTTTCTAAAGCACAAGTGTCGATTTCCTTAACCCTTGGGGTCTATTTATACTTGTAAGGCTCCTAGGGTTTTACACTTAAACCCTAATTGGATAACTTAGGCCCTAAGCAATCCAATACCCTAATTGATAAGCCTTGGATGATTTCTATGGCTATCCTAAGCCCCAAAATCGTCCCCCCTTATCCATAAGGGATTTATAGCCCAAAGTACAACTATCAAACAATTGACAGTTTATACCCCTTATATTCAATTAATCTCTTTAAGTCACCAAATTAATTCCTAATTAATTTATGACTTATATTAATCAATTAATAATATTATTACTCTTTATATTATTCTTATAATATACTAATAATATTTCTTCTCTCATAATAAATCATCCTGTCAAGTTGCTATGGTGAAGGCAACCCAAAAGGACCATGCACAACCGGGTCAAATACTTGCCTAATATAGTTGCAGCCTTAGACACTATTCCAACAGTCTCCCACTTGGATAATTCTACTAACTCTATATACAAGTATAATCCGATTAGCAATCGTAGCT
This sequence comes from Lactuca sativa, assembly GCF_002870075.4. Taxonomy (NCBI): domain Eukaryota; kingdom Viridiplantae; phylum Streptophyta; class Magnoliopsida; order Asterales; family Asteraceae; genus Lactuca; species Lactuca sativa. Next base: position 76,373,734 of record NC_056629.2, on the reverse strand, counting down.
TTCAAAGACGCTGTCAAACTCTGATCTTATCAATCTTGTCCTTTAGATAAGGGATCGTACAGTCCCCTGTTTAGATATCATGCTGACAATTCTATGGAACCAATTTTGTCTAGCATTTGGTTTCTCGATCTCCGATTTATTTGACATAGAACTTAATCGAACACATCAATTCAGTTTTGACCGGGCCCGGCACATAAGTCAAATCAAATCATCAAGCGGCCGAGATATCGCTTTTAACCTCTTAGGATAAAAGTAACAGATAAACATTGACTTATATGCATTTACTTATTCCGTAATCAACTATACACAACAATGCGTTTTATAACATCAAGTTACTGATGCGGTTTCGCATTATCAATGTACAACCAATTAAAAAATAACAAACCATATATCTAGGTTTTAAGACCATATGATATTATCGTCTTGCGATCACCCTTTTATCACATTCCATAAGGTGATTCCAGCAAGCGCGGGTTTGTTCCAATGCTCAAAACTAGTTCATAAGCACTCATGAACGTTGCAGCAAACTTTTGCTATGTCTAATACCATTTAGACAATCTACACACCAATTCATGACAATCTTCATTCATACCTACTTCCAACATATGAACGATTGTGGACAATTTGAACAATTCGATTATTCTTAATAAACTCAATTATTCTGGAAGTCAAAACATGAAAAGTGAAACAATAGTTAAATGATTAACATAAGACAGTAACATTACTCATAAATAATACTCTTTTGTTTAATCATCAAATGTTAATTACATTTATCTATTACACGTTTCTAATACTATCTAATCTATACTAATATCATCCCTCAGCCCAATACTCCTAGCATGCTGCAAGTGCCTAACCCTACTCAGTCCCTTTGTAAGCGGATCTGTTGGGTTATCTTCTGATGATATCCTCTTCACAACGAGTTGTCCTTCTTCTACACGATGTCTAATAAAGTGATATTTTCTGTCGATATGTCGAGATCTACCATGATCCCTCGGTTCCTTTGTCAATGTGACATCCCCAAAATCTCGGCCAGAAAAGACCGATTTTCATTTATGCTTTTAAATATTTTCAGAGTAAATCCTTTTGATTTGAAAGAGTTGCGGAATTTGTTCCCAAAAACAAAACATGATAAAACAATGTTTACCGAAGCATTTCATAAAAGAAATGTATTTTCATTATAATCAAAACTCGGGGTGTCATGTTCCGATACAGACCAATAAGCATAAACGAATACATTACAAGTCATATAACAAATATAAACATATGCAGACTTGTAAACAAAACAACTTGATGGTTCATCCATCTCATGCCCTTCCGCCACTTCCTGTAATACAATTTAAAACTGAGTGGGTCAGGCTTGGGAGCCTGGTGAGCATATAGGGTTTTCAACCCACAATAAATATCATATTTAATTTTCACCAACCAACAATAACCCAATTACCCATTCCCGTTATTCTCACTTTAATGTCCCTAAAACAACTAACATAAGGGACCTAGTCTAAGAATATTTCATCGGGGCGACAACACATGCTTCGGGGGTACCTCAGCAATATAAGTCAAATAAGGCAACCATGAGGGGGATGGAGTGCAGCGAATGAACACCCAAGTTCATTAACACCTACAGGTGGCGAACCTGCTAATGTTTCCACAAGACTATCTAGAAAAGTATGTGGTCGTCATCTAAACTCCGCTAGATGACTAAATCAAACAACAACGAGGCCTCTCATCTGTTTATTACACACCAACTATCTACCCATGTTCTACCCAACATATTAGTAGATAAAAATATACATTTGTATACATAGTTTAAAAACCTGTATAGCATGCTTTAATCAACACATATATCACATAACAGATGAGGCACACACACACATAACACATATCTCATAGAGAAATAATCAGATCTATAAGATAGAAGAGAGTGAATACACATTCACACATAACACAACCAAATATATACACATAGCACGTATTTTATATAAAATACTTCATATTATTGTATTTGGAAGAAAATAACTACACACTCACTTGATCAGAAGATGATCGAACAGCACTACGACTTATAGAAGTAGTAATCCTCAGCAGATCTGGAAGATCTCCTCGAAAATCGAACTTCTCGCGGGCAGAGCTTCGACTCGGGAACCGCACTTCTCGGGATCTTCGGGATCTCGGGACTTGCCTCGGGGCTAGAGTATGATACCGGGCTTCGGGGTATTTCTGGCACGCAAAACAATGCAAAACGGGAGAGAGAAGAGAAGAAATGAACAAAACTCTCGGTTGCCTTCGGATCCCTTTTATAGAGGTTGGAGCCTCGGAGTACGCGGGGCGTACTGCAGTACGCAGCGCGTACTGCTTCCGAAATCATCACTGCATGCGTCATCCGAAGTGTCGACACTCTCGGAGTACGCGGGGCGTACGTCGGATCGGACTGGTGACTCCCCCTTCGGATAATGCCGGATTTTTGATTTAAAAATAAATACAATTTATTTATCAAACTTCGTAAATTCATATCTTCTTCATACGAAACTCCGTTTTCGACGTTCTTTATATCCACGGAAAGGTGAGACCACGCTCTACGACTTTCGTTTAGACTCCGTCGGCTAATTTTGAATTTATTTTTATTAATTATTTTTAATAGGCCGGGACAGAAACTTTCGTTATAAATTCATAACTTCTTCGTTTGACGTCCGTTCTCGCCTAACTTTTTATCGCTTCGATACCAACAATGAGATCTTCGATTCTCATTTAGATTGCTTCGGCTAAAAACCGCTCGATCTCAAATCGAGTATTTCAGGCTGTATACCGCTAAGCCGAAACTTCGATAAATCATAACTTCCTCATACGAAGTCAGATTTGGGCGTTCTATATATATTCGGGAACCTCGTTTCCACTACTACAACATAAATCAAAGATATTAAGTTTATTTTACACTTAAATTTTGACGCTTATTTTTATTCTTAATTAATCAAACCACATAATTAAGCAATTAAGCACAATACACATAATACTCAAATAATACAATCTTATTATTTCAAAACGGGTTACAAAGGTTAACCTAGACCATTACATTGCTAAAAGTGGCAAGCCCGGAAACACAGGCGTTACAATTCTCTCCACCTTAGAATGATTCCGTCCCCGGAATCACACATCAACAAACAAATGCGGATAGCGACTCAACATGTCACTCTCCGTCTCCCAGGTGAGATTCGGCCCATTCGTGTGTTTCCATCGGACAAGCACTAACCCAACCATTTTGCGTCGCAACTTCTTAGTCTTTCGGTCAACAATTGCCTCTGGTTCTTCAATCAACCTTTTGTTTTCATCAATTCTCAATTCAGAAATTGGAATTATATCAGGAACTTCTCCCGTGAACTTCCTCAAATAACACACATGAAAAGTGTTGTGAATTCCATTCAGTTCTTCGGGTAATTCGAGCTTGTAAGCTTGGTTCCCAATCCTATGAAGGACTTTAAACGGTCCAATAAACCTTGGACTCAACTTTCCCCTTTTACCAAATCTTATAAGTCCCTTCCACGGCGAGACTTTAAGCAAAACCGAATCTCCAACCTCAAAAGTCATCGGTCTTCGCTTCTTGTCAGCATAGCTCTTTTGACGATCTTGAGCTGCTAACATTCTTTCCCTAATTATTTTCAACTTTTCAGCAGTTTGATGAACCATCTCCGGTCCCATAAACTGCTTTTCCCCAGCCTCAAGCCAACAAGACGGCGTACGACACTTCTGTCCATACAAAGCTTGATAAGGTGCCATCTTAATGCTCGAGTGAAAACTATTATTATAGGAAAATTCTACCAACGGTAAATGTTCATCCCAATTACCTAGGAATTCCAAGGTACATGCTCTCAGCATATCTTCAAGTGTTTGTATTGTTCTTTCACTCTGACCATCAGTCTGCGGATGGTAAGCTGTGCTTAAACATAACTTGGTACCCATTTCCTCTTGTAGACTTTTCCAAAACCTTGAGGTGAAACAGCTATCACGATCCGATACAATCGTTAGCGGAACACCGTGAAGCCTCACAATTTCCTTCACGTAAGAATTCGCAAGCTTTTCCATAGACCATTTCTCCTTGGCTGCTATGAAATGCGCACTCTTAGTGAATCGATCAACGACCACCCAAATCATGTCGTGACCATTCTTTGTTCTGGGCAGTTTAGTGACAAAATCCATAGCAATGTCTTCCCACTTACCCATAGGCACAGGAAAAGGTTCTAAACTCCCGTAAGGTTTCTGATGTTGTGTCTTGACTCTCGCACAAGTCACACACTCGGCCACATACTTTGCAACATCAAGCTTCATCGTCGGCCACCAGTACTAGGGTTTCAGGTCCCTATACATTTTAGTGCTACCCAGATGAATTGAGTACATGGTTTTGTGAGCTTCTTCCATCAGAAGATCCCTAATTCCTCCTGACTTAGGTACCCAAATACGATCTTGGAATACCTTCAGTCCATGACCGTTAGTACCAAACACCAACGTTTCACCCAAACGTTCCTCCTTTCGGTCATTTTTCTCAGAAGCTTCCTCTTGAGCTTTCTTTATACTTTCCACAATGGTCGAGACAACTTCAATTCTCAACACTCTTGGCCTCTTCCTTTCAAGATTGACCTTCCGACTGAGAGCATCAGCAACAACATTAGCTTTACCGGGGTGGTAAAGTATCTCGCAGTCGTAGTCTTTAAGTAATTCTAGCCAGCGTCGTTGCCTCATATTCAATTCTTTCTGATTAAAGAGGTATTGGAGACTCTTATGACCAGTGAAAAGTTTGCACTTCGTGCCATAGAGGTAATGCCTCCATACTTTCAGAGCGAAAACTACCGCTGCCAACTCCAAATCATGAGTCGGGTAATTCTTTTCATGCTCTTTCAGCTGTCGAGACGCATATGCTATCACCTTTTCTCTTTGGGTCAAAACACAACCCAATCCAACACCAGACACATCTCTATAAATAGCGAAGTCTTCAACTCCATTGGGTAGAGAAAGTATCGGTGCCTCGCATAGCTTCTTCTTTAACTTCTCGAATGCTTCTTTATGCTTCTCACTCCAAGCATAAGTAGCTCCTTTGTGGGTCAAAGATGTTAATGGAGTAGCAATCGAAGAAAAGCCTTGGATAAACCTGCGGTAATATCCGGCTAATCCTAAAAAGCTTCGAATCTCCGTGGGACTTTTCGGTTGTTCCCACTTCATCACAGCTTCAATCTTTGCTGGATCAACCATTATCCCTTCTTGGTTGACCACGTGACCCAAGAATTGGACTTCACGAATCCAAAAATCACATTTGGAGAACTTTGCATAAAGCTTCTCCTTCTTCAGAACTTCTAACACCTCTCGCAAGTGTCTGCCATGCTCCTCCTGGCTTTTTAAGCAGATCAGAATGTCGTCTATGAACACTATCACGGATTTATCAAGGAAAGGATTACAAACCCTATTCATCAAATCCATGAACGCTGCCGGAGCATTGGTTAGTCCAAACGATATAACCAAGAACTCGTAGTGTCCATATCTAGTTCTGAATGCAGTCTTCTCGATATCTTGCTCTCTTACTTTTAGCTGATGATATCCTGACCTAAGATCGATCTTCGAGAAATAGCTCGAACCTTGCAATTGATCAAACAGGTCATCAATCCTCGGCAACGAATATCTATTCTTTATTGTTGCCTTGTTCAGCTCTCTGTAATCGATGCACATTCTCATACTTCCATCTTTCTTCTTCACAAATAACACCGGAGCTCCCCAGGGCGATGAACTAGGTCTAATGAAACCTTTGTCCAACAACTCCTGAAGTTGCATCATCAGCTCCTTCATCTCCGTCGGTGCTAATCGATAAGGTGCTTTTGCTATTGGTGTGGTTCCTGGTAACAAGTCTATTCTGAACTCCACTTGTCTATCAGGTGGCAATCCTGGAAGATCCTCGGGGAATACTTCCGGATAATCACACACCACTGCAATGCTCTGCATCACCTTCTTTTCCTTCTTAGCATCAATCACAAATGCTAAATATGATGTACATCCCTTGGTCAAACACTTTCTGGCTTTCATTAGAGAAATGATCCCAGAATTCACTCGCCGTTTGTCCCCATACACCATAAACGAATCTTTTCCAGGCGGGTTTACTTTAACTATCTTTTTCTTGCATAAAATTTCGACATCAATGGCACTAAGCCAATCCATTCCCAAGACGATGTCGAAACCATTAAGTTCGATAGGCAATAATTCCTCGTGAAACTTATTCCCATTAAGGTCGATCAAGATGTCTTTCATACGATGGCTAACAGGTACAAACTTGCCACTAGCTACTTCGACTAATAAAGAATTATCTAGTCTATCAATAGGCAAAGCTAGCTTTCTACCAAACTCATGCGAAATAAAGGAGTAGTTGGCTCCAGAATCAAACAATATATGAGCAGGTAATTCGTTTACGAGAAAGGTACCTGAAGCGACATCAGCTTTATCCTTTGCACCCTCAAGTGTCATCTGGAAGGCTCTCGCCTTCGGCTTTGGTGGAATGTTGGGCTTCGCTGCCTCCTTCTTCTTCGGACAGTCCCTCAAAATATGCCCCTCTTCATTACACCCAAAACACATCCTTTTGTTGTTCGGACATTCATTGGCAAAATGTCCAACCTTTCCACACTTGTAGCAGGTCACATCCTCGCTACATTTCCCAAAGTGCTTTTTCTTACACTTATCACACCACTTTGCTTCGCCTCCTTTTCCTCCAAACTTTTTCGAATCAGATTTCGAAAATTTTCCTTTCTTACCGGAACCAGATGTTCCCTCAAACTTTCTTTTCTCACCAACATCAACCTTGTCGGTGGTTCTCCCCTTGATCATGTTTTCAACAGACTTGGCAGCCCAGATAGCTGCCTCTAGAGTAAGTGCCTGACGTACTGGCACCTCGTACTCCCATGGAAGTCCCTTCGCATACCGATCCACCTTTGTCAGCTCATCTGGAACGATACGCAAGTCAAACTCCATCTTATCGGTGAAGTTATTGGTGTACTCATCCACTGACATGCTACCCTTCATCAATGTCAAAAACTTATTCTCCAACTCTAACAGATTTTGAGCCGAGCAGAACTTGCACTTAAACTGAACCAAGAACTCTGCCCATGACAATTGCAGTGGCTCATTAGGGCTTAAGATCTTCCCTAGAGTGTTCCACCAACGAACGGCTCCACCTCGGAATTGACACACTGCATAGATAGTTTGCAACTTACCTCTGCAGCCACACGTCATGAAGGCTAGCTCCATTTTGGAGATCCAATCCATAACCCCAATCGGATCCTCCTTTCCATTGAAGGTCGATGGTTTGCAAGTCAAAAAGTCCTTGTACTTGCATCCCATTCCATCATTCCTTCCATCACGGTTATCTTGCCTAACTATTGGTGGGTTGGCTTAACCAACAGACCCACTGAAGTTTCCACCTTCCGAGTGCCCTTCATTCAGCTCAGGCTCTTCCACACGAATCGACAGTTCTTCACGATTTTGTTGAAGCAACCGTCTAGTTTCATCCATCTGACGATCCAACATCGTCTGAATCATCAATTGCACACCAGCCATGGTTATTGGCTCAGGCGCTGCTGCTACGACAGGTATTGGCTCAATCACTGGTGGTTGATTCCTGTTTTCGTCAGCATTTCCAACTCCACTTCTTGTTCTCACCATTTTGATCTACACCGAATAAGGTGAAATTAGATCCTCAATCATGATAGATATTCAAATCATCCTTATCACTCCGAAACGTTTACATGCTAGTTCTAATATCGTAGACGTACGCTTAGAATCCTATACACATAAGGTTTCTAGATCCGGTCGGCAACAGACCATAGATCCGAACAAATAATATCTTATATGGCAACATATAACATTTAGCACATAAAGCATTTTAGGCAACTTTCCTAAAATAAACTAGTGCTTGTGTCTAAATCACAACAGACACACATCTCAAAATTTCACTTAGCATTCTAAGTTTAAGTCTAGAAATCCTACAAATTCCTAGTTCGCTTAAACTAATGCTCTGATACCAACTGTGACATCCCCAAAATCTCGGCCAGAAAAGACCGATTTTCATTTATGCTTTTAAATATTTTCAGAGTAAATCCTTTTGATTTGAAAGAGTTGCGGAATTTGTTCCCAAAAACAAAACATGATAAAACAATGTTTACCGAAGCATTTCATAAAAGAAATGTATTTTCATTATAATCAAAACTCGGGGTGTCATGTTCCGATACAGACCAATAAGCATAAACGAATACATTACAAGTCATATAACAAATATAAACATATGCAAACTTGTAAACAAAACAACTTGATGGTTCATCCATCTCATGCCCTTCCGCCACTTCCTGTAATATAATTTAAAACTGAGGGGTCAGGCTTGGGAGCCTGGTGAGCATATAGGGTTTTCAACCCACAATAAATATCATATTTAATTTTCACCAACCAACAATAACCCAATTACCCATTCCCGTTATTCTCACTTTAATGTCCCTAAAAAAACTAACATAAGGGACCTAGTCTAAGAATATTTCATCGGGGCGACAACACATGCTTCGAGGGTACCTCAGCAATATAAGTCAAATAAGGCAACCATGAGGGGGATGGAGTGCAGCGAATGAACACCCAAGTTCATTAACACCTACAGGTGGCGAACCTGCTAATGTTTCCACAAGACTATCTAGAAAAGTATGTGGTCGTCATCTAAACTCCGCTAGATGACTAAATCAAACAACAACGAGGCCTCTCATCTGTTTATTACACACCAACTATCTACCCATGTTCTACCCAACATATTAGTAGATAAAAATATACATTTGTATACATAGTTTAAAAACCTGTATAGCATGCTTTAATCAACACATATATCACATAACAGATGAGGCACACACACACATAACACATATCTCATAGAGAAATAATCAGATCTATAAGATAGAAGAGAGTGAATACACATTCACACATAACACAACCAAATATATACACACAGCACGTATTTTATATAAAATACTTCATATTATTGTATTTGGAAGAAAATAACTACACACTCACTTGATCAGAAGATGATCGGACAGCACTACGACTTATAGAAGTAGTAATCCTCAGCAGATCTGGAAGATCTCCTCGAAAATCGAACTTCTCGCGGGCAGAGCTTCGACTCGGGAACCGCACTTCTCGGGATCTTCGGGATCTCGGGACTTGCCTCGGGGCTAGAGTATGATACCGGGGCTTCGGGGTATTTCTGGCATGCAAAACAATGCAAAACGGGAGAGAGAAGAGAAGAAATGAACAAAACTCTCGGCTGCCTTCGGATCCCTTTTATAGAGGTTGGAGCCTCGGAGTACGCGGAGCGTACTGCAGTACGCAGCCCGTACTGCTTCCGAAATCGTCACTGCATGCGTCATCCGAAGTGTCGACACTCTCGGAGTACGCGGGGCGTACGTCGGATCGGACTGGTGACTCCCCCTTCGGATAATGCCGGATTTTTGATTTAAAAATAAATACAATTTATTTATCAAACTTCGGAAATTCATATCTTCTTCATACGAACTCCGTTTTCGACGTTCTTTATATCCACGAAAAGGTGAGACCACGCTCTACAACTTTCGTTTAGACTCCGTCGGCTAATTTTGACTTTATTTTTATTAATTATTTTTAATAGGCCGGGACAGAAACTTTCGTTATAAATTCATAACTTCTTCGTTTGACGTCCGTTCTCGCCTAACTTTTTATCGCTTCGATACCAACAATGAGATCTTCGATTCTCATTTAGATTTCTTCGGCTAAAAACCGCTCGATCTCAAATCGAGTATTTCAGGTTGTATACCGCTAAGCCGGAACTTCGATAAATCATAACTTCCTCATACGAAGTCAGATTTGGGCGTTCTATATATATTCGGGAACCTCGTTTCCACTACTACAACATAAATCAAAGATATTAAGTTTATTTTACACTTAAATTTTGACGCTTATTTTTATTCTTAATTAATCAAACCACATAATTAAGCAATTAAGCACAAAACACATAATACTCAAATAATACAATCTTATTATTTCAAAACGGGTTACAAAGGTTAACCTAGACCATTACATTGCTAAAAGTGGAAAGCCCGGAAACACAGGCGTTACAGTCAAGGCAACCGCTCCTTCATTATCACAGAAAATCTCCATGGGCTCCTTTATGGCAGGTACCTCTCCAAGATCACCGATGAAGTTCTTTAACCATATTGCCTCCTTCGACACTTCGCTCGCTGCAATGTACTCTGATTCACACGTTGAATCAGCTACGGTTTCCTGCTTGGAACTTTTCCAAGTTACTGCTCCTCCATTCAGGGTAAAGACCCAGCCCGACTGTGAACGGTAGTTGTCCCTGTCAGTCTGAAAGTTGGCGTCACTATACCCTCGTACCTTCAAGTCATCACTCCCTCCAAGGACTAAAAACCATTCCTTCGTCCTCCGAAGGTACTTAAGGATATTCTTGACCGCAATCCAATGGGCTCTACCAGGGTTCCCTTGATATCTACTAACCATGCTCAAAGCAAAGGCTACATCAGGGCGAGTACAAGTCATAGCATACATGATTGAGCCAATTGCGGAAGCATATGGTACTTGGCTCATTTCTGCTATTTCAGCTTCGGTACTCGGACTTTGAGTCTTACTCAACTTGGCATTACTTTGTATCGGTAATTCTCCCTTCTTCGAGTTTTCCATAGTAAAACGTTTCAGTACTTTATCTAAGTAAGTGTTCTGACTAAGTCCTATTAGTCTCTTACTTCTTTCTCTCACTATCCTTATTCCCAAAATATAGGAAGCTTCTCCGAGGTCCTTCATAGCGAAGCACTTCCCGAGCCGGGACTTAACCTCCTGCAGAGTCGGGATGTCGTTTCCTATGAGCAGTATGTGATCGACATACAAAATGAGAAAACTAACTATGCTCCCACTGGATTTGACATATACACATGATTCATCTTTGCTTTGTACAAATCCAAACTCTTTGAATTTCTCATCGAAGCAAAGATTCCATCTGCGAGACGCTTGCTTAAGTCCATAAATGGACTTCTTAAGCTTACACACTCTATTCGGATGCTTCGGATCAACAAAACCCTCTGGCTGAGCCATGTAAACATCCTCAGCCAACTTCCCGTTAAGGAAAGCGGTTTTGACATCCATTTGCCAAATCTCATAATCATGAAATGCGGCAATAGCTAGCATCACTCTAATAGATTTAATCTTCGCTACTGGTGAGAAGGTCTCATCATAGTCAACTCCGGGAGTTTGAGTAAAGCCCTTCGCAACCAATCACGCCTTATATGTGTGTACATTTCCATCCACATCGGTCTTCTTCTTGAAGATCCATTTGCACCCAACGGTCTTACGTCCGAGCACATTATCAACCAAATTCCAAACTTGGTTGTCATACATGGACTGGATCTCGCTGTCCATCGCCTCTTTCCATTTTGCAGACTCTGGGCCTGCCATGGCTTCCTTATAGCTATTAGGTTCATCTAGATTTATTAGTGTACCATCACTAATATACGTATCCCCTTCGGTAGTAATATGAAAACCATAAAACTGGGGTTGAACTCTAACTCTTTCGGAACGTCTAAGAGGTAAGGACTGGTCGATAGGCTCAACCGGAGTTTCCTCCTCGGGTTGAGTGCCAGCGGTAGAGGTTCCTTCATCTATCGACTCTTGAATCTCCTCAAGCTCGATTTGCCTCCCACTCTCTCCTTGGCTTATGAGTTCTCGCTCTCGGAAAACTCCTCTCCTCGCAACGAAGACTACATTGTCCTTCGGTCTATAGAAGAGATATCCAAAGGATTTTTACGGGTAGCCGATGAAAATACATCACTCACTACGAGGTTCGAGCTTGTCGTGAGTATCTCGTCTTACGAAAACCTCACAACCCCAAACCTTGATATGTGCCAACGAGGGAGCTTTCCCTGTCCACATCTCGTGAGGTATTTTGGCAACCTTCTTAGTAGGGACTCGGTTAAGGATATAGGCGGCAGTCTCTAAGGCATACCCCTAGAATGAGATAGGTAGTGAAGCACGACTCATCATAGAGCGAACCATGTCTAACAAGGTTCGATTACGCCTTTCTGCCACACCATTCAACTGCGGTGTCCTAGGTGGCATCAATTGTGAAACTATTCCACACTCCTTGAGATAGTCGTGGAATTCAAGACTTAGGTACTCTCCTCCTCGATCGGATCAAAGCATCTTGATTTTCCTGCCCAATTGATTCTCCACTTCATTCTTGAACTCTTTGAACTTTTCAAACGTTTACGACTTTTGCTTAATTAAATAGATATACCCATATCTACTATAGTCATCGGTAAAAGTCACATAGAAGCGGTTCCCATCCTTCGTGGTTGATCTAAACGGTCCACATACATCGGTATGTATTAGGTCCAATAGACCCTCGCCCCTTTCACATGTACTAGTGAAGGGTGACTTAGTCATCTTTCCAAGCAAACAAGACTTGTATGTGTCATCTTCCCTAAGGTCGAATGACTCCAACACTCCATCCTTTTGGAGTTGGGCTATGCGCTTCTTGTTGACATGTCCAAGACGACAATGCCACAAAGATGCTCTATCCATACTATTGGAAGAATCCATGCATAAAACATCATTTCGTAAGTTATCTACAATCATAACAGTTTCATAAATTCCATTAATCGGTATTGCTTCAAAATGTAAGACACCATTTAGATAAGAAAGAATAGAACCAATCTCATTATTAAAAGAAAATCTAAAACCTTGTCTAAACAAACCATGAAATGAAATGATGTTTCTTGCCATTTCTGGCGAATAGCAACAATTGTTCAAATCTAAACATAAACCATTCCTAAGAACTAAAGAATACACTCCAATCTTGGTCACAGGCGATGATCTTCTGTTCCCTATGATTAGATTTATTCTTCCATGCTCCACATCCCTATTTCTTCTTAGTCCCTGCAATTCAGAACAAATGTGGTAACCACAACCGGTATCAAGGACCCAAGAAATAGCATGAGATGAATCATTAGATTTAATTATATATATATATATATATATATATATATATATATATATACCTGCGAAAGATGGCTTGATCTTTCCTTCCCTGATGGCTTGCAGGTAGTCTGGGCAGCTTCTCTTCCAATGCCCTATTTTATGGCAATGATGGCACTCTGCCTCCTTCGGGTTAGGGTTAGGCTTAGCGGGATCAACTTTGGTCCCACTAGAAGAGGAACCATCTCGGGAATTTCCCTTGCGGTGGCTCTTAGACGAAGCCTTCCTCTTCTTGCCTCTTCCTTGCCCAATGGCCAAAACAGGAGCAGCGGGTGGATTGGGAGTGGGTGCAACAGACTTGTCCTTGAGGTTGCTTTCAGCAACCCTAAGGAGACCTTGGAGCTTGCTTAGGGTGACCTCTTCTTTGTTCATGTGGTAGGTTATCCTAAATTGATTGTAACACGGAGGCAAAGAGTGAAGCACCATGTCGATCGCCAAGTCTTCCCCAAAGTCAACATTCAACTTGCAAAGACGATCGATATACCTTTGCATCTTTTGCAGGTGCAAGGTAAGAGATTCTCCATGACCCATTTTGGCAGAAATCATGTTAGTGAAAATCTCGTAACGCTCTTGCCTCACGTTTTGGTGGTATCTCTCCAACAAGTCTTAGTGCATTTCGTACGGATACATGTCCTCATAGGACTTTTGGAATTCGGCATTCATGGTTGCTATCATGATGCAATGTACCTTCATTTCATCACGCTCGTGAGTCTCAAAAGCAGTCATTTCAGCCGGAGTAGCGATTTCTGGGTTGATTTTCTCGAGCTTCTCATCGAGGACATACTCCTTGTCCTCGTAGCGAGCAATTGTGCGAATGTATCTTATCCATTCGCTAAAGTTTGTTCCATCGAAAGTCACCTTTTGACAAAGGCTCATCAATGTGAATGAGCTAGCAGCAGCGTTGTTCGCGTTCGACATCTACAAATAGAAAGGACAAAGATAGATTAGAATTTCAATCCCTAATTATCACCCAATAAGAAAAATTAGGGCTATGATCCAACAACAATATTTACACATTAGAAAAGGGATACCGTAATCTAACATGCAAACATTTTGAAGGTAAGTGAATGACGATTCACTAATTCTCCACCATAAAACATAACTTTAAGTCTAAATGTATTGAGAATTCCTAGGTTTAGATGAGATTCATTGAAACTTTTCAATGGTATGTTTAAATCTCGATATGCCCCTCTCGTTTGTGACTGGGATACCGAGGATCACAAAGTGGGTGTGAATTACCATGCAAATTCACATGGTGCCTTCATTGTAACAATCACCTATTCGACGTGCCGGTAAACCACACACGCTCCATCGAACTATGATAAACAATGAATCACCCTTTGCTACCTTTGTTTAGAACCAATTAGTGTGCCGGTAAACCACACACGCTCCACTAACTTCTTAGCAAGGGTGCAAAGTGTAATTTCATGGGATTGCATCAATTCACTGTTCCTAAAGTAACTAGGCTTGGGATTTTTTTTTTTTTTGAAAAACATATAGTTACTTTATAGGTTCATTATACTTATTAATGAGGAGAGAGAGTTGCCCTATCCTACCCGTTCGGCTAACGACCCTCCACCGATCAAGCAAGCGGTGGGTGTGAGTGTACACCCATTAAGCGCCATTTTATAGGCAGCAACCTTATACCCACCTTATAGATCGGCTTCGTGAATGAGGCCTACTAACGGTAAGACTAGCATTTTAATTATACATATATATAAATATATATATATATATATATATATATATATATATATATATATATATATATATATTAATCTTGTAATATTATATTAGTATAGGGTTGAATTTTAAACATGTAAAATTCTAGGGTTTGAAATTTAAATTGTCTAAATTAAACTTTTAATCACAAAACATAAATTTCAAAACTTGAGGGCAAGTTTTAAACTTTTCAAAACATAGGGGATCAAATAACAAATAATCTAAATTAACATTTAATCACATAATTATCCATATTTGATTTATTTAATGATTTCTTGCAAAACAATTTACCAATTTAATTAAAATAATTAATCAATTATCACATAAGGAAATAAATATTTTATTAATTGATAAATATCTTCAATTAGGTCAAGAATATACTCATATATATATCATAAAATCGGCCTATATTGATCTAATATGATTAAGGCAAGTATCTCAAAGATAAGCAGCAAGAAATCCCGAAGATTGCTCTTTCTGACGCTTGGACTCGCCGAGTACCCCAATGGACTCGCCGAGTCGAGCCTACTCGCCGAGTACCACCATGGGACTCACCGAGTTCATCAGGCAGAGGACAAAAAAATGATTTTTTGCAAGCAACAAACAAGCAATCAATGCATCAATTCAATAGAAACCAATCTAGGCTCTGATACCACTGATGGGTTTTAGCCATATGAACATTCCTATGTGCACATGCAACCCTAATGCTTGGAACTAGGTTTCTCTAATTGAACATACATTGAATCCAAGACTTCTAATGACTAATAGATTATAATAACAATATGAAATCAGAATTAGAAGTTTACCTTGAATCACTTGCTTGATCTTCTTGTCCTTGGAGCTTTAGAGTCACAATTGTCACTCCTCTAATGGATTACAAACACCAACTAGCAAGAGGATGATTTAAGAGAGAGGAGAGGGAACAAAATCGGCCAGTGTTTCTTTCTAAAGCACAAGTGTCGATTTCCTTAACCCTTGGGGTCTATTTATACTTGTAAGGCTCCTAGGGTTTTACCCTTAAACCCTAATTGGATAACTTAGGTCCTAAGCAATCCAATACCCTAATTGATAAGCCTTGGACAATTTCTATGGCTATCCGAATCCCCCAAAATCGTCCCCCCTTATCCATAAGGGATTTATAGCCTAAAGTACAACTATCAAACAATTGACAGTTTATACCCCTTATATTCAATTAATCTCTTTAAGTCATCAAATTAATTCCTAATTCATTTATGACTTATATTAATCAAATAATAATATTATTACACTTTATATTATTCTTAGAATATATTAATAATATTTCTTCTCTCATAATAAATCATCCTGTCAAGTTGCTGTGGTGAAGGCAACCTAAAGGGACCATGCACAACCGGGTCAAATACTTGCCTAATATAGTTGCAGCCTTAGACACTATTCCAACAGTTTTAGCTCCATTAAGCTCCAAATATACTCCAAGATACTTCCAAAAGCTTCTACAATAGTATTCCACTTCAAAATAGCTGAAAAGACATAAAAACATGAGTAGTAGAAGAATTTTGGTGAAAAACATGAACATGTCATTATTTATGCTAAAACAAATATAAATGAATAAAATATGCTGCAAAACATAACAAAAAATAAAAGAAAATATGCATAAAATAACATCTAACAATGATCTATCTAACTGGCATAAAAAAACAGGTAGTATTTCGAGATATGATGAATATGTTAACTCAAGAGTACTTATCCTTTACAAGTATCCTAATGCCTTCAAGTGCACTGACTTAGTTTGTCTCCTAATTCCTTCAAGTGAACCGACTTAGTTTTCTTAGACTGAATGCAATTCAAGTCGAGTACAATGTGTGACATACATCATGCCACAAATTACACTAACATGTTCTAGATGAACCCCTTTTCAACCGGAGTTAATTAAAGAATTGATAAATTCCTAAATATTTAAATTTTAAAAGATTATCAATTTTTTTTCTATGAAATGAGAACAACTCTGAGAAATTTAATTACCTGTCCTTTTCACCTTAATACCAAGAATATTATCAACTTTTCCTATATCTTTCATCTTAAACTTCAAAGGATATATATTTATCCGTCTGAAGAATACCTTCCAGGTGAGTACGGATGATGAATATATATATATATATATATATATATATATATATATATATATATATATATATATATATAACTTTGTATTCATTTTTGTATCTAGAATAAGTACACATGTATCCTAAAGCAGTTACACGGGTGTTAAATATCTCATGCTACTATTTGATATCTTTTTCCAAACCGTACAAGGACATAATAAGTCTTCACATTTTTTCCTATGAGGGTATCACAAAACCTACAGGTTGCTCCGAACAAATCTCCTCACTAAGATAGCCATATAAAAAGGTTGTCTTCCCAAAGATTGATCAATATATAGACCTTTCTAGGCTAAGATTGATATAAGAGTTCTAATAGAACTAATCCTAGAAACCGGGGCATAGGTACCAAGTATTTGATCCTTTCTCGATGTACGTAGCCTATATAAACTACTCTTGTTTTATAAGCATATATTAATCCACCTGGATGATATTTTCTTTTGAATATCCATTTGGATCATATGGGTCTCTATGTCTTAGGTAGATCGGCTAAATTCCAAGTTTTTTTTGCCTATAATGGAGTTCATTTCTTCATTTACAACTTCCTTCCGTAAAGGATCATCCATAGATGTCCATGGCTTCATTAATGGTCTTAAGATCACCATTCAACTTAAAGGAGAAACTAATCTTTCTTGTCATTTTCTTTTGAGTTCCTTCAACTAAATAAGAAAAAAAAACCATCTCCTAGATTTTTTTTCTAGCTCTTATACTTCTCCTTGGTTATTGTACAGATTGAGAAGGTCAGCTATTATCTCAAGAAATACTTGTAGATATAATAGGGTTTGAGTTTTCACAATGTATTTACAACTTTTCCTCAAAGAGTTTCATTATCTCAATAAGTATTTGTAGATACAATATGGTTTGAGTTTTCACCATGTATTTACGACTCTTCCTCAAAGAATCACATCTTTAGATTTACAGAGACACTTGATTTGTCATCAAATAGTCGGTATATCTTAGTGTTCTTACACTCTTCATATCCTGAGATCTTAATATGTATCACTTAGGATAGGGTTTTTATAGTAAAAAACGTGTCATATAATATCAGATACTTTAGGTTAAGTTGTCTTCCTTTCTAGAATTCATATGGGCTTGTAGGAATCAGTCAACTAGTGATCCTATTGAGGATATCACATGGGATCAATAGTGATTTTCCCTCCAAATTGGCTGGCAACCATGATTAGTTCAACACGTAGTTGGTCATCTCAACTAAGGCTCAAGTTTTTCTTGAAGCCAAACAACTTTGTTGAGGAGTGAATAGTAATGTTTGTTCATGTTTAATACCATTTATTTCACAGAATGTATCAAACTCTCTATTTAAGTATTATTTGTACTATCTGAGCAAAGAATTTTAATGTGTCTTTCATGTTGATTTTGACTTCGACAAATCAAATGCATCACAAGCTTCATCTTTTGATCTCAACATATACACTTGTAGATATTGACTACATTCATCACAAAATGTGATGAAATAGCTTCTTCGTCATCGAGTAATTATTACATTTATTTCATATATATTAGAATGAATCAATTCAAGTACTTATGTACTTCTTTTCACCGATGGAAACAAATTCTTTGTAAACTTTGATTTTACACATCTTTCATATTTGTAAAAATATTTAGTGCCAAACCTTAATATTCCCTTAGTTTGCATTCTTAATGTTTTAATTTTTATGTGCACTAAAAGTTAATGCCATATAGAAATTGAAAAATAGATTAACCACAAAAAGTTATCTCATTAACATTAGCAAAATTTCCATAAACCACATCATTACGAGCAACATTGGAAACATTAGTTCTAATATAAACACTAAAATTATCATTATTAACACCTGCCTTCCTACACTACCATGATAACTAAAGAAAAGAGGATACATATTTGCACGGTGGTTTACTTTCCTAACATACAAACTAAATTTAGTGATCTCTATTCGATCATTATTAGGATCCATCTTGAATCCGACCTTGTCAAATTTTTCCGTAGAGACCAATACCTTTGAGATAGTAATGATATATATATATATATATATATATATATATATATATATATATATATATATATATATATATATATATATATAACATCTCGAAGGGTATGCCAACAATAACTTCTAAACATCAAACAAACATCCCCTTTACCCTGAACCGTAGTTTTCTTTCCATTTGCACATGGCATAATAGTCTCTAGTTTTGTTGCACAATAATTATTGAAGTGATTATTTTACCTACAACCATGCATAATGGCTCATGTATTCATCAACCACCCACACGTTTCTATTGCTCGATTCAGAAAAGATGTCATGTAAACCCCGCCTAGGTTCGTGTTTGTCACCAGATTGGAGACCTTCGCGATTGTGTATGCGATCATTCCTTATTTGCGATCCTTGCATTCTCGTGCATAGTGGTTAGTATCTTCATAGAGATGGAAAGGTTCGACCATCTTAGTCTTTGTTTTTGAGTTCCTAAATTGCTAATGAACATTTTTCTCGAAGTTTATTTTCCCGGGTCCCAAGCCATTTATGTTTTGTCCGATAGAATTTCCCTTTTGACTTGATACACCAACTTATAGGTGGTGCATACTAGATCCGAATTTATCACACTTGTCCCTTTTTCGAGTTACATCCTCGATTCAAAGGAGTTTCAACATATCATCCAATGTGTAGTCTTCAGATTTATACATTGTCCTCCTTAAGAAAGTCCTTCTGGGAGGGTGTCAATTTTATGGTAATCACACCCACTTAGAAGAGATTTGGGAGAGAGATGGAAAGTATGGTCAGCTTGTTGACTAAGACCTAGAGTTAATGAACTTGCTCCACGATGCATCTTTCGTTGACCATTTGGAAGTTTAGGCACATGGCGACGAGGTACTTGTTAGTACCTTCCTCATGTGCCTTGTACTTGAGTTCAAAACCTTTCCAACGTAGTCTCGGATCTATAAACGGTGCATACAAATAATATTGGCATTAAGAAAGGGAGTTCTTAATGTGGCCCATACAAAGATCTTCATACTTCCTGCGCAAAAGCCTCAGCTTTTCCATGTCAAAAATCACTTTTAGATATGGAGCCATTCTCACTTTAGGGATCAAATCAATTGGGATGGCGGGCAGGTTGGGGTCAAGGAAATAATAGATCTTGAGCATAAAAACATGGATTTGACCTTGGTAATCCAATGAGTGTAATTTTGATCATCGATTCGGTCGAACTTTACAAACTCTTGGTTCATTACTCAAAACCATATGATGATAGTTCAATGTCCACAAGTCTAAAATTTGATCTCAATAAAAACCTTTAAGATTTTTGTATTTCACAGAAGATAATAAACAATCCAACGATTAGTATTAAGAACTAAATCGAATCGTTATTATTTTAAAGTAACCAAATTGAAAAATAATATTAAAAAATATATTTTAGTTTGTTGCAAATAATAAAAATCCAATTTATTTTTTTGTTAAAAATTTTCATCCAAATCTTAGTTTGATCATTTGTGGTCGTATCTAATTGTAAGAAATGCATAAAAGGAGATTGTCCAGTCAGATGAAATAAATATGTAACATAAAATAAAACCAACATATTGATCGTTGATCTTGAGTGTTGAATCCTGCACAGAATGACTCATACCCATAAAGCTTTTTATGTCGATCAAAGGTTGTAAGTTTCAACATAAAACCCTAGGATCTAGTATAGATTATAGTTTGTTCCAATAGTTGTGGAAGAACTGATAAACTCATAGTTGATTACTTGTAAACTAGAAGAACTACATCGCAAGGAAAGTGTGTATGTGTGTGTGATAAAGAGAGCGGGAGAGGGGGAGAGAGAGAGAGAGAGAGAGAGAGAGAGAGAGAGAGAGAGCAGAGCATAGCAAAGAAGGCTATATTTTTTTGAGGTGTGGAATAAATGGGACATGAAAGGTGTAACATCTCGATTTTTCACCTAACATTTTCTTTTTATTCGAAACACTTTTTAACAGAATAATGCAACGAAAGTCTTATTTAAAGTTTATTTGAAAATATCACCAACGTTACATAAATATCAAAAACAACCTCTTTCAAAAGTTTAAGTTCACTAAACCCACCAAACAATTTTTCTAAACCAAAAGTAGATGAAATCTCATCGATAAGTCCCTAGTGGTATCACTAGAAATATGCAAAATGTAATTACCCAAGAGTCCTCATCCTCACAAATCCATCAAAATCTGCAACCTCTAGTAATGCAAGACAAACAACAAGCAAAGAAACAAGTGCCAATATATGTTGTGAGCCAATCATAAGTATGATGTTATGGGATGCACATATCCCAAATGGGTCTGACAAAGCATCATACAAGCATGCATTCAAACACTAACATAGCATGGCATTAAATACATCACATAATCAATACAATAATGCTCAAATAATATTCTTCTTCTTTAGAGCTTTTACATTTAGTTACACTTCGTTTTTATCTATGTAACTAATTATTACTTCATTCATCACTATAATATAATAAGATAATATTAATCTTTGTTTTCATCATTAACAATTACTCTCCTCTAATCATCTTTGTAATTATTATAAGATATTTCCTTTTTATGGGTATATATATATATATATATATATATATATATATATATATATATATATATATATATATCCGTTAGTAACCCCAAGGAAAGTATCATGTTCGCTACTAAAGTGATCGGCATGACCCAATGCACTAAGTGAGGTGCGACTCTCACCCGTAACATTGTCCTTGTTTGTCGCTGCATTCGCTACTCCGACGTTGCATATACAAGTATACGCATCGTCGATAAGGATTGATACAAGCACTGCCAATTCCATCATTTTACACCTCCCAAATCCCACGTGGTGTTTATGCAGACGTTCCATCAATCGTCAACATTACTTCAGTCTTGGAAAACCTAAACCGTGTCCCGAGTGGTTTTCTAGAAAAACCACCCAACGTCTCTTTACCTTAAGCTCTTATCCTATATTTATCTTTCAACCTACTAGATCATCATATAATCTGGATAGGGCACACTTATATATCTAGGTTACTACCTTTGCCCCACTAAATGTATTCCCCTTTTTAATTAATTTGTTATTAATTCATCATATAAGGAAATTACACATTTAACCTCCCTAAGTAATCATGCATAATTATTATCATCTTTTAAGAGCATATTACTTCTCAAGTTGTATATAATGTAGACATGTGAATTAGTTATTACAAGTTAACAATTTTACATCAATATACAATATCATAAAAATAACATCATAACATCGTTATGGCATATCAAATCACTAGCATTTTTTGTCCTAATCATCATACACAAATATTTCCAACAAATTATAACATGCATACTTTACATATAAACAATACAAAATCCTCTTTCTATCATGGACCTAACATAGATCTCACATCAAAAATAAGAATCTAGCATATAATGCATCCTAAATTCTCATATACAGAAAGGAATCATCATTAACAATAACATATATTTTATAATAGGGGTACATGCAACCTATACAACCTAGGTTCATCCCAATCCCTCTAAGATATGAAATTCTCTAACAAAGTACTTAATTTCTATAAAGATTAACTTACCTTTGTCAAAAATACGTCATTTCCACACTTTTAATCTTTTAAGTACTTGAGATATCATGATCTCCCTTAATACAACACAAACAAGTATATTGCTAGATGTTTTTAATGTTAAAAATGGTTATTATATATCCCAAATATATAGACAAATTACATGACTAAAGTTCTAGATTTTGACCCGAAAAGTAGCATGTTCAAGGCCACTTTAACACTACCAAAAAATGTGGCTATGGTATTGTATCTTTTTTTTTTTTTTTTTGTAGTTATAAAAAATTCATCCAAAAAAATGAATTTTAATGCACCCAACTTTTGAATTGATTGTTTATATATGTAGAGATAAAATCATGAGTTATTTGTGAGACCCTTAATGTAAAATTGGCCCTTAGGCGATCGGTTTCGGATCCATAATTGCCCATGGAACCTTCCATGTTCGATAACTTTATAGTTATAATATATCTTTGCGATAAACCAGAAAATACTACTAATAATATTTGTTGTTAGTGATGTTATGTTTTTATCCTTGCTACAATTCACTGTATCAGAACCTGATATCATTACTCGAAATGGTTAATAACAATTGTTGAGTATAGATTTTTCGTCAATTTGCCATCACTAATATTATATTGATCTCTTGTGAGATAAAACAAAAAATTAAAAGAAATTGATGAAAGCAAAGTGTATTCCAAAATGAAATTACGTTTTAGTTGGTTGGCATGTGGGTCAAAATTTAGTCCAAAGAATAAAAATATATCTATATGAAAGTGGAACTAAGATGTTAGTATCTGTTTTTGGAATTGGAACCGACCAAAAATCGTAAATTCTAGAATTGGAACCAATGTAAATGGTTATGGTTCATAAAATAAGTGTAGAACAGATTGAAAGCATTTCTGGTTCCAATTTTTATATTTTTTAAACCGTTATCCACCAGTAGCGTCCCAACTTCACATTAAATATATTTATATAGATTTTATTTTAGATAAGGAAAACAACATGAGACACACTCAAGATATAATCATAATTTAAAGTTAAATACGAGTATTATTGTTTATTTATTTATATGGAAAATGCTCAATTTCATTGATATATACTTTGTATTTAAAAAACACTTGTGTTTGTTTGGTAGATACTTGAATTGTAAAGCGCATGTACATAACTATTTCACGAAGGCATTAATCTAGTAACGCATCTAAAACCAATATTTAAAAATCGATTCCATCTCCAAGTCAAATCAATTGGACCAAAACCGAATAAGCGAACTGTTCAATTAGCACATGCTAAAAACTGGCTGACAGTAGAACGGAAATTACGGCCCAAAGAAAACCCACATGTTTTGAAAGCCCGGTGAAGGAGCCCAACCAAAACATGGACACGAGCATTTTTATGAAATCAAACCTGTTGAATCCCATGGGCTTTTCTAAACTCATACACTCAAACATAGACCTAATTATCCGAGGCTTCTATGGATTTTTCATTTTATACATTTATTGATATAAAAAGACTTTACGAAAGAAGAAATATAAATCTATGTGAAATTATGTAGATAAATTCGAGTGGTAAATTATATATATATATATATATATATATATATATATATATATATATATATATATATATATAGACACACACACACAGAGAGACAGAGAGACAAAGAGAGAGAGAGAGAGAGAGAGAGAGAGAGAGAGAGATAGTTTCCGTTGAGATTAAAAATAAAATACAGATCTTGCGATTCAACCTCAACCATATATTTCAAGTCTGCCGCTTTAACCCTCCGGCGTACCGGCGCGACAGACCTATTATAATTATAAATGATCATATAGCGTCACTCGTTCCTTTCCCTTCCGTCACCATCCCCACCACCACAACCGCCACCACCTATGACACCAGCCGATCTGATGTAGTCTGTGACTACAGGAAAAGACAATTTAACTAGGCGTATTGTCAAACGCAAAGAACAGGGGCACTATCGTGTGCCTGACGACCAAGAATTGAGAAACTGATCTCGACTCTTTATTGCAAAACAAAAACGAATTCAGAATATCACGCACCAAAAAACCTGATGCACGTTTTGACCCAGTACTTATAGCTAAACAATACGAAACCTAATACCACTAGAAAACCTCAACAGATAAAGACTAAATAAAAAAACAAAATAAACTAAACTTGGGCTTTACTCCTTCTCGAATACAATGTCGGCCAGGGGTAAATTAGGAAAAAAAAACACTATCACTATATTGCATCAACGCATCATTCTCCCCTGCTTGAAAAAGAACTCGTCCTCGAGTGATTATCAGGATACAAAGGCAGATCTGGCTGAAAAATGGTGAGGTCAGACACATTAAACGTAGGCGAAATCGACCAGCCATCCAGTAGATCAACAACATAGGCATTATCATTCACTTTCCGAATTATCTTGCAAGGGCCAATTTTCTTCATCTTGAGCTTGTTATACGTACCCACTGGGAACCGTCCTTTTCGTAAATGAACCATAACGAGATCACCCACTTCAAATACTTTCTCATGTCGATGTTTGTCACGTGCTTCTTTATACTTAGCATTAGACAACGCTAGCTTTTGTTTAACCTCTTCTTGGACTGCTTTGATTTTTTTAGCCAAATTTTCAGCTGCTAAACTGTGCCCAGGCAACGCAGGTAACTGAATAAGATCTAGTGGATGTTTAGGCTGCCTTTGGTAAACAATCTGAAAAGGTGATTTACCAGTTGACCTGTTGACCATGTTATTAAAAGCGAATTCAGCTGGAGCGAAAAATTGGTCCCATTGTTTAGGGTGATCGCCACAAAGACACCTTATTAAATTCCCTAAGGTTTTGTTCACCACTTCAGTCTGCCCATCTGTTTGGGGATGGAAAGAGGTACTAAATTGGAGCGTGGTCTGAAATAACCTCCAAAGAGTGCGCCAAAAATGACTAAGAAACTTGGAGTCACGATCAGATGTGATTGTTGAAGGAATGCCATGTAAACGAACTATTCCCCGAAAGAATAATAAGACAATATTAGACGCATCCGCCGTTTTCTTGCAAGGGATAAAATGGGACATTTTGGAGAAACGATCAACTACCACAAACACAGAATCATTTCCTCTTGTTGTCTTGGGAAGACCTAAAACAAAATCCATAGAAATATCTTCCCAAGGGCCGTCAGGAATAGGTAATGGAGTATACAAACCAGTATTTTGGGATTGGCCTTTGGCTTTCTGACAAATAACACATTTAGCAACAAATCGACCCACATCCCGTCGTAATTGCGGCCAAAAATAACGCTCTTCAACTAACGCAATAGTCTTATCCCTTCCAAAATGGCCTCCTAATCCGCCTCCATGCAATTCTTTAATAAGTTCTTCCCGTAAAGAAGTACGGGGAATACAGAGACGATGATCATAGAACAGATAACCATCAAGCTTAAACATAGGTGGAACTATCTTGCTGCTCCATAACTTTTTAAAATCTTCATCATCAGCGTATAACTCCTTCAAATCTTCGAAACCAAGGATTTCTGTTCGTAAGGTTACTAATAACTCAGCTCGACGACTCAACGCATCAGCCACCTTGTTCTGATCACTGGATTTATGTTTTAAAACAAACGAAAAATGTTGCAGATATGAAACCCACCGCCCATGCATGCGATTTAATTTTTGTTGACTATTAAAATACTTAAGTGCTTCGTTGTCTGTATAAAGAATAAACTCACGATGGAACAGATACTGCTCCCAATGTTGTATGGATCTATAAATCACATAAAATTCTAACTCATAAGTAGTCCACTTTTGTCGTGCCTCACTAAGTTTCTCACTAAAGAATGCCACGAGTTTCCCGTCTTGGGACAAAACAGCACCGATGCCTATAATCGATGCATCACACCTTAAAGTGAAAAGTTTATCGAAATTGGGCAAAACTAGTAAAGGAGCAGAAGTCAACTTTTCTTTGATGAGGGCAAAACTTCGAGTAGTTGCATCTCCCCATTGAAACTGACCCTTTTTCAGACACTGGGTGATAGGAGCCATAATAGAACTAAAATTTCGAACAAATCGCCGATAAAAAGTCGCAAGTCCATGAAAACTACGGACTTCACTAACGGTTTTGGGAACCGGCCACTCGCGTATGACACGTACTTTTTCCTCATCTACTTGAATTCCATCCGCAGTAATGATAAAACCTAAAAATAGTAGCTGATTGGTCAAGAAACTACATTTCTTTAGGTTGAGATAAAGTTTATTAATTTCCAAAACAGTAAGAACCTCCGTGAGGTGTAGAAGATGCTCACTCTCTGTCTTACTATACACGAGAATATCATCAAAATAAACGACCACAAAAGATCCAAGGAAAGGTTTTAACACCTGGTTCATGAGTCGAGAGAAAGTGCTGGGAGCGTTAGACAAACCGAAAGGCATGACCAACCACTCGTATAGACCATCTTTAGTTTTAAATGATGTCTTCCATTCATCACCAGGGCAAATACGGATCTGATGATACCCGCTTCGTAGGTCGAGTTTAGAAAACACCTTGGACCCTTCCAACATGTCTAACATGTCATCTAATCGGGGAATTGGAAATCTATATGCCACTGTTATCTTGTTGATGGCCCTGCTATCAACACACATTCGTCAACTACCA